>NC_072797.1:104269469-104572500 GCF_028583425.1 Eublepharis macularius | reverse complement strand
TTAAAAATGCACTGAAAGTCTATTGTAAAATGTTTTCCACGGCCAGTGTTGCATATTAAAAATGAGTGTGGTTTTCTATTTTTGTAACCCATTCTGCATTACAGTGTGCCATGTGCCTTAGACAGTTTTTGTTTGTTTGCGTTGTTTTCCAGTGCTATAATCCTACTCCTACTGCACTGTTTATTGGATGTCTATCATATCAGTTTTTTAATATATATTTTGCAATCCACTGTGAGTCTCTATGAGAAATGCTAGCTATAAATGAAGTAAACAAACATATTATCACATTTAGATCACACCAGTTAATAACTTGTAAGTAGCATATCTCATGAAAATGGAAACAACAGGATTTTGACAGCTGAGAAAGGAGGACAAAAACTGAATGAATGAATTTTAGGTGAATTTTGGTTTCATGTTGAATAAGTGTATGCACTTGTGCAAGTACTTAGTACATGTACAAGACTAAAGGTGTTAGATTAGATGCCTAGCTAATTATATCTTAGGTAACCCACCTATGTCACCTCCTTGTCAAAGAGCTGTGACCTTAGTAATTGCTGTGTATTGTCAGGAAAGCTTCTAAAGGACGGTGCCTTAGCCAAGTGCTACGAAATAGACTCCATTTTCTCTTCAAGTATCTCTTATCAAATCAAGTCAGAAGGTTATTTCTTCATCAAGCACATGCTGTCACAATTGTATCAGGAAATAATCTTCAATTTAAATAGCTCGATTAAAAAACATGAAGATTATGGAGAGAAAATGCAAACAAAGTCTATTAAAATGAACAAAACTCAATGTGATTCTCACTGTAAATAGATTTTTTTCACTAATGATTTTTCTGGCAGCTGAATAAGAAAAATTTAAAATACATTGCAAAGATCATTCCTGTAGGTACAATATTCCATGATTTTTAATAACCATTTTCACTAGAAGAAAAAATAAAGATTGCCTACAGACTAAAAATTTTGCATATGTGGCTAATCTTATGGCTGAGTTATAAATTCCTGAAAATGGATTTGCAATGGAAGTATTGTATTGTAAAGAGAAGGGCATTATCATAAGGTTGTCACACTTGATTTCAATCTGCTAAAAATAATGAAGTTCCAATGGAATTTTCAAAAGACATCAATTAAAGAGCTGTCCATATAAAAACTGCCTTGTCGCATTGCTTCAAATGTACAAAGCTTTTTTAAAGTCAATTTGCTATATATGCAATAAATGGTCTCATCTTCAGCGTTTTGAAGAGGAAATTGATTTGTTTCAAGAACTGTCTTCACTGACTCCTTTAATAGGAAAGTGCAATGATATAAAGCCATGCTTTTTTAAAAAAAGACCTCCAGAGACAATGCATTTAGATAAAATAACTGAGAAGAATAATTGTGCAGGGAAAATACGTGCGCTCCTATTAACAATATTTTAACCAGGTGTGTGGAACGCCAAGTCTCATGACCTACAAATCTTCATTGAATCTTTGCACTTCTATATCTACAGTTTACATTTGCTCCAAAATACAAAAACGAGCCAACCAGAAATACAGGGAGATGTGCATAATGCATCTCCTCGAAGTCTCAAATGGCACAAAGTCAAACACAGGTGCCCAGTTGTGTGGACAGCCAGTTTTATGAAATGATTGCTGCATGGTTCATGCCAGTTTTAACAACATGAAGGAAGACTCCTCAAGATGCACTGCTCCACACAACTCATTGTGGCACTGAGTAATTATATCATTTGCTTCCAAAGTGATAGCTGGGCTGTAAATGATTCATTAATTGGACCATAGACTGTTTTGGGACAGTAGCAATTCCTCCCTCCCCAACACACTTCCCCCCTGAAAGTTTCAGGGGGGAAGCTGTGTTGGTCTGCAGTAGAAGAGCAAGATTTGAGTCCAGTAGTATGACAACATAGTGCTCATATTGATAAAATGCTTTGTGTTAAATATTGCAACATGGAGTGAGCATGTTACAACAGGGAAGCTGATACCCTGATGGCAATCCTGTCTCTTACTAACATTACCCAGTACTTAATGACACCTCCTTCAAGGGCTAAGTATAGTTTGGGTCCACTATGGGGGCATGGAGGAATTCAGCACTCTGGAAATACTCCCCACTGCAATGCATAGGAAATTCACCAAGGCTTGAGAACAAGTCTCACTCCTCTCCTTCCCAGCTTTATGGGCATGGCTTGCTGTTCATCAGTTAGTCACATTGCTTTTAGGTCATGTCAGTAGGATGGGCTCCCATGCAAACCCTCAAATATACTGGTAGATCTCCAAGTTGTGAACAGGTGCCTGGAGGCAATTTTGGGATGGAGGAAGGCTAACAACCTGAAACTTAATCTCAATAAAATGGAAGTGGACCTGGTGGGGTAGAAAGTCTGTCCCAGGAACTGGGATGTCTCCTGTTCTGGATAGGGTTGCATTCCCCCTAAAAGAACAGGTTATCTAATGTATTTATTTAGAAAGCTTTTATTCAAGGACTCAGAAACATCCATGATGTAGCTCACAAAATAAAAATAATAAAAACAAAACATTAAAACACATTAAAAGCCAGAATTGGGGGAGGGGGGACCCAGCCCAGGACAAAAACAGACACCATATGAACGCATCACAAACGGCTTAAAATAAGTTTCCCGAGTAAAAATAGTGTTTTAAAAAAATCAATCCCTTAATTAAAAGCTTGGGAGAACAGAAACGTTTTGGCCTGGCAACTAAAAAGTAACCTAGGTACCAGGCAAATCTCTAGGGGAAGGGCATTCCACAAGCAAGATGTCACTACTGAAAATGCCATCTCTAGCTGCCACCCACCTCACTTCTGAAGGTGGGGGCACAGAGAAAAGGGCTTGTGAGGCAGATCTTAAGTGAAACTGTGGTATATGCCCTGGTAAGATCTCCATTAGATTATTGCAATACACTTTATGTGGGACTGCCCTTGAATAATGTCCAGAAGCTACAGGTGGTCCAGAATGCTGTGGCCTGAACACTGACTAGAGTGGGTGATAGGGACTGTCTTACTCCAGTCTTTTTCCATCTACATTGCAACCCAGTTTGCTTCCAGGCCCAATTCAAGGTGCTGGTACTGAACTTTAAAGTGTATATGGCTTGGTCCAGCATAACTGAAGGACTGCCTACTATGAATCGTCCCAACACCTCTGGTCATCTTCAGGAGCCACTTCCATCTGAGACTAGATGGGAGGCAACTTGAGTAAGGACCTTCTCAGCTGTGGTGCTGAAACGTTGAACTCCCTCCCTAGGGCAATTTGTCTCCCACTTTCACTGTAACATAGAAAAAGCCAAACTGCAAATGCTGGACTGTGAGAATTTTGTTATCTCACAACTCAGATCTTTGTTGCAGCAAGGAACACACATCCATGCTTGCAGCTTCATTTACTATTATTGTTAATAAATATTCATTACTCCCTTCTACAAAATCTTGTGATATCCTTCACACAATTTAAAACAATTCACAGTAGACATGGATCAGTGATCTCACTGTGGTTCTCTAGCATCTGTCTACAGTATGTCCCAAAGAGCTTAAAGACTTGCATCTTCTATTAACACTTTACAATTTGTAATTGGAAAAATGTTGAGGAGCAAGTAGCAAAAGACAACAGCTACATAACAGTGATCAGTCCTCAGTGGCAATAATACTTTCATTAACTGATGAGTGCTTCAAGATGGCTGGACAGTAATAGTAAGACTTGAATAGCTTTCAGTGTTCAAAAGCATCAAGTGTATAAGAAATCTGTAATAAATGTTATAGGATGCACACACTGATTCAATAATCTGAGACTTAAGCATTAGGTGAGAAGAACAAATACTAACAACCCTATTAAAAGATCAAAAATAGTCAGTGTTTCACATTCTAATAACTAAGTCAGCATGTTATAGTCTTGTTTGCAGAAAAAGCACTGAACCACTATGCATCAAGCTTCAGACACTGTGAATGCAATATATTAATGAGCCGAAGGGTTTTTTGCTTATGTTTCATTCATTCATTCATTCTACTCCAGAATTAGAAAGGGAGCCAAGGAAGTAAAATACATAGCTGAAAATACAGAAGGGTTTTTTAACTTTAAACTATTTGACTGATTTCATGTTTTAACTTAAGTCTTTCTTGTACAAGTAGTTTTTGATTCTCTTCTCCTCTAAACCTTTTTTTAGCTTTGTTCAAGGAAAGACATCAGTGTTTGAGCACTGTGCTGGCAGCAGAAATTCAGTCCTACACCTAGTACAGTATGCAGTGTTCTGTAGAATGTCAGTCATTATTCTTCTTGACTTTACTAGCAGTTTCTGCTTGAAATGTTCAAGATTAATGAGGCATTTGTTCTCAATCAAGAAGTTATGTGTGACTATAGTTTCACTTTCAAAAGCAAGACAGATGAATTATTAAATTTTATTCGGTCTTTTTATTTCTTGGGATGATGCTTGGGTCTTCTCTTTCTCTTTCTCTCACTCTGTTTAAAGCAACAACATAACAAAGATGGATTCAACGTCACTCTTCTTCTGTCTCAACAATTATTACCAGCCACATAGTAAATAGTGCACAGTAAAATAAAAATGTGCAAAATTTTATGAGTGGGTGTGACACATGCTGCATGATTCAGGAATTGAAATGCGATGTTGTGAGCTTTGCTAAAGGGAATGCCTAGGGTGATGGGCTGTAGGAAGACAAAGCACTCAATCATATGTATCTTCAGTATTCTGCTTATCTGCAGCTGTCACTTCTAAAACGAACAGGAACAGTAGGAAAGAGGAGGTATGGAGTTGGACGCAATGGATCTAAAAATTGTGTTTCATCCCTCAGATCATGAGTGTTGCTACATACATGATCGTTGGAAGCCACAAAGCTATTTTTGTAAAAGACTTGTGTGAGCTGTAATCTCCCCAAGATTTACCTCTAACTTTCTGGTCTTCACCTCTGTGATGCAAATTCAAAGCTACTTAGCATTCACCATGCTACTTACATTCTTTGACCAAGTCAGATTCTTCCTGTAAACTGAAAGATATTTCCTGCCAAAAGGAACTAATTGCCCCAATTCAGATCTCCCTCTTTTTCCTGATATAGTTTCCTGAAAGCCGAATAATTTCAACTGCAATGAAATCCCCTTACAAGGATACAAACAGATCATGCCTCTCAGTCTTTCTGCAGAAGGCAAATTATGCATATGTGCAGCCCAAGGTCAGATCAGGGCCATATAAGGCTGGGACAAAGACTTAACCCTTTCATTGCCACATGGTTTTACTAAATGAAATCAGGATCCATGTTAGCATTTTAAAGAGGGGGAAAGATACGGCCATTTCCTCTTTAAAAGACCCAACAACAGCATGGGCAATCCATTTTCAATAAGTGAACTTCACTGAGAGTTGATGGGTTAAATTGGTCCTCCATTCCATTGGAATTGGGACTTCAAGCAAATCTAGTTTACTTTTTACAGACTGACAGAAATCCATGGTCTCCACCATGTTTGTCTGTGAAAAATCTTTTGATGCCAATGATTGGGTCTAAATCTCATCAGGTATACAATGTCAACTTTTTCAAAGTGCCAAGCAGTATTTTAGATAAAAGCAATTCCTAAAATACCTAAGCCAGTAAGACTGAGCCTATTGATCAACCAGAGTCACTAATCCGTATATGTTGCGTGCCTAAGGACACTTGCAAATTTTCATTTTAGCTCTTTTTCTCTTGCTCCCCCTACTCTGAGTAAAAAAATGTGAGAGCAGAGATGTTAAACAGCATTTACATCCATTTATGGATCATATGCAAATTGTGGTTTATGTTTAAAACTGTGCATCTTTTTCTGGCACTGCTTTTTTTTTAATGGTTCCAACTTTCATGATATACCAGTATATGGAAAATGTGCATCTTTTAAAAAACAGAACTTGTGGAGGAAAAGCGTTCATTGGAAATGAGCGGGAAAATCAAAAGGCAGTGCTTTCGGAAGCACAACAGAGATTTCAAACATTAATCTGAAGTTATTCAGAATCATACTGGAGACTAAAGAATGGGAGAAAAAGATTTTCAGAAAAATGGCTCAACACTGCATTGCAAATATGACACAAACTGTCATGTCTGAAATGGTAAAAAAATCCCATTAGCAACTGGCAGCCAAAACAGTTATGTCTAAATGGTTAAAAAAAAAATCTGTTAGCTAGCAGCATCCAAAACAATTTACATAGGCAGTGTGAAAATCCCCATTGTAATGGCATTATAAACAGGTTTGGCTCTGGCTTGTGCAAGAAAACAGGCCTATATGTTTTTCAACAGTGACAAAAGAATAGTTTTCTGCTCCTGAGACTGGGATTAGAAAATCTATTTTTCTATTTATTTCCAGAGTGCTTGGATTTGGCATTCATCCTGATTTGCCTTGAATAAATGTCCTGGTATAACAGTTTACACAGTTCTTACAACAGCCTCTGCCACTGAGGTATAAAGCTACTGAAGCAGTAGGTAAAGGTAGTCCCCTGTGCAAGCACCGAGTCATTACTGACCCATGAGGGACATCGCATCACAACGTTTTCTTGGCAGACTTTTTACGGGGTGGTTTGCCATTGCCTTCCCCAGCCATCTACACTTTACCCCCAGGAAACTGGGTACTCGTTTTACCAACCTCAGAAGGATGGAAAGCTGAGTCAACCTTGAGCCGGCTACCTGAACCCGGCTTCAGCCAGGATCGAGCTCAGGTCGTGAGCAGAGCTTGGGCTGCAGTACTGCAGCTTACCACTCTGCTCCACAGGGCTCATCTACAGTATACTAAATACAGTATACAGTATACTGAAGCAGTATACTGTAGTTTTCAGAAGTATATATGAGATAGTGGACAGCCATGTGCTAATGAGACTGGACACAAATTTTTCTTTGAGTTCCAAAGGTTGTGTTTCCAGATAGCTGCTGGCTTGATTTTAACAAACTAGTAGATTGTGGCAGAGATAATTCTTGGCTTTAAAATTCCAGCATTAAAATTAGCTAACCTAATTTGGGTTTTGTCTACATAACTTCATCCTAGTTTATAAAGACAGAGGCTTTGCAAGGAAAGGTCCAGGTCCCTTGACAGTGCTCTCCATTTTGAACATGATCAGGCTCCCTCACAAGGAACACGTGATAGTTCTCCTTACTAATGCCTAGTGGAGCCACACCTGTCCCTCTGCTGAAAGAAAACTGACGACCTTGTTGTTAGAGCAGCACGGCTGTCTAACTCTGTTCACTGAACTGAACTGATAATTACATTCTGACTTAAAAGACACCCTGTCAGTTCCTAAGATTGACTTCTGCTGTTCCCCCTCCCCTCTACACCCACCCGCAACTCTGCTGGAGCTATAACAAAGGCAGTTTCATAAGTCCTGGAACTTCTGATTGCCTGATAAGGAACCTTTCACAATTTTCTCTGGTGGCCAGCAAGAGAGGAAAAATTCAATTTTGCCTGGAAAGAATGCCTACCCTGCTAAAATGAAAACATATTACAGATACAGAAATTGACTCTGGGCACATTTTAATAGCAATTCACCGAGCAAACATTGAACTACCTATATATGTGAATCACTATTTTTGTAATAATCTGTTCTAAATTGGTATTTGCCATTTTATTTCCCTGCCTTGGTTAATATGCACACCATATCTGCTACCTCCTGTTTTGTTCTTTACCAACAGCTACAAGAACCTAAAAACATTGTTTACATTATCTCCCCTTCCAACCTGTTCCTCCTACCTCTCTCTTTTATTTTTCATAAAATTGTAAGGAAATTACATTGGTGAGAGAAATACCAATATACTCTAGCTTTATCAAACTGAGGAATTGGAGGGGGGAGGTCACCATTTATGTACCCTGAAAATCTTGCTTACAATGCTTATTGCCAATGCTCTGTTGTGTAGTATGTTCCCAGTTCATGAGGAAACAGGACAGCATTCAAAGTAAGTTGGAGGAGGAGGTTACATTATTTGAGGAAGCCAACTATTTAACTGAAAAAAATATTTTGTAAAAGAAATGATGTCAACAAACTACAGAGGTATAGGGAGCAAAGGCAATTGAAGCCCTGCTGTCTGACCACTGGCAAATTCTCGTCAGTTTCTGAGCCTTTACCAGAAATTTCCCATATCCTTTCAAGCATATTGGCATGATTGTAAAGGCCAGAAATTAACTTCAAAAGGATTAAATCAAAGATTTTCAGGAAGCTGAATTCTAAACCCAGTACCACATTTTCTGAAATTCCCTGTTATCTTCTCTTGACTGACCAACTCCTGCATAAAAGGCAATTGCCCCCCACCCAATCAGAATGAAGAGGCAGACATAAGAGTTGGTAACTAAAGCGCCACCTTATTAAATAAAATAATATAACCGTCAATATGGCAAGGGCCTAATTAGCAGTACACGTCAGGCCCTGGGGTCACTCCTGGACCTCCACAATGATCTGTTTAGATGAGCCCCCCGCTGGCCCGGGTGCAAGCCATCCATGGTATGGCTGGGACCTGGCAAACCAGGTGAAGTGGTTCTCCCCTTAAAGCTCCATCACCCAGCCATAAAGCCGGGGGAGGACTGTCTTGTCCAGAGGTTCCCCACCAGGGCATCTGTCCTCATAAATGAGCCATGAAGCAGCCAGTCGCTCCTAACAGATCCCAATTCCCCACCAATGGGGATATGCCAAGGATGCTCACTTGCCTGCTCATTTCCCCCAACTTCTAACCTGCCACTACCATGGCCAAAAAAGGCCAGAACCATGGTACAAACGCTGTGGAAGCTGCCGCACCTGCTGCAAGGCTGCACTGGCTAGTCTTGCCCTTGGAACTTGACTGGAGAGGGAGCATGCATGTCCATCTCCAGCCAAGCACAAGGCGCGAATGCAGGGCTGAGGGGCGGAGCGCCTGCAGTAATTTCCAGATGACCAGGAAAGCGCTGCTGCCTCCCCCTCCTCTAGGGAGGCAAATCCTAGTCCCTGGCCGAAGCAGTTGTAGCTGCCGGCCAGGAGTGCCGCATACACTAACAGGGAATCTTTTTGATGGGTGATGTTCTCCTACACTAAAGAATTGTGGGGTTCAACTCTCATCTGAGAAATAGTGGGAACTGCTAGGATTTTTTAAATATTTTTTTAAACATTTCCTAAACAATAAAAGGGATACAAAACAAAAAGGAACAGGAATATAAATTACACTAAAGGCAAATTAAGGTACCCATTACAAAGATTGTCTAGAGTACAATAACCATATATCATTTAAATATAATGTGCAGGTTTATTACAACCATTCCCTGAAACATTTCCTCTTTCTCTTTTACTATATCTCACTATTAAATATTAAAGATACAGTATTGTATTTTAAAGTATTTAACAATATTCATTGTTATACATTTATTACCTCCAAATTAATTTTATAAGACATTATAATCTAATCATTTTAATATTAACTATATTATACCAAATTATGCTAATTATCAGTCAGATTAATTAATATGTTTCTATTTCAGAAAATTTGAAACTTAAAATAAACAACATTTCTATAACCTCTGTTAGTCAAGGCTCATGTCCAAATTTACATTGTTCGTTCATATCTTTTATTTCGCATCTTTATCTAAAATAGGCAAAGTAATTTTCCCATTTTTTCAGATTCTTTAATGGGTCTTCTATTTATATAATTCATTAATTTTGCCATTGCCACATATTCCATCATTTTATCTTTCCAATTTTCTTTAGTTGGACATTTTTCATCTTTCCATTTATTTTATTTATTTATTTAATTACATTTTTAGACTGCCCTCCCCGTCAGACGGGCTCAGGGCAGTTTAACAACAAATTAAAAACAGTAAAACATTTACTTGCTAATACTACTCTTGCTGCTGTTAATATATTCCTAAGCAGTTCATACAATGTTCTATCAACACTATCTGGCAATATTCCCAACAGCATAGTCTCTGGTTTCATGGCAAAATCTTTTTTTAATATCCCCTGAATCTCCGCATGCATCTCTTTCCAAATTTTTTAGTTTTTTTGCACATCCACCACATGTGGTAAAAGCTGCCTTCTACTTCTTTGCACTTCCAACATCCCAGTATATTTCTTGTCCATTTTTGCAATATCTTTTGGAGTTATATATCACCAATAGAACATCTTATAGCAGTTTTCTCTTAATGTTTGATTTGCAGTAAATTGTATACCTTTCATCCATAGTTCTTCCCACTTTTGGAATGCTGTATTTTTCCTAAACTCTGACTCCATTTTAACATGCATATTTTCCCCTTGTAGGGTTGTAAGTAACACTGTGACCATTTATCATAAGGCTGTATTGTGAAATCAAGACTGCAAATTCATAACCTTTCAAACTGCGGCCACAAATTACATTTTTCTCATCTGACCAACTCTTTGGAAGTAGGAGAAGCCTGACAACAAATCCCAATCAACCAAGCTACCCCCCCCCCTTTAATTCGGGAAGGTTTGCAATGCAGTAACGTTCATGTATTCTACCCTCTTTAAGCACAATGTCCATCCCATTCCCTGATGGCGATCCTCATTCCCCACTGATCATTCCTTGAGTTTATTTTTATTTCCTTTCATGATCATAGTGATTTGGAAACAAGGCGAGGGGGACCTTCCCCATCTAAGAACATGGTCATGTGATATTAGGAGCACACTAAAAACGCTGTTTGGGCAGCAACAGTTGAATATTTTGCTTTGGCAGAGAGGCGCCATTTTATTCCAAACAGACAATTCAAACCACACCAGAGTAATTATAAAGAACTGCAATGGCTGCCAGTAGACTCTGCAAGAGGAATAAGCGTGAAAAGCACTTTGTAGGTTTCCCTCCAGAACTCTGCCACCAATTGCCACCCCAGAATTCTAAAAATAAAATTGTTGGGATGGGACTGTTCAGTCAGCAAATACAGGGACAGGGACAGGGAGGAAGACAGTGGACATAGTGGATTCCCATACTACAACATTACAACACGTGCTATTTTTTTTAAAAAAGTGATATGGCTGCAGCCCCCACAAAAGGCAGCTCCAAACAAACACATCTACAAACATCTGGAATATAAAGGCAGGTGTAAATTGCTTCAGCATCATGCAGTATAGAATACGGAGAGCCCAAGTGAATTCAGCACCGATCAGCATGAATACTCAGAAGCACCAGCTTTAAGTGCCACACAGAAGGGACCTAAACTATTATCACTGCATTAAAAATGAAATATATGTTGGTTCAGATTCAGCTTAGTTTCTATTCAAAAGCACACACCCTACACATTCACTTTCACCGAGATCAGTCCTAGAATTACCAACCACCCCTGAAGTCATGAGGGGAGATGACAGCATTAAAATAAGTAGTGCAGTGCCCAGCATTTTAACAAGCAGTGTGAGAGAAATTGAGCTGCACTGAGAGAAGAATGGAGGCATTTAATCTGTTCAGTGGTAGCTGTATTGTAGCTGATGCAGAGCCTATAGGGGGCAAAGATAATTACTCAGTCAAATAATGTGAAGTTTTTCTGATTTTTAACATTTAGTTAACACATCAACATTTTGGCTGTTTTCTCAGAAGACACTATATCATATGTTTCACCTTACCTACAAACAACTTTCTTGAAAATGCTTTAAAAAATTCAATTGAACCATAAATGCATTGTTAAAATAGAAATATGAATTCTGAATTCTGCTCTTAACTACAAGTGGATGTATTGGAAGAATGCCCCATTACACATCCCATTTCTCATCCAATCAGTTATTTGGGAGGTTTAGTTGGTCTGCATTGTGAACAACCACTAAAAGAAACACACGACTTACAGCTGCCCAGGCTCCTCTTTTACACCGAGAACACAGCCATCCGTCATGACTTTCATGAGAAGGAACACCGTAACAACCTATAATAAAAGAACCAAGGTGATGAACATATTCTGTAGTTCATTTTCTTTCTGGCAAAACAGCCAAATAAGCGCTTACTTTGCATATTCTGTGATAAAAAGAAGCGAAGAATGAATATTTTCCTAAGGGTAAGCTAGTCACCCTGTCTGCAGGTAAGAAGTTACCTATGTTAGCAATTACACTAATTCCTAAAATCCAGCTGTGCTATCTTTAACAGTCCTTTCACTGTCCCAAGTTACATTTTCCATGTGTTAAAATCACAGTTTGAGTGCTGCAACAATAATTCTTCATAACAGAAAGTTAGTACAGGTGAGTGATTGAGAACATTAGATAGTTCATATCCAATGTAGTGATAAAATGATTAGGTGACCTTAGGGAAAGCTGTTATTTCATCCCCCCTTCCCACAGAGGACATATTACTTTCCTGTCTTATTAATCTCTGTAAGGTAAGGCTCACTAAGATAATGTGAAGCACCTTGAGCAGTTAGCTTTATTAGTAATGGTAGTGCTAATAGCAATAATAGTACTAGGAGCAGCAGTAGCAGCAACAGTGTATTCTACTGAAAACAGAATTTAACTGCTTACCAGAATTTACATAATTTCTAGTTGGTCCTGTTGCCATTGTGTGTAACTGACCTAGGGTTGAAAGACTGCCACCTGGGAGTAGGAAATGGGGTGGACATGACATCACACAATGCTTCAACGTCACCTCCAGGTGAAAACCTGGGTGTGATGTAAGCCAACACTCTACTGCCAGATATTCCAGAGCATCAACTGATGCCTGAACACAACATTGACACATTGTGCAACATCATTCCCCCCTTCCCCCACACACACAGTTCTCCCACTAGCCCTGATTCAAGTGTGGGTGGATGGCCAGATTACCAACCCAAAGTGGGCAAATGGAAGGTAAGATAGGTCTTATGAAGATGGCAGTGTAGGCCTCCCTGTTGACCTTTGTTCAATTAGCAAATTTCAGGGCTTATTATATCCAAGTGGGCTTTTATTTGTTAGATGTAGCACACCACAATCCAGAACAATGTGAAGCAATCACTTAAAAGCCCAGTATGATTGCCAACCTCCAGGTGAGGCCTGCACATTTCCTAGATTTATAACTGATTTCCAGATATCAGTACCCCCGGAGGAAATAGCTCTTTTGGAGTGTGGGCTGTACAGCATTATACCCTGCTGAGGTCCCTCTCCTCCCGAAATCCTGCCCTCCACGTGCTCTATCCCCAGATCTCTAGAATTTCCCAACCGGTTGTAGGCAACCCTACTCATGCCCATTGGTAGACCACATTCTATTTATTGGATTAGGCATGTCTAATAAATTTGAGGCAATAGTACTGTTTCACAATAAAGCTGCTAAACATGTTTATTTATTAATATCCCACCCTTTCTTCAGGGAGCGTAGGTCAGCATAAATAGTTCTCTTCCCCATTTTATCCTCATGACAACCTGTGAAGTGGGTTAGGCGGAGACAATATGACTGATCCAAGATCCCTCATTGAATGTTATGACAGATGGGGATTTGAAACCAGCATTTTCTGGTTGTACTTCAAAATGTTCCAAAGAACAAAAGCAAAATGAATCCTCTAGTAGCAATGTTGGCTCATAAAACCACAATAAAAATTTACTAAGCCTTAATTTTACAAAGCCTTAATTTTATTTCTCATTTTATTGACTTCAGCTCAAGCAGCAACCATGTACTTAACTACATAGACTAAATGGTGTGATTTCTAAAATGTATGTATAAAATAATTTTAACATGAAAATATTGTAATTTGTTGCATTGGTCTTGGAAACCAGTCTATAAACACATTTTGCTGGGACTGCATGTAGTACAAGACAATACTGAGACACTGTACTCCAAGGGGGAAAGTTTTCAGTCGGATCCTCCTCAATCAAAATTCCTTAGCAAATTTGACACTGAAATGTGTTTTCAACAAATTCTGGGAATGGCTAGTTCACAATACAAAGTAATTTACTTTCAGGATGATTTACACTACTAATCTTGCTTAGCATATTTATCACTATTGGCAGCTAGTTGGGACCTACTCTAATTGGATCTTGCATGTGCTTATTTGGTTGTATTTATTGTTAGAAGAAGGGACTGGCGATGTCTCTTACTCAGGCCTTTAGGACTACCAGCAGAGGAGAAGGAAGGCAACAACCACAGAGTGAGTTAGATAGATAGGCTGCTATCAGTCTCCTTCCTGCTAGGGGAACTTCCTTCCTTCCTTCCCTCCCCCCTCCCTCTTTTTCCCTGCATGTCCCAGGAGAGGCAGCATGGTTCGCCTCCTGAGAGAGATGGCCTACTTTCAATCTAAAGCCAGTTACTAGTTCTTTCTCTCCATTAAACTTATGTAAATATATTTCTTTAGATAAATAAACAGTTACTGGTTCTCTATCTTGCATGAGAGCTTTCTCGGTGCAGTTTGTTTAATTAACGTGCGTTAACTAAAACCTAATATTTATTTCTTCTCTGCATAGTACTGTGACATACGTTCTGATATCTCTTGCATTGTTTGACCTTTAGAATTCACTTTGTCTAAAAATTACAGAGATTTTTCTTTCTCTCAGGATATATACATACCTGCCTACTTATGTACATCTATCATCCTGCCTTTCCTTCAAGGATGGTGCGCAAAGTGATGCCCTACTCCCTTTTTCTTCAGAACAATCCAGTGAGGCAGGCTAAGCTAAGAGAAAAAGTGACTGGTCTCCCAGTGACCTTCATGGGATGTGAGGATTTGAGCCTGGCGTTCTCAGTCTGAGTCTAACACTGTAATCACCAGCACTATACTGCTCTGGCAACATGCACCTGAAGTGGGCTCTGAAACCTTATGCCACAATTAATTGTTATTCCTGCAGTTACCACAAGGCTTTTTGTTGGTTTTGATCAATGTATGCAGCTGCATAACGTTCCGAATGACTAAGCTACTTTCTGAATTCACAGACACAATAGCTAAGTATTTGTTATATGTTCTAAGGAGAAACGCATGGATCATAATATAAAAAGTGAATACGTAAATCCAATATTTGAAGTTAAACTGATCTATTTACTTGCATGAACTTGTACACAACACGTCACACAGGAAATCAGCTGACTTGTTCCATCTTCTTCAATAAAGCCATTTGATGGATAGTTTTCGGTGTTCTCCTCACTATAAATAAAACATATCTCTGGAATAAGTGGTTTTGTCTTTTCCTTGGCCACACACATTTCTCTTTGTTTTGTTTCTGAGTAAGTATAGTTTTCTTCATTAGATTTGTCAGCCTGAAAAATACATTTTAACAGAAAGTTACTCACTGTTTTCTTTTGGGTTTCCACACCCACCTTAAATGTTAATAGAATCCAATTTACACTAAAAGTGATTGCTGCTAAACTATACCTCAACAATCACTTTTAATGTTTTGCTATTTTGATAGCTGCCTGTAACATTAAGAATTTTTGTTTAAGCAGCCTAAATTTTAGCAATCATATCATTATTGCTATCATTACACTCAGCTTACATTACTACTGTTAGTTTTTATAGCATTTAGAGATGGTAAACTGAAAGTTAAAAGCAATCCCTATCAGGTGGCAGTGAAAACACACAATGTGCAACAACCATATTGCAGACATGAATCTATACCAGAATCACAGTGGAGGCCCTGCTTTCTGAGAACTTCATATACAAACTGCAGCATCTGCAGAACTCTGAATCAGACCATAACTGTAGAGCAACTGTACTGCTAACAGTAATATACAAGGGAAGGAAGGACCTGCAAGGACTTGTACGGGGCATCTCATTTTCTCTCCCCTACCATTCCTTCTTTCCCTTCTCTAAAAACACCTATACCCTCTCCCCTTTGTCTGCTTCCTTCCCACCCACCTACTAGCCAACCTACCTTTATTTGCCAGCCTGTCTTCAGCCTTCCCTCCTTCCTTTCCTCTGGCAGCTGTTCCCTGGGAAAACTCAGCCTGACTTGTGCAGTGCTGGCTGATCTGGGCCCAATTGTGCAGTGAAAAACCTGCAAGGACTTTTAAGAGGTACCTTGCTTCGCCTTTATCCCTATCTCCACATTATTTCCTCTTCCCTTCCTCCTGGCAGCACACATATCACTTTACCTTTCTCTGTTTCTTTCTCTCCTTCCCACCCACCAGCCAACCAACCTTCTCTCTGTCCCCCATCTTTAACTACGTGTGTGTTATGTGCTGCCAAGCTGCCTCCAACCTATGGCAGCTCTATGAATGAAAGACCTCCAAAACATCCTATCATTAACGGACTTGCTCAGATCCTGCAAACTGGAGGATGTAGCTTCTTTTATTGAGTGAAGCCATCTTATTTTAGTTCTTCCTCTTTTCCTACTGCCTTCCACTCTCCCCAGCATTATTGACTTTTCCAGACAGTCTTGTTTTCTCATCATGTGGCCAAAGTATGATAGCCTCAGTTTTGTCATTTTAGCATCTAGGGAGAATTCAGGCTTGATTTCATCTAGAACTCACTTACTTGTATTTTTGGCCATCCATGGTATCCACAAAACTCTCCTCAGCACCACATTTCAAACTATTCTTCTTCCTGTCAGCTTTCTTCGCTGTCCAACTTTCATATCCATACCTAGTAATGCGGAATACCACAGTCTGAATTATCTTGATCTTCATTTCAAGAGATCATCCTTATCTTCACAGATCTTTTCTAGTTCCCTCACAGATGCTCTTCCAAGTCTCAATTTTCTTCTGATTTCTTGGTTGCATTCTTCCTTTTCGTTGATTGAGTCAAGAAACAAAATATTGAACAATTTCAATTTCCTCATTGCCAACTGTTCAATTGTGGGATTTTTCAGTAGTCATTATTTTTTACTTCTTGATGTTCAGCTGCAATCCTGCTTTGGTGCTTTCTCCTTTAACCTTCATCAGTAGTCATTTCAAACCTTCACTATTTTCTGGTGGTGTCATCTGCATATCTCAAATTGTTAATGTTCCTTCCACCAATTTTCACTCCACCTTCTTCTCAATCGAATCCCGCTTTCCTTATAATATGCCCTGCACAGAAGCTGAACAGGTAAGGAGATAATATGTGTCCTTGTCTGACCCCCTTGCCAATTGGAAACTATTTCTGTCCTCACAGTAGCCTCTTTCCCAGGTTGTGCACTAAAATCATAAGTTGTGGCAACTCCATTTTTTCATGATCCACACAGTCAAAACTTTGCTGTAATCTATAAAACATAGGCTGATCATCTTCTGAAATTCCCTGGTATGTTCCACTATCCATCGTAAATTTGCAATGTGATCTCTAGTGCCTCTTCTTTTTCTGAATCCAGCTTGAATATCTGACATTTCTTGTTCCATATATAGTAAGAGTCTTGGTGGTAGAATTCTAAGCGTCACTTTGCTTGCATGGGAAATTAACACAATAGTTTGATAATTGCTGCACTCTTTGGCATCCCATTTTTTTTGGAACTGTGGGCCATTGTTTTGTTTTCCATATTTGTTGACAGATTCTTGCTAAGATTTTGATGGACTCAGTTTCTATAGCTTGAAATTACTGGTACTCCATCTACTCCAGGTGCTTTGTTTCTTCCAACTGCTCTGAGTACAGCTTTTACTTCACTTTCTAAGATCTCTGGTTCTTCGTCAAAAGATTCTTCTTCAGAGGTATCTGTTATCCTTCCATATCTTCTGTGTAGTTCTTCAGTGTAATATTTCCATCTCCTTTATTTTGTCCTGATCAGTTACTGTATTTCCGTATTGGTCTTTGGCCATGGCTTAAATTTCCCATTGACTTCCCCCATCTTGTGGAACAGATCTCGTTCTTCCTTTTTTGTTGTTTTCTTCTATTTCTGATTATTATAATAGATTTATTTGTCTCCGCGTGCAAGTTGCTGAAAAGCTGCACTTAGAATTCTGACTCTATTTCTGTCTTTTGCTTCTTGTCTGTCTTTAGCCATTTTAAGACTTTCCTCAGTCATCCATTTAGGCTTCTCCTTTCTTTTGGCTATAGGAATAATCTTTGCACATTCTTCCTTGATGATATCTCTAGTTTCAGCCTATAGTTTTTTCTGGTTCACAATCAATTAAAGTTAGCATTGCAAATCTGTTCTTTACATGGTCTTTAAATTCTTCAGGAATATTAGATTATATTTCGGCACTATAATTCACAATCATCTCCTGGGTTTGTTTTAGCATACAGAATAGAGCTTCTCCATCTTCTGTTTCCAATTATGTAATCTATTTGGTTCCTGTATTTGTTACTAGGTGACCAATCATCTTTTTGATTGCCTAAAGCATGCATTAGCAATGAACAAGTTGTTGGCTTCACAAAATTCTATGAGTCACTCTCCTGCTTCAGTTCATGATCCTAGTCCAAATTTTCCAACAATGTTTGATTCTACTTTGTCTCCTACTTTTGCATTCCAGTCACCTATAATTATCAGCATATCTTGTTTAGAAGCATGATCAATTTCTTCTTAGACACTTGGGTAAAAGTTTTCAGTTTCTTCCTCTTTAGCATCTGTAGCTGGGGCATAAACTTGAATTGTAGTTCTTGTGTTGTAGTTCTTGACTGCTTGCGTTATGTCTCACCTCACTATTAGAGCAATACAGTTTCTTTTGAGTTTGTCATTTCCGCAGTAAAACATCTGTAGTTTTCTGACTGAAAATGTCCTAAGTCGGTCCACGTTAGTTCACTCACACCCAGGACTGCAATGTTTAAATGTATATTTCTTGTTTTATGATTTCTAGCTTACTTGGCCTCATACTTTTCACGTTCCATGTTCCTATTATGTGTGTTACACAGCTTTGGACGTTCATTTTGCATCTATTCACATCCACAACTGGATGTCCTTTTGGCTTTAATCCAATCCCATCATTAAGAATAGCATTATTTGTACTTGTCCTCGGCTCTTCCCCAGTAGCCAGTTGAGTGCCATCTGACCTGGGGGTCCTATCTTCCAGCACTGTATCTTCTTTCATTTTAGATTGTCTTATCATACAGCTTTCAAGGTAAGAGATTAGCAGAAGTGGTTTACCATTGCCTTCTTCTGTGCAGTACTAACCAGGGCTAGCTGAAGTGACACTGCCATTGTCTGTAAATGATCCTCTGTCTGTGTCACCTTCCACTACTGCTGCTGCCCAGTAGCTAACCTTCAAGAATTCCTCCACTCCCATCACCATTGTAACATTCAGTTCTCTTCTGCTGATGTGTTGATTCCTGAAAAGGGTGGATGCATCTTAGTCTGGTGTCTCAGCGTTGACCATTCCGCCTTGAGTGATTCTTCCAGGAGTTTAAACTCCTGATGGTGTTGCTCTCAGCTTCACTGATATACACAAACCCCCTTACCACATTAAGATGCATATCCAAGAGGGGGATCTTTAACTATATTTATCATTTATTTACTTCATTTAAATCCTTCCTTTCTCCACAATGGGGACTCAAAGCAGTTTATATCATTCTCCTCCATTTTATCTTCACAACAAGCCTGTGAGATAGGTTATTCTGGGAGTGTGTGACTGACCCAAGGTCACCCAATGAGCTTCCAAAACAGAGTGGGAATTCAAACTTGGGTTTCCCAGGTCCTAGTCTAGAACTCTAACCATTCTACTGGCTTTTGTAGGAAGGAGGTTGTTGAACAGTAGCAAGCAGAAATTCCTGCATGAGTCATGCAATTCATATGATAGCATGTTGCTGTCATATGTGCCAACAATGTCCATCTGCTCTGTACATTGGACAAACCAGCCAACCTCTGCGTAAAAGAATAAATGGGCATAAATCTGACATTAAAAATGGCAACATCCAGAAACCAGTGGGAGAACACTTCGATCTACCAGGACATTCCATCAAGGACTTAAAGGTCACTGTAGTTCAACAGAAACCTTTCAAAAACAAAATCCAACGGGAAGCTGCTGAATTGGAATTCATATGTAAATTTGACTCAGTCAGGCTGGGATTGAATAGAGACTATGAATGGTTATCTCATTATCAGAAGTAACTGACTTCCTTAACAGAGGCAAACTGATCTCCATATCAAAAGCTACTGTTTGCATCTACTCCTCCCTCCCCTCTCCACCTATATATCTGACCAGTTTCTTCTTGCCCTCCATGCATCTGACGAAGAGAACTGTGATTCTCGAAAGCTTATGCTACAATAAAGTTGGTTAGTCTTAAAGGTGCTACTGGACTCTTTTTCATGTTGCTGTAGTGGTTGCTACCAGGGCTGCTCCTGATTAATCCTCCTTCAAAGGCCAAAATAACCCTGGAGACCTGCCACCCCCCACCTTTTACTAACAGAAACCAAGGCTTTTTGTGGGGGGGGGGTTGTTGAAAGATCTGTCTTGTCTGTTGATGGCTCCAATCTCTGGAATTAAGTATCCACATATGCGGCCAAGTTAGAATTAGATATGTTGTTTATTCAATAATCGCAGCCACTTAAGACGAGACATTATTTGTGCTGAATTCTGAACATTTTATATGTTCCCAACATCTTTTATGCCATCATATTGTATAATCAAAATAAAATAAAGAAGATAGATAGTAATTTGATCATTTGGTTTCACTGGTATTGTTTGTAGAGTATGGTGCTATCTTTTGTTAGAGTTCTTGGTTATCTTTTAAAAAAACGCGATTTATTTCCCTGGGTGCTTTCTCAAGACAGTCTTTAACGCTTCTCAGCCGATGCTCTTCTGCAAACAGTAGGAAGATGATCTATCATTGTGGTTCCACAGCTCAATTCATATTGTTATACTTTCCCATTTACATACAACAATGTTCATCTTCATGCAAGAGTGAAAGCGGACAAAATTCTAGTACCTGGGGATCAGGAGGATCCCAAAACCATACACTGGACAAACAGCTCTTAGAGCTACTGTCTCTTAAGGAAGCAATCTTCCGCTTGCTTCAAGCTGGTGATCTCCACTACCAGCCTGAAGCTGCTCTATATAGATAGATGAGTTCTCCTGGCCCCAGTTCTGTTTCTTGAGAGGAAAATGGAGTGGATACTAGCAGTACCTTTGTCCATCTGCTCATAGTGTGGAGGCTCTATCCCTTTCTGGACTGTGTAAAATTGCTATCCTGATCTATGCTTCTGTCTTCCAGGCCTGATTACTGAATTGTGTCGTATGTGTGGTTGCCAAGAAGACAACTCAAAGGTTTCATCTGGGATAGAATATTGGTACTCACCCCATCAGGTCTTGGAAGGAACGTACATATTCAGCTTGTCCTGCCCCAGTGACACCGTTTAGCAATTTTCTTCTGCGTATAATTCAGTGTACTGATTATACCCTTTTTAAAGTCTGGAGTCTTATACAACATATGAGCATTCCTCTCCATTGGGGTCTGGGCAACACACATTGCTTACTGATCTATCTCTACAATGAGCACAGATCAGGGTTACCAGACCTGGCCTGACAACTAGCAGAAGAAGAGATGGGAAGGCATGGTAGGGGCAGCCACTTGTGATGGCATGATATCAGTTCCAGGGAAACCCCAGAGATGACATCACACCTCTCTAGGAATTGTTGGATTTATGATAGAGTTTTTTGGCAATTCTTAGAGAGGACTGGCATTACTTTTGAGTTTTTTAAGGAAGTATGGTCAGTCTTCTCTACGAATTGCTCAAAACAGAATGGTTTTATCACAGTTTCCAGCAATTCCTAGAGAGTTGTGGCATCACTTCCATTTTCCCATGGAAATGATGTCAAGAAATTGACTTCATGGTCATTTCTAATTTTTCTCCCTCTGCCTCTCAGAGCAGCAGCAGGAAACAACAGGTGCAGACAGGGGATATCACTCCCCCATGAGGAGTTGGCACCTCTAGCCAGGATGATTCCCACTAAAGCAGAACTTTCCAATACTGTGGCTCCTCCTATGGAAATGAAAAAGGGTAACTGTCTCTCTCAGTATTCCAAAAAGTCTAATTTTTTTTTCAAAGGAACATTTGGCTGATCTGTGGGGGATTATAATCACTTTTTAAAGAGATGTGAAAACATCTGTTCTGTTAGTTTGAATGATTTTGACTGCACTTAATTGATATTTTGTTCACGTAAATTGCTTTGTACTCATTTGGAAAAGCAGCATAAAAATTATTTTAAATGAATAAATAGCCACAGCACTGCTACAGAAATGATAGGAGGAAATGACTCATTAGACTACACAGGAACTTTGTGAAGTATGGCCTGTTTCCCCACTTGAGAATGGACTAAGATGAGGGAGCTTCAGTGTCACAGTAGAACTTGGTCCAGTGCAGACAGAAATATAAATTATCTGGAGAAAAAAATGGCAATTGTATATCCTCATATTATTTGATGGGCCAAAAATACAGTGAAATGCAATGAAAAAAACTCAATGAAGTGTAATGTTATGTTTTTTTCAATGCAATCCTGTGCAGGGTTGCTGTAATTCAGTTTAGACTGGAGTAAGCACAGTCAGGTTTTAACAGTGACTGCTGAAGAAACCAGTCTTCTTCCCTCTCAAGCCATGCCTAATTAGAACATGTTCAAGTTACTGCACTGTAGCACATGGGAAAATGCAAGGAGGCCTGACCAGGCAAACATTTGCCATCTTACTATCACCTTCTGCCACTGGGCAAGGGGGCGAATTAAGGAATTACTGTTCTTCATGGCTAGTTGGGTAGCCAAAGCTCTGTGCTATGATATGAGATACTAATATTCTCTTATTGAAGGCTGAAATTTTTCAGTTTTCATTTACTTGCTTTCTAATAGTAGGAATCATGGAATGATCTACTTGGAATCACAGAACTGGATCCAATTAATCATGAATGGAACTGGATCACAGAATAGATTTTTCTCCTGTTTTTCTTGGTTCTGTAACCCTTGCACCCTCCAAAAATGCTCTAGTTCTAAGGGTTGGGGGAGCCTCAGAAACAGAGTAGGGCATAGCAAGGGGATTGCAGCTCAAGAGGAAATTGGTAGAAATCACTCCTGTTTTGCACAGCTTCCCCTATAACAGAGCAAGAGCTCATCAAAGAGGATACAATTTCTATCCTCTTTTTGCTGCAGGACCATATGCCACAACTTGCTCTGTTCCTAGAGGTCCCCAAACATTCAGGAGCAGCTGAGGCTGAGTAACACAAATGGCTACAGAGGAAAGGGAAAGAAATTAGTTCTGTGAATTTATCCTGTTCATGTTTCATTGGCTCAAACCCACAATACCTACTTTGACTTGCTAGATAAGAGACCATTTATACTTCAATTCTTTATTTAATGAAGACAGGGAGATTGTTTAGCTTTGTCACAAGCTAGCATTTCACCAGTATTTGCACTTTTTTTGTATTTTTCATATTTTACCACGAGACACATTTATAAATATCTAAGAAATATAACATTTCCTTACCTTGTAGTAAGGCTTGAGGAGTGTGCATATGGCACAGTGTGGGTCCAGTTTGGCAACAGCTGTATTGTACTCTTTTTCAGCCGCAAAATTTGGTGTTCTGTTCTGCCAAAGGTAGACAAGAGGTTTGGCCCAGGATTCTGTTTCTTGTATTTCTTCTTCATTTAAGAGAGCCTCCGGGAGTTCTTAAAATAAAATGACACTTGAAAACACTGTGTTCTGAAGGTCATTGAAAACAAGAATTTAAGTAATAGTAAGAAGCAAATGGATGACAGTACTACATATGAAAAAAGCCAGCAGAACAGATGTATTCAGAATGAAGAACAGGACTATATTACAAAGTAGAAAGGAGAATTTCCATGTTTTATCAAAGGTGTTCCAAGCAGCTTGCCAGTATGCCTATCAGTAATACATAAAACAGTATATTGTTTGGAGAATAAGGACTCTCAAGAGAATTAGTTACCATGGAATATATTTTAAAGAAATGGATGTCTCATGAAACAGAATGAGATTCCTTGCTACATTTAAGATTAACTTACTTCTGATTAACACTTCCATTGCTTAGAAAAATTTAATGTTGCTCAGAATGCTGAAACATCAGATTCCTTCAGACCATGACTACAATCTAGTTGACAAAAGAAAGTTTTTATAGATCTTTAATGATGAATTGCCCTTAATTTCTGCTGAAGTACAGTAAGCCAATTATAAAATAGCATGGTTTCTTTTCCTAATAGTTTAGAAAATGTTGCATAGACAAGTTTTCAACGAAGTTCCTCTCTCAATTGCTTATTGAACAATTTCTCCTTAATGATGAAGTACTAGCCTATAGCTATTCTTCTTTATTCCACATTAGAAATGGGAAAAGTATCACAGGATAGGGAGACCCATGCAGAGTGACACAACCCTTTGCAAAACTGATGTCTAAAATAATTTCCAACTGCTCCTACTATAAAGAAATATTACTGCTTTCATAATATTACATTATATGTATATTATTATAACGTATAACTACTTTCCAGTCTTCTGAATAGAGTTGCCAAGTCCCCTTACCCTCTAGGCGGAAGGTGGGGACCTGGCACTCTCCTTTCTTGATGTCTCTGCTCATGCTTTCCATGCATGCACTGCCAGGCTGCACAATGACATCACTTCCAGGAAGTGGAAGTGAATTACTTCCATGTAATTCGTATTGGTCTGAAAAAACGTATTTCGTATTTAAACTGATCTTCACTGCTGCCTTTTTAGCTAGGTAATGCGGTGCTTTATTTTGAGATGGAATGAGAAAAGTTTAAACTGCCAACCCCTCCCCCCAAGTTTCAATGGGAAAAAATAGACATAGTAATGTGCCCAGTTCAAATATCGTGGCAATGCTAAATTCTTCAGTAAACCTTATGTATGTGTATAATTACTCAACAATGTAGGCAACTAGTATTCTCGCACAAGGGACCACAATGTTATCCTTCTTCTGATAGATGTAGCCATCATTGTTCTCTTAGGGCATTTATCAGGTTACAGATTCATTATTCTTATAAGATTGTCATGTATCAGAGTATATGATTGGACAGCAAAACTCACCTATATACCTACATCCTGTTAAACCTGCTATTCTGGATTACTAATTTGGGAGGAATTAACCAAATTATTTTGTGACTCAAAATCTCTTGGCTTTAGAAAATACCACAGGCATTATTTGAATGTCTGTGGATAGGCACAATACTTTCAACCATAATTATTATTTTTCAATATAAGACAACAGTACATCGAGTTTATATATCAAAATAAAACCATATGAAAACAAAGTAGAGTCTCTAGGTTATTAGCATCTGAATTCTCAGTATGTGTCTTCTTGAATACAGAATATACTAAAAAAATTCCCAAAGCTTAGAAAACTTTTCCACCTGTTTGCTAGTGACAGATTAAAATGATGAAAAACCTACTATTTGCACTTTTTCAAATTATCTCATCAATATAAATGAGTTCTATTTTAGTCCGTCTACCCAGAAGCTTGTGCTTCATTTTCTTGCAAACAGTGCACAAACATGCAAAGAAAAACATGACTCAAAATGGAAATTAAGCCTCTCTAATCAAAACAGTGCCTACGCACAACTTTTCACCTCTGACATAGTCACAAGCTCTCATGATACTCAAAAACACAACTTATACAATGATCAGTCACAACAAAAAACTTGAATGGACAACATTAAGAAAAAATATTTTTGTAAGTCAAACCATAGCCTACAAATTTGTAAGAAATGCTGTGAGCGCAGACATGCTTTCCTTTCAGCTGAGGCACAATCCACATTGTAGAGCACATCTATAATTAATATGTAATTCTCTGCTTGTGTGTGTAAAGTGCCATCAGGTCACAACTGACATGGTGACCCCAGCAAGCGAATTTCAAGGCAAATGAGAAGCATAAGTGGTTTGCTATTGCCTTCGTCTACAGAGTCTTCCTTGGTGGCCTCCCATCCAATATAATAACAACAATGACATTTGATTTATATACCACCCTTCAGGACGACTTAACGCCCACTCAGAGCTGTTTACAGAGTGTATTATTATTATCCTCACAACAATCACCCTGTG
This sequence comes from Eublepharis macularius, assembly GCF_028583425.1. Classification (NCBI taxonomy): domain Eukaryota; kingdom Metazoa; phylum Chordata; class Lepidosauria; order Squamata; family Eublepharidae; genus Eublepharis; species Eublepharis macularius. The sequence continues at coordinate 104,546,760 of NC_072797.1, read as the reverse complement.
AGGTGAGTCAGGCTGAGAGAGCTCTGAGAGAGCTGTGACTGAACCAAGGTCACTCAGCTGGCTTCAAGTGGAGGAGTAGGGAATCAAATCGTTTTCCTGCTGCTCTTCACTACACTGAACTGACTCTCAGATGTGGTTTGCTATTGTCTTCCTCTCCAGAGTCTTCCTTTGTGGTCTCCCATCCAAGTAGGGCTGCCAGGTTCCTATACCCTCCCAGCAAGGGGGGCGGAGACCTGGCACCTCATGCTTTCCATGCACGTGCAAAGTGTGCTCGCGCTCCTGGAGCTTGTGCGTTGACATCACTTCCGGGAACTGACATCATCACGCTAGCCTCAGGCATGTTCCTTTACTTTGCATGGGACAAATTCAGCTAGTTTGGGGCCAAAATTAGACCCAGAGAAGCATGGGAGCACACCCACGACCAATAAGATGACGTTACTTCAGGAAGTGACATCATCGCACCTTGCTGGGAGTGTGCCCAGTTTGTGCTTTCCCAGGTTGCCTGATGGTGGTGGGTGATTTCTGGAAAGTTTGCAACAGAGTAAACCTCAGGAGATTGCCTATCACCAGCGGACAATTGAGAAGCCTACATATTGCTTAGCCTCCAAGTTTGGGCTATACCATGCTGGCTTCCCTCCCAATTCTCTGCTTACACTATAAAAATCTATTCCTTAAAAAATCAAGAAATCACCATGATAATTGGTGACAGGTACAAGCTGTTCAGATAAATCAGATGAAAGATTGCTAACTTACAGCACTTTAAAATTGGAGACAGAAGGTTATTTTATTTCCTTCCCCCCCCCCATACTTTTTGGTAGAATGGGGATATACAGTTTCAGGTTATTTATATGGAGGGACATGTCAACAATTCAAGTGTGCCTCTGGAGTATGCCTTGTGCTTAGTTTCTTAAATCCATTGTGTACTTAATGTTATGATGTCATCCAGTTTCCATGCTCTTTGATTAAAAGGGCAGTGGAATCTAAGGGGGTGCTGTAGATGCCATCCTGTCTAGTTCTTCCTGGTTCACCCAAAGTCCTGCTGCCTCCCCCCCCCCGTCCCTATCTTAATCCTACTGCCCTACTGACTTTTCTAAACAATTTTACTAAATAATACTTTAGATATATTTCTTGATTATTGGGATTTGGTATTGTGGGTATATCTTATACAAAAATACATAACGGTGTTTTTTTAATAGAATAAAATATAAATTAATCAAGAGCCATCTGCCTCCACCACTTCTAGTCTGTACTGCCTGGCTCCCCCTGTGTTTAAACATGTGCAAAACATTCAGGTTCAAGGGCTTCCTTTTGATTACTTTGAGCACACTCAGCACAGTGATGAAGCTAACACAAAGCCCAGAGTGCTGGCAGCAACATGCCCCTACATTCACTTATCTCCAGCTGCTGGCTGGCAGTGGGTGAAGCATAGCCGATGGCTGAACTGGCTGGCTGGCTCAGGATAGAGGCAAGCACTGCAGAAGGTATTTGAGTGAAAAGCGAAGGGATTTCTTCTTTGGTCCTTTTTCCAATAAAAGCTGATATTAGGAAGCTTGGCTCTGAGGCCTGCTTCAGTAACAGAGAAAAGGCGGGTCATTCTTGACCAGTTTCTGCCTCCTCATCACTGCTGCACTCCATGCTGCAGTGCATTTTGTTTACAAGGGCCCTGAGACCCTCAGAAGACTTTGATGGTGGTACACAAGAGTGGCTGGAAGGAGAAGGCAGAGAAGATTATCTTTGCAAGTTTCTTTCACTCATACACTCATAGGATAACCTACAATGAACACACACAAAAATATATACAAAACATTCCGCACCTACGCATGCCAACCTCCAGGTGGGGTTTGAAGATCTCCCAGAATTACAACTGATCTTCAAGCCACAGAGATTAGTTCTCCAAGCAAAAATGGATGCTTTGGGTGGTGGGCTCTATGGCATTATACCCCGCTAAGATCCCTCCCCCCCTTTAAACCCCACCCACCCCACGCTCCACCCCTAAATATCCAGGAATTTCCCAAGATAGAGTTTACTATACATCCAACAAAAATGAATAAAAACAAATGTTATAATCAAGATAATTTCACCTGTAGTGTTTCTCACAAAAATGTTCAAACACTATATACAATTCTAAGAATATTAGTCATATTATATTAAAATTCAATCCACAGAAAGATAATAGATGAATCATCTGTGAAAAGGGTCACTGCAAGCACTTACTGAACAAACCCAGCATTTACTTTAACCCCCCCCCCCCCCACTAAACTACTATATGTTTTCCTTTATTTCAATTGCAACAATTATTTTCCTATTCAGGAAAATAATCTGTTGATGTTTTCTGTTTGTGTACAGTGCCTTTCTTGCTATCATTAAAACAGAATAATCTTTTATTAATCTCAACCCTGGCAAGCATATGGTGTATATGGAAGAATCCAATATTTTAAAATCCATTTGCTCAGACTTTGGCTTAATTCTCTGCAGTTTTTAGGATGTAAGTCGTGCTGAACTCAGTGGGACTGAGCAGTGTTCTCAGCTCTCCCTAGTAAATTAAGTTAAGAGCTTAGGTCTTCAGACAGTCATTTCCTTGTGGTATGATAGTGCATAGGGCAACAACACTAGCTATTTCAGTGGGGAGTCCAGTCTTCTAGAATGACCTACCAGAGGGGGTGCACCTTCATTGGCTGCATTTTGTCTGCAACAAAGCTTTATTTCAGAGATCATGTTTACTTGTTATTTATTTAGAATATTTTATGCCACTTCTTCAGAGTCCTGCTCAAGGACTTAAATTAAAATCACCATGACATAAAATAGCTATTAAAAATGAACAAGCCATTGGGCATATGCAGCATAAAAAGTATCCATAAAAGAGAAGCAGATCATTAAAAGGCTGGTAAGATAAGAACACTAATTAAAAGACTGGGTAAAACGATATGCCTTAGCCTGGCACCTAAAATAAATAAAGTAGGCCCCAGGTGAGCCTCAAGGGGGAGGATGTTCCAAAGGTAAAGTTCCACCACAGAAAATGCCCAATCTCTATTTGCCAACCGCTTCACCTCTGAAGGTGGATGCACAGAGAGCAGGGCTTGAGAGGCAGATTTTAACTGGTGAGCTGGATAGTATGGGAGGAAATGGTTCTTCATGTACCCTGGCCCCAAGCTATTTAAGGCCTTTAAATTGTGCCAGAAACAGATGGTTAACCAGTGCAGATCTTTCACCATGAGGTAAGACAATCCCTGTAACCAACACCTGACCCTAGCCTGGCTGCCATATTTTGGCCTTTTCAAAGGCAGCCCCACATAGAGTGCATTACAGTAATCTAAACTGGATATGATCACAGTATGGATCACTGTGGTTAAATCACACTTTTTGAGGAACAGCTGTAGCTGGTGAACCAGATGAAGCTGATAAAAGGTTCTAAGTGCTATGGAGTAGACATGGGCATGATTTTAATGGGATCAATCTGTAAGCATCTGAAGGACCACTCAGTGATCCAGGGAAGTCAGCATGGTTTTGTTCCTAACAGTTCTTGCCAGACCAACCTGGTTTCCTTCTTTGATCGAGTGACCAGCTTACTGGATCGGGGAAACTCTGTTGACGTGATTTATTTGGATTTCAGTAAAGCTTTTGATAAGGTCCCCCATGACATTCTGATGGGCAAACTGGAAGACTGTGGAGTGGACTATAGGACAGTTCGGTGGATAGGGAACTGGTTGGAGGACCGCACTCAAAGAGTGGTGGTCAACAGCGTTTCATCAGATTGGAGGTAGGTGTTCAGTGGGGTGCCGCAGGGCTCGGTTTTGGGCCTGGTACTTTTCAATATTTTTATCAATGATCTGGATGAAGGAGTGGAAGGGCTGCTCATTAAATTTGCTGATGATACCAAATTGGGAGCGGAAGCAAACACCCAAGAAGATAGAATTAAAATTCAACAAGACCTGAATACTCTGGAGAAGTGGGCAGCTGTGAATAGGATGCAATTCAACAAAGACAAGTGCACAGTATTACATCTGGGCCACAAAAATGGGAAGCACAAATACTGGATGGGGGATACACTTCTGGGCAGTAGTATATGTGAAAGGGATCTTGGGGTAAGAGTGGACTGTAAACTGAATATGAGCAGTCAGTGTGATGCGGTGGCAAAAAAGGCTAATTCAATCCTGGGTTGTATCAAAGGGGCCATAGCGTCGAAATCGCAGGAGGTCATAGCCCCTCTCTATACTGCCTTGGTCAGGCCACACCTGGAGTATTGTGTGCAGTTCTGGAGGCCTCACTTCAAAAAGGATGTGGACAAAATCGAGAGGGTGCAGAGGAGAGCGACGAGAATGCTCAGGGGTCTGGAGACTGAGCCCTACGAGGAAAGGCTGAGGGCCTTGGGAATGTTTAGTTTGGAGAAGAAGAGGTTGAGGGGGGACATGATTGCTCTCTTTAAATATTTGAAAGGCTATCATTTGGAGGAGGGTAAAGAGCTGTTACAGTTGGCAGCAGAGGGTAGGACGAGAAGCAATGGGCTAAAACTACATGCAGAAAGGTACCGGCTGGATATTAGGAAAAACTTTTTCACGGTCAGAGTAGTTCAAAAGTGGAATCAGCTGCCTAGGGAGGTGGTGAGCTCCCCTTCACTGGCAGTTTTCAAGAAGAGGCTGGATGAATACTTGTCAGAGATGCTTTAGGCTGATCCTGCACTGGGCAGGGGGTTGGACTAGATGGTCTGTATGGCCCCTTCCAACTCTATGACTCTATGAACAGCAATACAAACAAAAAAAAGCCACGAACAGCCCAATCTGCTGTTCGCGAGCAAGCTGTTCATGAGGCCCCATTCTAAACGAACAGGTGGTCGTTGCAAGCCTTGTTTGTTGCTGTTCCTTGCTGTTCATCAAGCCAGACAGTCTGGCACCTGCAAGCAAGTCTCTTGGCAACTTAGGCAGGGATTGGCTGAACTCGGCCTGAACTTCTGCTGTTGCCCTGGAAACCCCAATCTAAGCCCAATTTAGCTTAATAGGCAGGTCTTCCTTTCAAGTGTGGAGCTCCGAATTTGTTACAACAAGGGAGCAAAGACCAGGGAGGAGGGGAGCTCCCAGCTCTGGCTTAGTTTGCAGACAGTGGAGAGGGGGAGACAGTTGCTGTTGGCATGTTGATAGAGAGAGAGCATTGGAACTTGGGTTTTCTTTGTGTGTGGTGGGATAGGGATCTACCCCTTCAAGTTCCAGGGCTGTTGCCAGGCTCTGGGGCCAAGCTATTATTTATTAATGGTACCTTCCTGGTGCCTGTTAAGGTCAGGTTTCTGGGAGTGGTGCAGTAGGGATCTTGACTTGGATGATGGCTGGAGGAGAGCCTCCTGGCCCCCACAAACTGCCAACCACGAACATGTTCGTGAACAGGGCCATGTTTGTGGTTGTTTGTGAGTCCCTGTTCATGGATGGCAATGAACAATGAACATCATGTTTGGGTTTTTTTTCTGTTCATGCCCATCTCTACTATGGAGAAGACCTGAGCCTCCAACCATAGGCCAGGATCCAGGAGCACCCCTAACCTGATTTTTTGGAGGAGTTTCCCTCCAGGAAAGTTGGCTTCATAATCCCCAAACAGCTTGTCCATTGACTAACAGCAATTTAGTCTTGTCTGAACTGAGCTTCAGTTCATTGGCTGTCATCCATCCCATTAACTTTCTAGATAACTATCCAGGACTTCCACAGACCCACCTGGCTTAGCTGTTAAAGAGAAATAGAGCTGGGTGTCATCCATATATTGGTGGCACCTCACTCTAAATTTCCAGATGACCTATACCAATAGTTTTATATAGATGTTAAATAGAATGGGGGACAAGAGGGCCGCATAGCATAAATGCCACAGGGCAAAACAGCAGTCCCCTGAACAGAAAAAGACTTCTAAACTGGATGCTGGAGAGAGTCTGATTTCAGCCCTAGCTGAGAGGTGACAAGTACAAAAAAAGGGGATAGATCTTCTGGTGAGAGGAGAATTTCCCAACCTAGTCAAACAGGGAGTTAGCTTTGAAAAGTGAAGAGATTCCTGGTCTAGTGTGGCTACAAATTGCCTTTGGAGACCTTCAGTGTCAGTTAAAAACTGAAGATGAGTACTGGGGTTTCAAGAGAAGGGGTTTGGGTACTGGAAAGAGAGTACAAGAATATTCAAAGAAAGTGTACTAGAGTGATTAGGAGAACACTGGAACAAAGGCCTCCCAACATAAAGATTTAAGTAACTGAAGAGTTTATGAAATTCTCATTAGTCTGAAACATAAGAACTAAAATTTGTGCATGTACTGCTTTTATCTCAGAGTTACCTATATTGAGTGACCTCAGAAATTTTCAACTCCTGATTTCAACTTGACCTTTCCCCGCCAAGTTAAATATTGCATTATTTTTGAATGTAAAAATACCTCTGACTTCCAGAATGAGAGAGTGAAAGCACGAGAGAGGAATTTTATGAGCTCCCTGCCGTGACCTTCCTGGTTCCTTGGGAGCTGAGAGATCGGACCCACAAGCCCTCCCCCCGGAGAGGGGAGGCATGCTGGAACAAGGTGGAAGAGCTTAGGAGGACTGGTGAACCTCCAAAAGCCCAGATACCGGTTCTGAAGCGAGGACCAAAGAAGGAGCCAACATGGCTACTTAACTGTGAACCCGGGAGTCCAACAGGCCGAAAAAAACTACAGCAAATCAAGCAGATTCTTAAGAAGACAGATAAAAAAAACAATTCTAAGAGAGCTTAACTGACCCCACAGCCTTCCATCAAGTAAGTGGACAGATTTATGGTTTTACAGGGCAATTCAGCTTAACTACGCACGGCTGCCCAAGCGAGCTGGGAGGGGCAGAGACAGGGGGAGGAACGACTCTCTCAGCAACTGCTGGAATGCTATAAATCTTTGAATATAATTAACCAAAACAAAGCTTTTTACCACTTTCTGAAATGGCTTCTTGGCAAGAAGAGGTACTTATTTGTTTGCAAGAAATGTCTAAAATAATGACAGAGTTACTAATTAAAGCTGATGCGATATTTGGAGTGGAAAAGGATAAAGGGATTACAAGAAATCACAATCCAGAAAAAATTTCTGGAGGGACAGACTTAACTGAAAGAAAAATCGAGCCAAATGAGGGGGAAATCAGTCTCCGACACACTTTACAAAATGGACGATCTTATCAGGACGTCCCCTCCAAGACAGAAAACTTTAGTAAAGAAAAGGCGGGGCCACGAATCAGACCTGCACGGAGAGAAACAGGCATCCCAACACAGAAAGGGGAGAAAAGAATGCAGCGGATCTTAAAACAGGAAAACAAGCAGAGGAGTAACTACATCCATACTGATCTCCTTCAGAAATGGCTGGAAGACAAGGGAATCTACCTTTGGTGGCCCAGATCGATTAGGGATTGGATGTACTACGTCTCACGAAGAAAGAAGAAGAAAAAAGCAGATCTGCATGGAAAGAATTAAGCATGCCAATACTGAAAGGGGAAAGAGGGATTAAGGACTGGATGTACCACTTTTCATGAAGAGAGAAGAAAAAACAATGATCAGAATCTTGGGACATATCAGGATTTATTAACGCAGACTCAACCTCTTGCTTAAATAGCTTTCCCCTTCTTTCCTTATTTTCTCATTTTTATATAACACCATATAGTCTATGTTAATGGGTCTTTGGAGTTTATTAAATGTACTTAGACTGTACTCCTTCTCAAAATATAGAATACTGGCTAAGCTAAATGACCACCTGCTCTTCTTAACCTTATGAGTATGAAAACCCAAGTAAATAAGTCCAGATGGTCAAAATAAAATAGATGAAGCAGTTACTATCTTTAAAAGGTAAAATTGTGTTTTAACTACATAGTTATGTGACCACCCTAGTCTTATTGATATGAAAACCCAAGCAAATAGTTTTGGCTAGAACAAAATAGATGAAATATATATTTTATATATATATATATATATATATATATATATATATATATATATATATATATATATATATATATATACTTTTCTTTTTTTTTCAAACTAAATATTGATTTGGCCTCTATACCCTTATACTATTATGAAAATACAAGCAGACAAGTTTGGAAGGCATGGCCAGAACAGATATAAGAAAGAGAGGAAATTAATATAAAAATTGCTCTTATCTTTATGTTGATGTATATTACTGTCCTGCTGATATTATATGTTTTGCTACATCCACCTCCCATTCCTAGAACAATTATGGATCTAAGATCCCTGATTAAAAGGTAAAAGAGGTGAAATGTGATCTATCTGTAATATGCACAAAAGAAAAAATTACTAGAAATATAAGCTACAGAGTAAGTGGATTAAAAAATATAGAAATTAATAAAAGGGAATCTTGAAGGTATATGGGGCACTAATTACATATATAATGGCTTTTTATATCTAGATGGATGATTATGTGTCTTGTATGTGAATCTCATAAATGCTTATGGCCTGTTGTAACCCCTCCCTATATATTATAAAAACCCAATAATTTTTTTTTAAAAAAATACCTCTAATACCATTTAAATTGTTTAAGAGAAGGAGGGGGTGACACAGTGACCAAGATTATTTCTGTCCCAAAGCCATCCCTGAATCCAGATTGTAATGGGTCTAATTAATCCATCTCTTTCCAAGACTGCCTGAAACTGTGTCGCCACCACCTGCTTCAACAACTTGCCCAAGAATGGAATATTAGTCACCAGATGGTAGTTTTTGAGGTCATTTGTACCCAAGGATGCCTTTTTCAGGAGGGAGCCAACAACTATATCTTTCAGAGTGGTCAGAACTACACCCTTCTGCAGAGAGGTATTTATTATCTCTTGAATCCAGTCAATCAACCTAGTCCATCATGATACTATTCACAATGAGGGGCAAGGGACATCACTGGGTGTGGTGGATCACAGACTTCAAAGTACTTTTTCCAGTTCATCAGGCATCACCAAGTGAAAGTCATCCATACAACTGTGCTCCATTAACACTGTGAAATTGAGCCAGTCAAACTGTTTCTAAATTGTGGCAGATGTGAGCAACTTTATCTGCAAAATGCATTGCAAAGGAATCACAGCAGGTTTGTAAGGTTTCCAGGATAAAATAATCTGGGGCTTAGGATAAAAGGCCCTACACAACCTGGAAATGTTCTACTGGATAGCATTGTGCAGATACAATGGCAGCAGAAAAGTGAGCTCACTTTGCTGCCAGCATCACCACAGAGAAGACACAATAATGTTCTCTCCCATGTGTTCAGTCACATTCACTTTGAGTTTTTCTCCCCTTGAGCTGTTTGCCCAATTATTTCATAATCTGCAGTTCCTTAGTAAACTATGGGCATTCCAGATTCCATGAAAGACGGAGAGCGCTCAGAGGCAATCGTGTCCATAGCCTAAGTCATCTCCGTATTCTACAGGTAAACCAGGGCTGCAACAGGAGCTCCAGTTTTGCTGACCAGAAAATCCCAAAGAGACATCAAGAACCCCTTGGGATTCATCAGCCTCTTGGGCAGACGATTGTCTTCCCACCCTTGTGAAATTTCTGAGGGTCCATGAGTCTAAATCTCACTACAACATAGTTTATAACAACGGCAGAGTAGAAAATCCCTGCACTAACAGAGAATGTACCAGAATGTTCTGAGACAGCCCTCTGATTGTCATGGTGGGCATGACGTCCTGAGCTGTTCCTGCTATAGTAGCCTTGGCATGAGGAAGGAAAACAAGCCACTGGGTCCTCACCACCAAGTTCAAGATTGCCTTTGTTAGTTCATGCAGGGAAACAGTTGGGCAACAATGTGGGTGGTACCCAATAGAATCTCTGTTAAGTCTGAATCCCCACAGACTCAAAATTGGGGCTCTGTTAACAAAACATCTGGTAAGTGCCACAGAGCCACCCCTCCCTCTTTACCATCACATTTGAAGAGAGGTTAAACTACTAGACAGATTTGGCTACTATGGTTTTAATCTCCGTTAGTTTTTAATCTATGCAATTGTTATTAGTCTGTGTGTCTTAATCATTTTTAATGTGCACTGATTTTTAATTTCATGTTTGTTACTGCTATCTTGTTATCATCTTGAGTTGAAGGAGAAAAGACAGACTATAAATGCTTTAAATAATTAAATTTTATTTTTCACTGCTAAGACTTAGCAAATTAAGTGTATACAATTTATAGCATGAAAATGAAAAGTATTTTAGGATTAGTATTGTATGTTAGCTCCTTCATAAGGCAATACATGTATAGAAGGCTCCGTGAGCCTGTAGTGGTTATAGTTCCAAAGCTACTGCAGGTTTCTGTAGCTGGAGTAATTCCTTCTCTCTTGCCCTGTTCATCTGGCAAGGACAACACTGCCATCAGAATACATTCAGTAAAGATAACACATACAGCCTATTAAGATAGCCATTCTTGCAAAGGACAAGGTTCACAGGCTGCGTGTCCCAGTATCAAGTATACTACACTATTGTTTGATAAGCAAATTGCAGAGGTGGCCAGGAATAAATTTTACCATCGTTGGCTGGTTCTCTAGCTTTGGCCACTGTTGGAGAAACTGGACTTGTCCATATTCCCACATGCCGGGCTAACATTTAGATTAGACCACTGTACTATGTTTTTATGAAGGGCGGCCTGCAATTAGTACAAAACATGGAGGAAAGATCCTCCCTGAGACCCAACATAAACAGAACAGACAACCAATATTATAGGCACAATTTTCCAATTTGTTTCCAGGTCTAATTCAAAGTACTGGTGTTAACTTTTCTCAAGTGGCTTGAAGGACCACCTCTATCCATATGAACCTGCCTGTGGGTTGGTGTCTACAGATGGTGTCTGCTTGCTGTGCTCACTTTATCTGAGGTATGGTTAGCAAGGTACTCATGATCAATCCTTTTTACTTGCAGCTTAAGGCTATGGAATTCATTGCCATTAGAAGTTTACCTAGCTTCTTTGCTCCTGGCCTTCAGGTAACAATACACTTATTTTGGAAGGCCTTGGGTAAGTTACATTTCTCACGAACTGTATTTCTATATCTGCTTTTTAAAAAATGTTCATTTTTGTTGACTTGATTGCTGCTATTTCTGGATTTTATGAGTAACTTTATTACAAATGGTATTGATATAATATTTTGTATTGTATTTTATCCTGTATATTGTAATTTCATTTTGAACAGCTGTAAGCTGTTAATACGTTAATACATATCATGGTCACCTTGCTTTTTCTTACTTGATGTAACAAGGAAGTCATTGTCACAACCATTTCCTTCTTTGTCCCACTAGGGTTTCTCATTCTGAGGTTAGGAAATTCTTGGAGATTTGCTTCAGGCAAAAGGAGCCCCCAGGTTGGCATGGTCGTCTTTAAGGTGGAATTTTGTGGGATTTTGTTTTTCCTTTCCTATTAATAACTGAAAAGAGCTCAGAGAGGTCAGTTTATAGTAGAGAAGCAGCCCTTTTTCCAACACCCTTCAATCTTTGAGGTAGCTGCTTTTTGCTCATTGATTCAAATTTCCTCCTGTTGTCCAGCTCTGAAGGTTGCTTAGGAGAACTTCTTGCAATCCATTTGACTTGATATGATCTCCTGGTGGACAGCTTGCTAGCCTTTAACACAGTGTTTGAACTGGGGGGGGGGGAACTAATTCAGGGGAGAGAGAAACCAGTCTGTCAGTTTTAGAGTGCCCAGGTTGTGGTGGAGAATCACATCATCCTATAGCAGGACTGGGGATGGGGGAAAATGGTGGGTTCTGTTCGGTGCCTTTTGAAACAGAGTGGCAAACCATGCCTGCCTTGGCCAGTAAGGGGCTATTACGATTGCTAAGGAACCTTCCCTCATCCTCTTGCTAAGTGTTAGCATCATAAGAGATAGAGGGGGCAATGCTTACAGGAAGCGTTAGCGATCACACATGCTCTCATGATATTAAGAAGTCGTATGCTAATGCTACTAGGAACAGTTGCCTGCCCTTCCACGATCAACTCTCTGCAGTTCCAGTTTGCCTGCCACTGTTGCCCAAAATATTTGTCCACTCCAGCGCCAGCTCTCCTCTGCTTCACTGTGCCATAACCAGTAACTGTCCTGGTAACACACTGTCCTGAATTGTCCAGTTTGCAGTCGTTGCCCAATGCCAGCCCAGTTGCTTAGCAATTGTTGCTGTTGCTATGCACTTGCCTCATCTACTCAGCTCCTTGAGAGAAGCATAGGCACTAGAAAGGGGGTCTTTTAAAAAGCACATTTGCCTTTTTAAAAAAGATGGAAATAGCTGTTTCCTATTATTTAATGGAATTCTGGAGATTTGAAAAGTCCATATTTTTAAGTTGCGCGTTACATGTCCAAAGGGTCTCCATTACAAATCCTAATTTGGTAATGTGGTATATACCGATTAATGTTATCCTTTCCCAGGTTAAGTACATCAGATCTCTATGACCTGATGCTGTGCTAGCATAATCCATTGTCACAGATGGGCAAAATGCAGGGTTATACAATGAGTTGAATCTGGATTAAACTGGCCATTTCCACTGATACCCCATTCCCATATCATTTCTCAGTCTCCTATCTCCCAAGAGCAGCATTTTGTGGAGATCAGTGAACTGCAGTGAGAGGGGGAGGAAGCCCTTTGAAAATTTAGTCTGGATCCAACTCTCTATCTGGTAGAATAGCTCAAAAGCTTTAGGACACATAACACTACTATGAAGAAATGCAGAACAGCAATCAAATTCACTGCTCACCTTGATGTTCCTGACAATGACAACTCAATAGGAGCTGGGTAATCATAATTTTCAAATGTTTTATTTTAACTGTAACTAAGGTTAACAGCCATCCCCAACCACAAAACTGTATAATCTCTAATTAAAAATGTGGCAATTTCACTTAACCCTCCCATATTTAAATCTTTTAATTACTTTACCAGATAGATTCTAATGTTAATATAGCCTTTTAATGTAAATTACTGGAACACTCTGAAACCCACTCAATCTTGTCCCCTCAAGACATGCAAATATTACATAGATATAGATCATGGCACTAAGCTGTCTCTAATTTGAGGAGAGATGCTTAACAGCTAATTGAAGTACTGTAGCTGGTGAATTTGTGGCCCAGATCAAAAAGCTATAGATCTATCCAATTATTCACAAAACTATGGAAAAGAATAATGAAGCATTTTTTTTCAGTAGTACAGATATTTCATGCAATAGATGATCCTTCAGCAGTCTTTTAAATAGCTAACCAAATATTATGACTGTAAAATACTAAAACAAAAAATATCACATAGGACAGATCTAGCAGACAGCTCCCATCCCATATCTCCAAGAAGTGGCCATTGGGAGCTGATGAAATGTTGGGACCAGGCTGAGAGTTGGAAAGGGTAGTTAGAACAGCTGTGAGGCAGCTGAGGAAGAACAGGTAGGGCAAGAGAGAGAGAAAGAGGAGAGAGTGCAGATTAATTTGTCTCTGGCTGGTAAGGAAAATTATACTTAGTAACCAAAAAGGCTTGAAGGTATGAGATCGTTTGGTGTAGTGGTTAAGAGCAGTGGGACTCTAATCTTGGGAACCGGGTTTGATTCCCCACTCCTCTTGAAGCCAGCTGGGTGACCTTGGGTCAGTCACAGCTCTCCAGAGCGCTCTCAGTCCCATCCACCTCACAGGGTGATTGCGTGGGGATAATAATATACTTTGTAAACCGCTTTGAGTGGGTGTTAAGTTGTCCTGAAGGGTGGTATATAAATTGAATGTTGTTGTTGTTATAAATATACTCTTAAGTTGAAAGGTCCACAAGTGAAGAAACTATATATATATTGTTAAACTTTTAATAAAAGTTCACTCCTCCTTTTATAGTTAATCCCTACCGACCGAAGGTCTATATTATAAAAAAGAAACACATCATCATGCGCACACACAAGGGCAGTATATAAATCAAATGTTATGTTATTATGTAGTAGCTGAGGAAGGTGTGGTTAATATAGGGAACAGGCTGCTCTGTCTCTGTCTAGTAACTAGAGACTAGATGGGTGGCAATTTGAAACTGCCTTATCTACCTGAATCCCTTAACCTGAGGAAAAGAGGTTTTGGTATGGGAGGCAGAGTGAAGAGGTCACAACAACAGGCCAATTCTAGTACATGCTTTCAATTCCCCCAAAGTGCTAGGGCAATACTATGAGGTTAACTTTCTTTTGGATCAGACCAAGTGTCCATCTAAGTCTATGTTGCTGCTTCATAGAGCCTCCAGAAAGTCTATACTGATGAAATGAAGGCAACAGCCTGCCCTTATGCTGTGACATCCCAGCAACTAGTGTTCAAAAGGTTTCCTTTACCCACCATGACCGATACTATTGAATAGATCTATTAATTATATCTAGTCTCCTTTTCAAATTATCTAAATTGGTGATCATTGCTACATTTTATGGCAGATAATTCCAGAAATTAATTATATACTGCAAAAATCTGTATTTCTTTTGTCAGTCCTGAAATCTACTGCTCATCAACTTCTCTGGGTAAACTCAAGTGAAGGAATATTATGGGGGGGCAGAGAACATTTTTTCCATACCATGCATAACTTTTATAAATCTCCATCATGCCCCTTTTAGTTGTCTTTTTTTCTAAACTAGAAGCCACACACCAGCTCTTGATTATTTTAACTGCCCTTCTCTGCATTTTTTCCAGCTGTACTTTATTGTTTTCTTTTTGATAGAGGGGACCAGAATTGTACACTCGAATCCAACTGTGGTTGCACCACTGATTCATACATGCTGGTACAGGCAGTTCTATTTTCATTCCTAGCATGATTCTTGTTTCACCATTGTTGCATACTGCAATTATATTTTAATTAGATGAAAAGAACTGGAAACAAATGGCATATTTGAAAATATTCTGTATTTATAAACATATAAACAAATTCTACTGGAAGCACTCATGCTCCTAAATACTCTCCCCCCCCTCCCTGGCTACATACCTAGTTATCAGCTAATTGACAATTCTTGGCTCGCTTCTCCCTGTCTCTTACCATTTAACATGTTATCTTCCCAAACTATAAATCTCCAAACATTCAACTATTCCTGCCCAGGGTCTAAAAAGGGGAATTTTGGCTCTGAAGAGGACCCTAGGTCTGGTGTCAAGTGAAAGGAGTGCTGTATTGAAGTCAGAATACCTAAACTGTAAAGTGAAATCTATGAAGAAACCTTGTTAAAGTTACCTAAGTCTGAAACTACCAATCCCTTACTTTTAAGTTCTGTAACTACTGGAACTAAGCTTTAAGAAGATTATCATGCCTAATGTTTGTGAAGTGTTCTGTTCTACAATCAAAATTTACCTAAGATTTACTTTCCCTGACTACCTATATACCAACCCTGCCTGTTTAATAAACCTGCTGTTTCCTTTTGAATTTTACTCAGCCTCTAGTGCCATTTCATTTAAATGGCACTAGAGCCTAAAATGGGCTCTTGTTTCTCCCCTACCAAATGTTTGGGCTGGCATGTAAGCCAAAAATATATATGTTTTAAAGTGTGGAACAAAAGGAATTTAAGATTATACTCAAAGACGCACTACCAGAGGCTACCCAGCCACAGCCATCAATCTTGACTGCTTGGAGGGAAAATCTGCCTCACAGTGGGGGAGTGAGTGTGGCTTACATCATATGATTAAAATGACTTGTGAAAAACTGGCTAGAATATACAATGGTTCTTCGAACTTATGCTGGAAATGTGCTCACCATGAAGGATCATTTTATCATATGTGGAAGACCTGTAAGAAAGCAAAGACTTTATGGACACAAATACAACTATTGATTCAGAAGATTTTAAAGATTAAAGTAAAATTGAAACCAGAGACCTTTTTGTTGGGAATGATGGATATCCAGTTGGAAAGAAGTTATGGAATTTTGTTTTTATATATGATCACGACTATTATATGCACAAAACTGGAAGAGTTCAACACTGCCTCAAATGTTAAAAACAACTATGAAAAGCTCTGGGCTCAAATTGAAAAAGATATGATAAAATGGAACAAATTGAATTTATCATGGTTAGGTCGGATTGCTACAATCAAAATGAATGTGCTGCCTAGAGTTATGTTTTTGATGCAAACAATACCAATTGTTAAGGACAAAAAACAGTTTGAAAAATGGCAGAGGAAAATATCGGAATTTGTGTGGGCAGGAAGGAAACCTAGAGTCAAAATGAAAGTGCTTTGTGACGCAAGAGAGAGAGATGGCATGCAATTACCTGATTTTCGACTGTACCATGAAGCAGTATGTTTGGTATGGCTAAAAGAATGGGTATCCTTATCCAATCATAAGTTGTTAAATTTGGAAGGCTATAACAAACTTTTTGGATGGCATGCATACTTATGGTATGATAAGTATAAAATGGACGCAATGTTCCAACACCATTACTTGAGAAGAAATCTATTGTCAACTTGGTTAAAATACAAAAAATTTATAGACCAAGAGAAACCAATGTGGATTGTTCCAGCAGAAGTAATTAACCCGAATTTGGAATATAAAGGAGATGAATGGCTTACTTATAAAGAATAATTTAAAACCGAAAACAATGAGATGAAACTTAAATCGAATGAAGAATTACCATTTAAATACGATCGGCTGCAATATCGACAAATTAGAGACTTATTTGAATCAGATCAAAGGAAGGCAGGTTTTAGAAATAAAAACTCAGAATTAGAAGAACTTTTATTGGGGGTTAATAATAAAATAATTTCTAAAATGTATAAATTATTGTTAAAATGGTATACTGAAGATGAGACAATTAAGGTTCAAATGGTAAAATGGGCAATCAATTGTAATAATGAGATTATGATGGATGCAAGAGAACAGCTGTGGAAAAATACTCTAAAAATTTCAACTTGTACCAGTATCAAAGAGAATGGCTATAAAATGATATATAGATGGTATTTAACACTGAAAAAGTTAGCCATTGCTAACAAGCAGCTATCCAACAGGTGTTGGAAATGTAAAGAGCATGAAGGTTCTCTATTTCATATGTGGTGGACTTGTGATAAGGCTAGAGACTTCTGGTCTAAAATATGTACTGAAATGTCTTTAATACTCCAAAATAATGTAGTTAAGAATCCAGAAATGTTATTGTTATCCTTGCATTTAGAGGACATTGATAGAAGGGATAGAGTAATACTGTACGATATGATAACGGAGGCAAGAACTTTGTATGCACAATACTGGAAGAAAGAAGAAATACCGAAAACTGAAGAGTGGATACAAAAAGTGTTATATATGGCAGAAATGGACAAATTAACAAGGAAATGGAGAGAGCAAGATCCAAAGGAATTTTTTGAGGACTGGGGGAAATTGAAAAAATACTTAGAAAAAAGATGGGATGTTAAAGGACAATTATGGTCTTTTGAGTGTTATTAAGTAAGATAAGATATAATGTAATTCTTTACCATTAAGTTTAAAATGACAACTAAGAGATAGTGTTTGTAACAAGAAACGGGGGGTTGAAGTGCTGTTGGAAGTCAATAGAAGAAAGAGGGAGGGGAGGGGGTGGGGAGCATATACTATATATATAGGGGATAATTACTAAGTAAGATGTAATAACATTATGTATGTTATGTTAACCATCCAATAATTTTTTTTTAAAAAAAAAACACTGCCTCAAATGGACGAATGGTTGGAATTAGCAACGGTGACATAACTTTCATTTTACTGATCAGAGAGAAGACAGTAAGTCCATTGTGGTTGAATGGAAACTCCTTATTGACTTTTTACATGAGACAGACAATAATAATTTGATGACTTGTGGATTTATGGGTTAAGGAATTTGTACATTAGAAAAAAAGAGAGCTTTTATTTTTAACACAGAGTAAGAGAAAATTTGAAAATACTAATATTTGTCATATAGTTTATATAGGTTTTTTTCCTTTCTATATTTATTCTTTGTCCTGTTTGTATGGTTTACTATTTTTGTTTGTGTGTTAGCTGTTTTTTGTTGTTTGGTTAGTCTTTGTGTAATTGTATCTTTATGTTTTGTCTTTTTTATAATAAACAAACAATCTGGCCTTTATGATCAAGGATAGGCCTTTGGCAGTTTGGCAACAAAATGATATATTGTTTAGCTATTCTATCTCCATTTTATTATGGTTTTATAACAACAATGTAACCAACACAGTTTTTTTAAAGAAAGATCAGCTAACACCAAATGGGATGAAAAAGTTGTGCATGGGAATGTATTTCCCAATAAAAACATTGTAAATGTCACTTGAATGCAGTAACAATCCTGAACATATGACATAATATTAAAGAATGAAAACAAAAAATTTAATGAGAAAAATGAGTTGAAGCTAAAACCAAATAGAGTTTCTGTGAACAACTTTAGAATACAAAGTACACTGTTGCTGAAATCTGAGTATGAGGTTAGATGATAAAAGGGATGTGAACTTGTGCAGGTGGTTCTACAACATTACTACTCAACCTCTAAAGCATCCTTCAGGATCAGAATTACTGTGTAATTAATAAATACGTGTCTACATGGATTGTCCTCCTCTCAGCCAATTAGATATGCTACTCATCTATTCATCCTTACCTACTCTAGCAAGAGAGGATACGTAACAGTGAAGATACAGTATTGTCTCCACCCTTCTACAGGATACTTGTGGGCTTTGTCTTGGAGCCTATACATCTTTCCACTCACGTAGTGCTCTCCTTCAATGTGGAATACATTCCTTGGGCACTAGGCACATTCTGCTCCCACAAGAATCTGGCCTTGCATAAGTGTGAAGTGCCTACTGACAGTGGAATGCACTCTGCATTCTGCAATAGAGAACAGCCTACACAATGAAGGAAAGTGTTGTGTAATCAGAAGTAAAGTATAGAATCCAAGCCTTTGTCTTAATCTAGCAAAGAGATGGAGCCTAGGTTTTCATGACTTGTTTTTATGCTGTGAGTATATGATTTTGTGGTACTATTTTATTTTGTGAGTCATCTTGAGCAAGGCTCTGGAGAGGGGGCATATAATTTTTTAGAAATAAATGAATGATCTCCTACCTATACATATCAATGATTTTGAATGATGCACTCCCTGTGGCTTTTTGCTTTGCTGTCAGGGAAACATGGCAACAGGACAAAAATTCAAAGAAGCAGAGTAAACCAAAGATAAATATGTTGTTCGTCACTGATGTCTCATTAGGAAATATTTCAGAATCACTATATTAACTTAGTACTCAAAAGAAAACGATCAACTGAACAATTATACCCACAAAGACTGCTTTATTTTTTCTTTGTCACCTTCTCTGTATTTCTTTGCCTGAATTTCTCTGCTCTTGTAAGAGCAGGAGGTGACCTGAATAAAGACGTGCTTAATGAAGATGGTGACAGCTGTGCTCATTTCCATTTTTCTTAAACCTGTAGTCCAGTAACTGCATACACGGAGTCAAGCCCATTGATTCTAGTAGACTATGTACATGTGAGTACCTGTAGAATTGAAGCCTGAGTAGTCAAATCTATATCTCTAGATCTCTTTCTGTCTTTAAAATAATGAACATTTTAATGGAATTTTGACAGAAGGATTAAAAAAATTCTGCACCACAATTTCTGCACTCAGCAGCTTCAAATTCTGCACTCAGCAGCTTCAATACCTCCCAAGCAAGCAGAACACTGCTCCACAATCATGCCTGCAACTTAATGCAATCAATTACAAGAGTAAAAATGCTTTGTATTTCTTTAAATATTAAAAGCTAATAATCTAACATTCTAATAGTGAAGTGGCCCTGATCTGAGGATACTTAAATCTGGAGACTGGAGCCATGAACTGACAAGACAAATATTCCTACACACCTGAAAAATGCCCTAGGTTTGCAGAAAAATCTGAAATCTAAAAAAAATACCTCCCTCCCCTCCGCAAATGATTGAAGGAGCTCCTGTAGCTTTAACCAGTGACTGTTGCTAGGCAACCAAGTAACAGGTCTGTATTCCAGGCTTGGTTTCTGATAGTAAAAGGGTTTCTGATAGTAAAAAGCCTTCCATGGCTGTTTTGGCCTTTGAGGGAGGACTCATGGGGACCATGACCTCCAGCAACCACCACACGGCATGCATGACTTACACAGGCCCGGCTGCTTGCTGCTATTCAGCAGCCGCCTCTGCCCAACAACAAAAGCCAGTGTAATGTAGTAGTTACGGTTTCAGAGTAGGATTTGAGAGATCCAGATTTGAATCACCATTCCGCTGTGGAAGCTTCCTGGGTGACTTTAACCCAGTCACACACTCTCAGCCTAACCTACCTCTCAGGATTGTTATGAAGATAATATACAGACTAGGAGTAAGCTGCTTTGGATCCCTATTATGGATATAGGCAGTATATAAATGAAGTAAATTAATAAATACGGATGAAAATGGGGGGCAGATAAAAGGTAAGCTGTTTAGTGGGTTTGAAAGGGAGAAGGATGTAGGGCAAGATAAGCATATGGAGGCTGCCAGGTGGAGGAAAAAGTGTGGGGAAGGGAATATAGGGAAAAGTGACATACCTCACAGAAGTCCTTTCAGGTCCCCACCATGCATCTGGGCCATAGGAGAGAGGCTGCCTGGGGTGGAAGGGGGAAAGCTAAAGACTGATAAAAGTGGATAGAAAGGAGAGAAGGAAGCAGGAAAAGGGAATAGGCTATGGGGGCAGGGAAGGGAAAGAGGATGTGGTGGGGGAGGGGAAAATGAGACACCCCCTGCAAGTCCTCCACTTGTCTATTCTATATACACAAAAGCAGCACACTGAGTTACTGATAGAGATAATTAGCAAGAGGAAAAACAAAAAGGACTAGCAATATGAATATGATCTGAAAATATGTTACATAGATTATATAATTATATTTACATTTTTGGCTTGAAAATATATTCAAGGAAATCAAAAATACTTTAAGACTATATGACAATTGATATAATACATATTATCATGATAAATGATGGAAATAGCCTGCTGTCTGAATGGGGCGATGCCCTCGACCCTCAGTTTCTCTTTAGCCTCCAGTCTCTCCTAGTAAGTAGAGAAGTGCACACAGTGGTGTAGGAGGGTGGGTACGTGTGCCTGCAGAAGAGACCTCAATGAGCAACAGTTACAGATAAGTGCAACACTGTTTTCATTGTCAGTCATCTGTGCAGTTCCACATGGGAGACTAACAAGCCACTTACCTGTGGAGAAGAAGTGTACATGAGAACAGTTTGTAGGACCTCTTGACCCACAGATGTTTCCCTCCTGTTATGCACATCAAGGGCGTAGTGCCTGATGAAGGTATCAACTGAAGCTCATGTTACAGCTCTACAGATGTTTTGTGGAGGATTTTTAATTCAGAAGATTTTAAAGATTAATATACAATTGAAACCAGAATCATTTCTTAGGTGATTAATGAGCACTCAGAAAGAAGTCACAGAATCTTGTTTTTATATATGACAACGGCAGTGAAATTATTATATGCACCAAAATGAAAGAGTCTGATATTGTCTACAACAGAGGAATGGTTGGTGAAGGTGTTGGAGCTTGCAACGATGGCTAAATTTACTTTACTGATTAGAGAAAAGACAATAAGTTTCTTTATTGCTGATTGAAACTCCTTTATAGACTTTTTGTGTGAAATACAGTAGATATTATGGTCTGATGATTTGTGGGTTTTCTGAATAAGAAATATGGACAATAGATAAAAGAGGGTTTTTTTGTAAACATAAGAGTAAGAGAAAATTTCGTAATTATATTCGTCACAGAGGAAATCAGAAGCCTCTTTTTAGTTTATATAGTTTGTACTTTATATACTTGTTATCTTTCTATTAGTTATTCTTTGTTTTGCTATTAGTTTTGTTATCTTTTTGTTAGTTGTTATTTTCTATTTTAAAAATTCTAATTTAAAAAAAGGATGTCTTGTAGAGGGACCCCCTTGAGCAGGGCTGCTGAAAATACCTATGACCTGGTGGAATGGGCATGGACTTCCAACGGAAAAGGTAAGTAGTTTGTTCATAGCACATCCTAATAGACTGAACTACCCATCTAGCAATAGTTTGACAAGTGGCCTTTTTACCCTGTATGACAAACAAAAAGTTGGACATTGGATCTAAACAATGCCATATGGTTTAAGTATACAAGTATAACTCTTCTCATGTCCAGCATATGGAGTGTCCTCTCTGCTTCAGAAGGGAAAAATACAGATAGTATTAACTCTTGTGAGTTGTGAAATTTGGAAACTACCTTCGGTAAGAATTCTAAGCTAGGTCTTAGTGCCACTTTTTCTGCATGGACCTTTAGGAAAAGGAAACCCAAGTGTAATGACGATAATTCACTTACTCTCCTAACAGAGGTGATGGCTACCAGGAATTCTACTTTAATTGAAAGGAGTGTAAAGGAAACAGTGGCCCGTGGCTCAAATGGCTTAATCATCAATTTTGCTAGTACCAGCCGCAATGACCACTGAGATACTATTCAAGTTGAGGGAAGAAACATGTTGTAGAGACCTTTCAGAAATAGTTTGGATGTATAATGTGAAAAAAACTGTCTTTTTGTCTACCAGGGAGTGAAATGCTGAAACTGCAGCCAGATACACCTTGATGGAAGATGGTGAGAGTCCAGCATGTTTAAGACTCAAAAGATATTCCACAACAGATGCTAATGAGCACGTATATGGATCAAGGTCTCTCCCCTTGGACCACTCTACAAATCTGTTCCATTTATGGGCATAAGATCTAGTATTAGGCTTTCTAGCATTCAATATAACTTCTGCTACATCCCAAGAGAGACCTCCCTACTGCAGAATCAGCCATGCTGTCAGTCTGAGTCTTGGTATATCATGACATCTCACCCCTTGATATGTGAAGAGGTCTGTTACCCACGAAAGAGTCAAAAGTTGCCCTTGGTCAATAGAAACAACCTGTGAAACCATGTGTTACATGGCCAGAATGTTGCTGTAACTATACAGTCCGTCTTTTCCATCTGCATTTTGCTGATGGCGCAAGCTATGAGGAATAGGGGCAGGAAGGTTTAAGTTAGTTGAAAGACATCTCCCAGGGACCCGGAGTCCATTCCCCCTCTGGAACAGTACAATGGAGCCTTTCTGTTCTCCTCCATCACAAACAGGTCTATGTTGGAGAATCTCCATTGATGGAAAATCAGCTGAATGTATAACTTCTTCAGTGACCACTTGTGAGTGGAGAAATCTAGCTTGTTCAGCCTGTCTGCAATGAGACTGGTTGTCTTTGGAGAGTGGGTGACCTGGAGGGAGACATTGTGTCACACTGCCCAATCCCAGAGTTACATGGATTACAGGCAAAGGGTCCTGGAAGCAGTGCCTTCCTGCTTGTTTATACGGAATGTGGTGGTACATTGTCCATAAGTATTTGGGCGTGTTTGTTTTGCACAATATCTGCAAAGGAGATATGAGCGTATTAGACTGCCCTCATTTCTAGTTCATTGATATGTGAACAAGTACTATGGGTTGTGAAATGGTCACAGTGTATCCCCCTCAACCCTCCATCAAGGTATCCGTGATGACTGTGGCTTCAATATTTGGATAGCCAAACTGAACCCCTTTAAATAGATGAAGGTCTAGCAACCACCAGCATAATGACTTAATCACGGCTCTAGGAATGGAATACTTTCTATTTTTAAAGTTTATGGAGGGGTTGTGGGCAGACAGAAACCGTAGTTGTAAGCCCCTCGTATGCAGCCTTGCTAGGGGAATCACCAC
The DNA here is from genome assembly GCF_028583425.1 of Eublepharis macularius. Lineage (NCBI taxonomy): Eukaryota > Metazoa > Chordata > Lepidosauria > Squamata > Eublepharidae > Eublepharis > Eublepharis macularius. The sequence continues at coordinate 104,523,137 of NC_072797.1, read as the reverse complement.
TGTAGTCACAGCCAACAGATCAAGAAGCATTTGAATTTTCAGTGCTGATTGGAATCTAGATTTTGCTATGGATCTGACTAAAGTCTTCAGTTTTTGTGCTCTCTTCAATGGAATAAAGGCCTTATTTAAAGAGGACTCCAGTAGAGCACCAATAAATAGTACTTTTTTGAAAGAGCTGAGGTTAGATTTCTTAACGTTAACGATCAACCCCAGGCGCTGACACGTCTCTAAAGCTAGGTTTATGTGCTCCTCTAAGTTCTCCTTAGAGTGGGCATACGTTAACCAGTCATTCAGATATGGGTAAACTGAACCACCTCTGGTTCTTAGGTATGCAACTACTACAGCCATGCATTTGGTAAATACCCTTGAGGCCATATCTAGCCCAAATGGTAGGACATCGTATTGATTTTTGGCCTCCTAAAATGGAAATTTTAAGAATTTCCTGTGGGAAGTATGGTTGGAAATATGAAAATAAGCATCCTTAAGGTCCAAGACTGCAAACCAAGTATTGGGGCAGGGGAGGGGGAAGCAGCTGCAACACCATATTGAGTGTTAGTATTCTAAATTTAAAATGGGTCAACCCCACCCTCAATCCTTCTTTGGAACAAAAAAGAACCTGGAGTAAAAACCCCATCTAGGTTTAGATAATGGTACTCATTGTACTACCCCCTTCTCTAGCAGCGTCAACAATTCTTTCGCTAGCCTAGGTAGCATGCCTCAAGTAGGTTTACAAGGAAGACTCAGAAAAGGGGAACTGTTAAACTCAATTTTATAACCATTCTTGATAACAACTAACACCCAAACATCTGTGGTAATGGACACCCAGGCTGCATAAAAATGAGTTAGTCTATCATTGAAAACAACAGATTTTTCCTGCACTAGTCAGAATTGCTTCTGACTTAGGTTTGAATCTTTGCTCCCCATTAATGAGACTCCTTGTCTCAATTTGTAAGTGGGCTTATGCCTCTGATACTGTCCTTGACTGGTAGTTGCTGGGCAACTGTGAGGATACTAGTGTTGATAAGGATGATATCTGGGGTATCGACCCCTGTACTACTGCTGCTGTTGCTGCTGCTTTTAGAAAGGTCGAGAACTCAATTGTTGATAGGGTGGTAACACTCCACAGGATCTCGCAGTTTGCTAATCTTTTCACCATGGTGCAGAGTGGTAAGCTGCAGTACTGCAGTCCAAGCTCTGCTCATGTCCTGAGTTTGGTCCTGGCGGAAGCCAGGTTCAGGTAGCCAGCTCAACGTTGACTCAGCCTTCCATCCTTCCGAGGTTGGTAAAATGAGTACCCAGTTTCCTGGGGTAAAGTGTAGATGTATGGGGAAGGCAATGGCAAACCATCCCATAAAAAGTCAGCCAAGAAAACGTCGTGATGCGACGTCCCCCATGGGCCAGTAATGACTCGGTGCTTGCACCTTGACCTTTTTAACAACCTATTCAGCAGTTTTCGTGGAGAATGTCTCCCCTTAAAATAGCAGATCTTCATCTCTGTCTCTTGTCTCAATAGCCATGGATTAGAGCAAACTATGCCTCCGAAGGACTACTGCCGAAGCTAGGGCCCTGGTGGAAGAATTGGTGACAGGCCATCCGGCATTTATCTGCTGCTTGGAAAGCCTGACTGCCTCTTCTTGAATCACTCTTACTAGGATCTTCTTGTCTTCTGGCAGATTTTCATTGTACACAGCCATCTTATTCCAGAGAGAGATCTGATAAGCCCCCATAACAGCAGCATAATTAGCGATTAGAGATCTAATTTCCCCCCCTCTCTGTCGGCAGGTGTAGACCTTGCCTGTGTCTCAATTGCATCTCTTCTGTGTCTAATGATAATGGAGGAGGATGGGTGAACAGAGAAGGACATTTATCTTCCTTGGCTTTATAAAGCCCTTTAGCCTTCCTGGATGTAGGGGGAATAGGAGCTTGTTTCTAATACAGTGTAGACATCAAATCCAGAAACCCCTCAATCATTAGGAATGCAATATTGGCTGGGTTCCCAGAGCCAAGATGTTGGAGTATTTTGTTCTTGAGTCTTGACACAGAAGAAGCCAGATCTATGTCTAGGAATTTAGACATTTGGAGCATTTGCTCAGTGTAGAGTTGATAATCATCCATGGGAGAAACAGGTTTGCTGTCTCCCACAGTCACATCTGGTGATGGTTCTGATGGTAAACTTGGACTCCGCTCTCTTAAGTAGGGCTCCGGATTCGAATCGGGCAGATGAAACACCATGGAAAACATTGGAATGGAGTACCATTGGTGGTGCATTCTAGGTTGTGTAAGATTGGATGAGGATTCTATTGATTTTCTTCTGTAGGGCTCACCCCAATCGACTCCCAAAGGTGGAGGTGCCCCATGATAACATGCTAGGCATTTATGGTATGAGATTTGTTTACACTGTCTGAGGGCTGTGTAAGAGGGTTCTTGGAGCAATTCCTCTTCCTCTTCTAAGAAGTAAGATAAGCAGGAAACTGTACCAGGAGAAGGGGTGTGTGGGGTCTCTACTACCTCCAGATCCCCGGTCTCTAGTCTATGACTTGCATCCTGTGAGAACTCCTCTTACATTTGGAGTGTTTTAATTTACATTTAATTTTCTTTCTGAGCGGCTCCAGAGATTCTAGAGTTGGCCCTTCAGTTGTCTCAGACCTCTTCCCTATAGGGCTAGGAGCCGAGAGTAGGTCCATAAAGGCAGGATTCATAGATGAGGTTTGTACTGTCCGATCTGAAAACTCTCTAGATTCAGACTGTTGTTGGATCCAAAGAGCTGTCGAAGGCGATGGGCTTGGAGGGTTTGAGAGTTGATGGTGTTGTCAGATCTGTGATACTGCTAAGTCTGAAGGGCTCAGAGTGCCTGAAGCCGATAGGCGAATCCAAGATGGAGTTGGGTCCAAAGAGCTTGAGGCACTCGAGGTCGACCAGTGCTTCCGAATCTGAGAGGGTGCAGTCAAAGGGAGCAACACCCAGTGTTTGATCTGGTTGACTGGTGAGCTCTGCTGAATTATTAGTTAATTTATTAGATGGGCTGGCTGCAGCCGACAATACCCATTCCCAAAAGATGGCCTTTGACCTTTAGCCTCATAGCTCTTTCTACTCTGGCCTTAGGGGTGAGCTAACATTATGCCCCTCTCCCAAACAGACAAGGCAAAGAGTGTGCCCATCATTCTTAGTTACTGAGTGCATTTTTTTAAATAAGGCTTTTAAAGCCATGCTGACTGTTTCTCTCTCTCTCTGTTAATCTAGGTGAAAAATGAAGTCAATGGAAGATCATCTAAGTAGAACACCTCCAACCAGCAGTAAAAGAGGAACTGAGGGTCGAGGGCGTCACCCTTCCCAGAGAGTGGGCTATTTTGCAGGTAACAAGCCGTGCAATGCACTCTGGGAAGAGACAGATGCCCCAAGAGGAATTTTAGCTGTAGAGCCTAGCGATCAGCAGGCCTCTGGCGTGCAGTCCCATGTGGGATTGCCCAGAAGATAGAAAATGAACCTATCCTTTCTTCCATTTCACCTTTTACCTTCCAGCTGACTGGGTATCTGATTTAGCATTATTTTACTGCTAGTGGGGCCAGTGTAGATGAGTCACAAAAAAGAAAGATGCTGTGTAGAACATGCTTTCAGCATCTCAAGCTGATCTGTATTAATGCACACCATGGGGAAGCTGTTCTCATCTAAACTGACAAAAGAAAAAACATTTGTTTTCCTTTATATGTATAACTGAACTTGCACACAGAATTCAAAGTTTAATTAAGGGAATTTGGTAATTCTGATATTGCTCAGAACAAAAACACTGCCTCTTTCAAAACCAGATAATAACCAAAGTCTGTTGGAGTATCAGATTTCTTTCAAGATCCAACTAGAATGTCTGTGTGTGTGCGTGCGTGTGTGTCTTAAGAACCAAAAGCAAAGCAGTTCACTGTTGGTTCAGAAGGCCTAGAGGTGGTCTTTTTAGCTCAACTTGCATTCATTCAATAAAGTGTAATGTTCTGTGCTAAAGCTAATTGCTGAAAAATCCAACAAAGTCTATCTGGTTGCCGAATGAGCTTTTATCCTCCATGTAGTATTTAAGCGACTGCATACTGTTCTGAGCTTCTTACAAGTTCCTTTTAATGCATTTAGAGGGATTAAAGAGACAAGAAGGGTAGAAATGTACAAAAAACATTACACCATGTATTTGGGAAGCATGCTGAAAGCTTTTGATGCAGTTCATTCTACAGCAGCAAAGTTTATGATACATGCTCAAAATATCCTTTCATCCTTACTGTTGTAAAATAGTTAGTCTATATGCAGACGCATTTATAGTGACTGAAAGGTATTTTATTAGAGGGGATGATAAAAGCATGCTCACCTTCGTCACTTGTTGCCTGCTGTTTAACCAACGTCATAGGAGACCGGGTTGGTGGTTTGTTTAGTGGATGTCTCCAACTTTTAGATGTTTTTGTTCTTTCTCCTTCATTTATCTAAGAAAGACAAGTTATTTAAAATACTTCTAGGACTGTTTTTCCCTTTAAAAGCCAAAAAAAAAGACTATTAAAACATTAGAATAAAAAGCTAACCAATACACAGTAACCATAGCATAACCATAAAACTCCCCCAAATAAAAACAGAGAGCTCACTGAAATAAAAGCCTTACAGGTTATTCTAGAAGCCCTAGGGAGCAGATGGTCCTCACTCCCACTGGTAGCCCATTTCAGGGCATCAACACAATCAATATAAAAGCTCTCAAACAGGCAGCCCTCATCCAAAACTCCCAATGGAAAGGGACAATGAAGAAAGACTGGGATGATAAACAATGCTGGCATAGGGGTGCATAACTTAAGTTTTGTTTAAAAGATCAGAGTGAGGAAATGATACGCGTAAAGTTACTGTTCTAATAAACGTTATGCGTGCACGTCATTAAACAAGATTAATATTATTAAAATAAAATTGACTAGAATTTTTGTTAAGAAAGCATAGTTAAAGCAATAGAATTTCCAGCAAACAGTATGCCTGCAGTGCTAATGCAGGCAGGTGGTCCTCAAGAGAAAAAGACAGAAATACAGCAGCATGGTGGTTTTGAAATAAAGGGCGCTTCTGATTAGCAGTGCTGAGAAGCTCAAGAGTTTTGTCACAGAAAAATCAGGGGTCCAAATTTTATTTGGGAATTGCTTTTCTTGAGAAGATTCTGTGGGACTTTGCTTAGCATGGCTATAATTAAGAAGCAGCCAGAAGATGAGCAGTTTTAATGGGAGTCCTGCCTTTTCTTGTGCTTCGTTCTTCTGCCACTTCCCTCCCCTTCAAAAACAGGGAACAGTCACTCTTCTCTGGCTGCTAAAATAATATAAAATTCTTGGGGATGGTTTAATGTCATTTTCCCCCCTTCAGAGCATATTTTACTAAAAGCTAGGCAACGTGAGATTTTACAAGGTTAAGCTCCCACTGAAAAATCCTTGACAGATGACTTTATGTAAGAAGCACTGTATATGGCAATGTTCTTCAATCTTTGTGTCTGAAGATGCTGAAAACCCTTCAAGAGACCTGTGTGATGATGTCAAGACCCTACCATTGACCTCTCCTAATGATGCAAAGGAAGTTTGTAAAATTTCCCACAGGCCTGGAGAAAAATGCCCTGTCCCTTTAATATAAGTTTAATATGTGGAAATGGGCAACTGAAGCTTTTTATGGCATGTGCTTAAATAACATCCCATTAGAGAGATTTTTTTCTCCAGGCACTTGGCAGTCCTAGAAGTGGACCTTGAATCAAGGAGTACCCATGCTACTCCTTCAGGGAGGCAATAACTGCTACCCAAAATTAGAATTGGTGAAACAATGGTATTTCCAGGCATGTTTTCAATACTATCTTCTTCAGTGCTGAGGACAGAGTCAATTTTCTTCATTTAGTACATGCTGAGATTTTCTTAACTGTTGCAAATTCCTCATTAAGCAGTCAGATTACTGGGATTCTTTATGCCTGTCCAATCTCTGCCTATTACAGAAGGCAGTAAAATATCAGTGAATATTGAATAATAGTTCCAGTCTTTTTATTCCAGCTGTTAAGATGCTTATAAAGCTTGGAGTTCATGAGATTGGCAGTGAGCGATATGAAATGGAATACTCTTATTAGTACCCTGGAGATATATTACTTCCTGACACTGCTAGGTTTAGCCAGTGGAGGAAACAGGACGTTGACCTAGAAGGATCATTGGTCTAATGCTGTGCTGCTGTTTTCATGATTAAAAAATAGGATGGATTCATTACACAAAACAAGGTTGCTGTGCAGAATGGCAAAGGCCTAGCTTTTTCAACATTCCCTATAAATGCTTTTGTACTACTACAAGGCAGACACAGCATGCAAACATATTGGAAAATATTTGAAAACCCACTTAGGAATAGCTAAAAAGTACCCAAGCAAATGAATTAAACATAAGCAGTAATATACAATCTCACCATTGAAAAGATGTTTATTAGCACTTTATATTAAAACAGAAGAACTGGCTTTGGGACTGTTAAATCTCCTCTCTCTGTAAAACAATGATGAGTTTGCTATTTATGTCTGTAAAAGGCCAAGTGCTGTTTTATTCTTAGCTCTAACGTATATTTCCACTCTCCTAGGAACATCTGGCAATCCAAAATGGGCTGCTCTCCGCGGGTGCCAGGAGCAGATCAAGCCTCCCAAGTTAGTGGATTCAGCTATGCTATTATTTCCTGGAGTCTCAATCACATGAATATTTACGAGTTCAATGGGGAAAAAACCAGAATTAGATGGCTTTTGTAAATGTGATGATATGAACAGCTCTACTGTGCAGCATGGTGGTTAAGAAAGTGAGCTGTAAAGGCATCAGGAAATCAGGAGGTATCCTTAGGCTTGCCACTGTCTGTCAGCTTCAACTATCCTCCCACCCCATTTGCAAAATAGGCTTATAAATAATACTGGCTATCTCACAGGGTATTGGAAGGAACACCAAAATAATGTATATCTATACTAAATGTTCCAAAGAACTGCAGATATGTCATCTAATTATTATTTTGAGGTAGCTTAATTTTTTCAGCTTGATGATAGTCCCTCCAAACCAACACAAAGAAAGAGAGAACAATAGATATACTGCACACAGCAATCAGAGCTTTCTCTCAGACACATCTAAAAAGAAATAAATGGGGTGGGCGCTAAAAAAAACTTTATCTGAATTCAGGTATCCAGATATTATATATATTCAGTATTCCCAATATCTGGATCCAAAAATACCAGTATAGTATTTGATTCAGGTTTTATTTGCTGTAATATACAATCTCACCATTGAAAAGATGTTTATATTCGGCCCCATTATTCCCTATGGGGAAATCTTCCCAGAGAGTTGGAGGAACCATCCAGCATACTGCACCAAAACTGCAAGGAACCTTGTCTTGCCTGTTCACTAAAGACCACCCTGGTTTTAAGTGAATTGGACCAAAAGGTCCAATTCTACAGGCCCCTAAACCAGCCACTCTCCATTGTTTCCTATGGGGAGAAATAGCCAAGGTTTTCTCCAGGACATAGGAAGCCTTAGCCAAACACGCAACAGCAACCAATGACCAAAAGCTTCCCAATGCAAACAGAACCGACAAGCTGCAATCTTTAAAATGAGATTCCTGGATATTTCCAAATATATCCAGGTTATTCAGGAATGTAAATATTGGTTTATCTGAATATACCCGAATAAGCAGGGTATGTGTGGATATACCCAAATAATACTGAATAGGTATTTTTCTGGCATATATAGTCAGCTCGGGAATACCAAATCACACACTCCTATAAAGACCTCGGAGCTGTTGTGAGGCTGGAAGAGGAGGGAGTATGAAGTATACTACACATGAAAGTCTTAAGAGAGATGATTAAAATGTTTAGATATAATAATAAAATGAACCAAAAACACTCTAATGCCATGCCAGACATGACAATTCATACAGTTCTGGATATATTCCAAGAAACAAAACAACAGAGTTTTATCAAAAACAGTGGACATGCTGAGATTATTTTCATTCTCTCCAACCCCTTTGCTTACTATTTCTCCAGGTTCCAAGCCACTTTCACTGCTTTCGAGGTCACTGGTCACATCATCCTCTGTAGACACACTGCTAGTTTCTTCTTTCTCCAAACTCTCAGCTTCAGAAGAAGTATACACTACAGCTGGCCTTGAAGAAACTGAAGATTTTAAATATCCTTCCTGGTTACAGCTAGCAGATGAAAGCAAAGCCAATGCAGATTCCTCAGGACAAAACTGAACAAATGCAGAGTTTTCTTTCTTTTCATCTTCAGTTTGTACTTTTTTCATTACAGGATCATGGTTAGGATGTGAGCTGAAAGAGTGGTGAGCTAACAAAACAAAATTCAGACAGTTAAAAAATACTTGAGAACCAATATTGAATCATGAAATTTAGAAACAGCTTTGGTAACTAAAGAATTACTAATTATTTAGAGCTCAAATCCATTGGAAGCCGGTAGATATTATATACTTCCACACTTTTCAACGAGATTTCCGCACAAGTCACCAGAATGAATAAAATATAACTACTATATATGGTGGATTCATCTTCTGGTGCTAAATTTGAAGCCATCTTCAACATAACATTTAAGGCTCATAAACAAAAAATTCTAAGCAATTTTGTGAGTACCTCTTTATTGAAACATTAAGAGGTGACTATAAAATTTCCAGGAACATGATCTTAGATTTCTAGCTTTACATAGACTTCTCTCTACAAAATTTGAATGGCTAACTAAATTCTGATATAACACTTAAAACAATTACGTCAGAAATTGCCCTAGCTTAAATGAGCATTTGTTGGACCACTGTAAGAGGCACTTGGGGACTATGCCTAACATGTTGGAAATTTCAAATGATCAACATTCATGTTAAATGAAAATATTGGAGAGAGCTCCAATTTAATTGCTGGCATTTATATTCTCAAACTACCAGTGACAGGGGTGAATTAGCTATTAAGACAATCTAGAAAAGTCCAGATGAGCCGATAGCTTGGGGGACTGCTATCCCAGCCCCAGGGTGGCCCCACAGGAAATGGGGGGGGTTATTTCCACCCCAAACAGAGGTCCTCACTTTGCATAAGGTGGGTGAGCAGGAGCTGCCACTCACACCACCACTCCTGTCTCACACAAGGCAAGCTAGAGCCACTGAATGCCTACAGTGCATGCCTCACGCAAAGCAAAGCAGGAGCTGCTGCTGCAAGTTGGAGGTTCCCACCTTGTGTACGGTGAGCCCCGCTCCCTGCAAGGGTGGGCATGAACCATTGCAAGCCTTCCCCCCCCTCCTTATTTCCTTTCCTCCCCCTCTGTTGGTAGAGCAGGGCTCTTTTGGCCTCCCGGTCCACCCCTGAAAAGTGGCCATTTTTTGCTTCTCTGTTCCAGAAGGCCTTTGCGCATTCTGAAAACAGGACTATAAAAAACACACACATACATCTAAATTCTATTGAAGAATAATCAAGCACTTGATTGTATTCTATCTTTCATATTATTTGCATCCCTGAGACATGAGTAATTTGTCTCTCTACATTTTATATACTGTTTACAGTTGCCTTTCCCCCTTTAAAATGTAAGGAAAGCCAAGTACTATTGAGGAGATAGTCACTGTAAAAGAGCTTTTAAAACAGCTGAAAATTGTCTGATTATGGGGAAAACAGGAACTGTGTTTTTATTCTTTAGGTAAACAATGAATTAAAATATCTGTTCTTAGTTAAAGCTCCAGAGAAATAGCCATGTCACTGTGTTTCAGCAAAACTAATAGTTTATGCCATGAGAAAACAGGGCTCTTCATTATTAGAATTTAGTCCTGGTAATCGCTAGTGAATGAGCAGGAAATGCCCCTTGCTTGCCTAAGGGTATAAACCTGCAAGAAGGCTCTGCTGCTTGTGTCAGTCGCTTGGAGAGGTGGTGGAGTAGTGCAGGATCAACTGTGAGGCAAAAGGGATAAAGAATGGCTGTTTGATAGGGTAAAGGCTGTCCAAAGAAAAAGGGTGGGGGGTGTCTAAAATGATAAGTAAATTTGCCAGAACTGAGACCTTCACCACTACATCTACATTATAATAATGTTATGTTACAGCACTGTTAATGTTTAGTACTAAAGAGGAAGATGGTCAGGTCCCCAAATTTCTTTTGTTTTAATTGGCTTATGGATGTGTAACACCATAGTACTCTGTAAGAGGCACTGTTCAATTACATGAATGAACTCATGAAGTGGATTTCCACTTACAGTTATTTACAGGATCGCACAGGATGCATCTGACGAAGAGAACTGTGGTTCTCAAAAGCTTATGCTACAGTAAAGTTGGTTAGTCTTAAAGGTGCTACTGGACTCTTTTCTATTTTGCTACTACAGACTAACACGGCTAACTCCTCTGGATCTAGGATCACATAGTAACAACTGCTTATGAATTCCACAGGAAGTAATATCACTCCTCTCACCTGAGACCTTTTTGCTATCCAATAAATTCTGATCCATCTGCATCCTGCTTGTGTCTTGTTCTACTCCAGAAGGTACATCTGTGTTTACTGGCTTTATTTTTTCTGATGGCTGTTCATTGACCTTGAAGCGATCTGTAGCTACTTCAGTGGCTGTGATTTCTGTACCAACCACTATGGCTGATACCTTCTTGTCCTCTGGAGTTTTAAGCTTTTTTGATTGTGATCGGGTACGCTGGAAGCTGCTATAAGAGATACTGCTGTCAGAACAGAATGTCTGGGTAGGATAAGATAAAATATCTTCCAACATAATGTCCCTTTTGGCTGCTTAAAGAAGCTTTTTTAAAAAAACTTACTTTTTCATCTTATTGTGCTGAGATACTGTTTACAATTTGTTAAGCAACTGATTAACAACTGATTACATTTAACTTCTTAATCTGTTGATATGGCTCTTTAAAGTTAGTTATTAAACTAAAATAACTTCAAGTAACTCTGCTGAATCAAGTTTGAAAGCTAGTTACTTGGCGAAACATTCTTTAGAATATGACAAATACTAACTTGTCCATTAATGCAATCTCCCATTTGCATTAAACTTTGACAATGATGCCCAAATTCCTAAGCACATAAGACATTTTGATTGATTATGCTTCCTCAGCCTCATTTACAAAAAAACTCCATTATTTTAAACAGCTGTAAATACAGCTGTCACAATAACCACCGGAATCCGAATTAGAGGAAATCGTAATACATCCAAATGTATTACTAATATAGAGAGTGACATATTTACCAATAATATTGTTTGTTTATTTAAGACATTTATAGGACACTTTCTGCCATAAAGGCACTCAAGATGGCTAGTTAGAATTTTTAAAAATGAAATACAAACACAAAAGCAGAAGACACAACCGGTAGAAAACAGCAATAAAGTGACAAAATAATAACAATGAAATATGTGACTAAAAGCCACATATGAGTAAGAGTATGTTTACTCTTTTAGTAAAAGAGTAAAAGTTTGAATGCTCATATAGATGGTAGGTGAACAGGGAAGGGGTCTTCACAACCTGAGCACAATCACAGAAAATCTGCCTTACTCAGCAAAAGGCCCCTGACACATATTTCAAACGGTGGTCTAATTCATATGGGGGTAAATAATCCTTAAGGTCCCCTATTCCAAGATAATTAGAATTGTGCCTTTAAACAAATCAGGAGTTAGTAAAGATCTCTTGGTATAAGGGAAATTATAACAGTCCAACTGTCCTATCCTGGAGCAGTTGCATTTCCCAAACAACGGTAGCCCCACACACGCCATGGGGCCACATTCAGCAGTCAGCTGGGATGTTATATGAGATAATTGTAGCAAGATCAGTTCTATCTAATAAGAGCCGCAGCTGATACATCATACAATGTTAAACGTAAGACACTTTATGTAACAGATGCTACCTGAGCATCCATCCTTAAAGCTGTATCTAAAAGTGCTCCAGATGTCCTATCCTGGAGCAGTTGCATTTCCCAAACAACGGTAGCCCCACACACGCCATGGGGCCACATTCAGCAGTCAGCTGGGATGTTATATGAGATAATTGTAGCAAGATCAGTTCTATCTAATAAGAGCCACAGCTGATACATCATACAATGTTAAACGTAAGACACTTTATGTAACAGATGCTACCTGAGCATCCATCCTTAAAGCTGCATCTAAAAGTGCTCCAGATGTGTGCACTTAATCCTTAACTATATCCAGAACAGGAGAAATAGCACCATGCTTGATTAATCACTCAATTATTAACAATACCTCTGTCTAATGTCAATTCAGCTTCAATGTGTGTGTGTGTTTTAATATAGTACAGATATTGAAATACTTTACAGTCAGTACAGCTGGTTCCCAACCATATGTGATGGCACCCTATTGTGCTTGGTGGAGAAGGAAAGGTGGAAAGATAAGGGGCAGGGCTACACTTTCAGTTATTGTCTCTTGCCTGTATATCCCATGCTGTTATCTGGAGAGTCTATTTAACAGACTTCAAGGATAAGACTCATGAACTAGCATGCAAGCTGTGCCCTCAAAGTTGCTGTAATGGGCACAGTGACACCTGCACTGCTTCCTTCTTTAACCTGCTATTCCTACCCTGATGATCACCCCCCCCCCACCTGCTCAGCCTGAGGATTCCATTGTCAGAAGTCAGGTTGTCAATACCATTTGTAGTTCCCTGTCTACCAAAATCTAAGCAAAATCTGCATCTAATAAATTTGTGTCCTTGTTTTATTCAAACCAAGTATGTGTGTGTATGCGTGCGTGTGCGTGCACACGCATCATCCTTCCCCTTGGCTGGTTCTCGCTGCAGGTGTAATGTAATTTCCTGGTAAAAGTGCTTCATTACCAAGACAGTACCAGCACAACATGCAACCCAGTACACAAACATTATCACCTCACTAATTTCCTGGAGTTGGTATTTCTGTATTTCTGCTGGGAAGGTATATTATTCCCAGAATCAAAATTATCGTATTTTTCTTTTGACACATTACAGCAGAGGTGAAACTGAACAAACATTTTATCTTGGTGTGCGGGATGCACATCTCCTGCTGTGTTTGCACTTGTGCCAAGGCTACTAATTAAATAGAAAAGAAATGCATCCACTAGTTTAGCACCATGAATAAATTCAGTGCATGCATTCATCTGATAAAACTTTCAACGTAATTACTATAATGTCTCCATTTTTAATTTTAACTTTTAAATTGGCTATCCAGATAAATAAGGGTTGTACTGACACGGAAATAATTTCTTTGCCAAGTACTTATATAATAAAGATGCCAAGCTTGGTGGCAATGTACAAGCATCACGGAATAGTTATGTAACCCACATATTAAAAATGAAAGTTCTGGAGTCATAAATGGCATGGATGGACATATGTGGATTGATAATTAAATGCTATTCAATCATTTAAAGCAGCAGACTTACCGTCGTTTTTAAAAAATCAGGAAGCAAAAGGGAAGTCAAGATGAAAAGTTCACAACAGTCTGTACCACAAAACTTAATGCTGTATTTTAGCAATTTTTGCAGAGCTGTCCATTTTCCAGACATGCAATTTACAAAAGAAAGCTGCAAGAGCACTTTTGTGCCAATGATCAGGCTGCTAAGTTTCTCCAAATGCATCTTTGAATGCCTGTATAAGGTCACCTCATGCTTATTTCCTCCTCACCACTGCTTTTTCAGTTTCTTTATTCTGCATCTGCCCTGTGTAAGGTTTGGAAACAAACATAAGCACAGTAGCTCTAACTACAGCTGCTACTCCACAGGCTCTAGAGTTAGGCCACAAACCAGTATAGATGGAAAATTACCATGAAGCCACCTAATCTAACCGTTAGGTACCATTCAGTGACATCTCCCTGTTAATGCCCACTTTTTCTTCTTCCTAGATCAAAACCACAGTGATCAGTCTAATTTAAGAAATAATTCATTCTCAAATTCAAGAATGTGATTAACCACATACTGAAAATGAGCAAAAATCACCCGAAAGTCTTGCATAGAGAGTTTTATTGGGACAGCAGAAAGAGGAAGTATTGAAAAGTTATTATAACAATCTAGAGTTGGGAAGTACAGAAAAGAAAGCATGCAAGCAAGATCTTCATCTTCTGCTCTTGACCTGCTGGCCTGAATTCTTCTCTGAGTTGCAAAGCAAACAGTAGCTTAAAATATCTGAAGGACATGGACCATTAGAATGAACAGAAATCAGTGAATTTGCTGATCTGTCATAACTAGAAAGTATCCTAAAATCTTGAAACCATTCAGTTCAGTTCTTGTAATCCTGGGGCGGGAGGGGAGCTGGATGGAAGAGGGCTGCTTCTCCATACACACCTCCACCTATCTCCTTTCCTTTTTTTACCCTATCCATGTGAGTTTTTACAGTTCTTCCTACTTGTAATCTGCATGCCACACTTACTGAAGTTCATTCATTGGATGCAATTTGCCTGTGTGTTTATGGTATGAATGGTGGCTCTTTCAGGTGTTTTGTTGGAGGGGTTAGACTCTCTGTGACCACTCCAGGTATGAGGTTGGCAGGCTGACAGAAAGGCTCTGTCCCTCCTTTAGGCACTACAAAGCAGACTGGGATGCAAGGCGTATCCCTGGTGGGAAGTGGGGAAACAGTGAAGGCAAGACAAATTTAGAATTCAATGATCAACTGTGAGATGAATCCTGGTTTCCTAAATCAAATATAAGTAAAATAACCATGTTTTCACATTATGTCTGAACTCTGCCATACTGAATCACAAAAGCAGCCTAATTCTAGAATTCAACTCTGACACCAATATACATGCACAGAACAAATCCTTCACTGCTACTCTGCCTAATAGAACAATTGAACAATGACTATCACATCTCCAGATCCAAACTATATACAACAATTTGAAGTGACTATTGTACTGATTTTCTTTTTAATAACTTTTTAAACCTTTGGGCCTTCAATTCAGCTCCTCCAATTCATCTCCTCCTTACATGACCTTAAACATACCGCAGGAGGGACCTGGTGTCAATCACCACTCCTTTTATTTCCACTCACACAGAACTTCAGGTGTTCTCTACATTACCTGGGTTTTTACCTCAAGAACACTGTCCGGTCATTGTTTGTGTGACATGTATACTGCTACCTCACTGACCCCCTCAAAAGTTTTTTGCTGCTACAAAAGGCTTTTGCCTAGACCTTGTCGGTTTAACTGGTAATATAGAAAGGCTTGTTATAGATGTAGTGTGACAGAATGGTCAGCCCAGGGAGGTGGCTATAAGGTAAAAAAAAAGGGGGATCCTTTTTTCTTAACTGAAAGTAGAATTTATTAAGAAGAACATAAGCATGATGGTTGCAAAGTTTTGATAAGCGTAATTGTTTCAGAATATTATTTAAGCTTGGTAGTTTCAAAAACAGTTCTATCTTCTTGAAGGTATAATTTGCTCTCTGTTTTAAGTTATTGCTACTGATTATAGTAGCACCGATTACTTTCAATTTTTAACTTTATTCTTGTTCTTTTATTTTAAATGCTATTTTGTTGCTGTTTTTGTTATAAGCCTGCTTTTTACTGTTATTGCTGCCACTTTATTGCTATTTAAATATGCAATTATTTTATGCACTTCTTCTAAAATGTTCATATTGAGGGTAGAAAGAATTTAAATAAAGGGAAACAGACATGGACACCTGAACTAGCATCACCATGACAGGATGACAGGCTGTGGGATTCATGTAGGCGAAAACCTCTACGTGGATCTCCCTGCCACCTGGGAGTGAGCATGCCCCAACAGTCCCGACTGGGCTTGTCCCTGCAATGCCTCACTCCTAAGATCCCTTATGAGGATCCTCAAGTATGGGGAAACTGGGCTCATAGCCCTGTTTCCTCCCAAAAGCATCCATTCCCAATTCCAACCACCCTTCCCAAAGTTGTGACAGAGATGTAATAGCCTAAAACATAAAAACACAATGACACCCAGACATTGCAGATCCAAAAGCAACCATCAGCATAGAATTCTCTGCACCCAAGAATCATCACAATGCCCAGCAATCCTGAGACATGAGGGAGGAATGGGTGAGAAACTAGACCAGAGTGCAGAATGCCCAGCTGGGTGAGCGATTTAACCCCAGCAGGTGGACCAGAGGGCAGACTTAGCCTCAAGGTCTGCTGTCTGGTGCTTTGTCCTACCAGCTGGCTGGCTGGCTGGCTGGCTGGCTGGCTGGCTGGCTGGTGATTTAAACCTCTGCTGAGGCACCAAGGAGCCACTGGGCCCCCAAGAAGATGGTGACACTGCATGTCCCCCACCCTACCCTGCAGATCACAAAGGCAGTATTGGGTAAGTCCTGAGCTGGGTGCTTCCAGTGACTACCTAGAAGTGGTGTCACATCACCAACATGATGCTCTAAAATTCAGACAAAATTCTCTGGCACCAAGGCACCTGTCAGTAGTTCCAAGGAGATTTTCAGAAAGTGAGCAGGGCTATAGTAAGCAGAGCTTGTTATTGGCTTCCCTCTTTCAAAAGAAAGGGTTTTCTGCTGGAAGATCAGGAGGACTGGTAAGCACTTTAGTTAGTGATTTCATTCCCCCTTCAGGATTTCTTTCTTCCCAGGAGGGGTGAGGAGGGAGATAATCTGTTTGGCTTCACATCCTCAGACAACCATTTTGAGTTTGATTCTTACCACCCTCTCTCAAAATTCCAAAGGCACCTGCACGCTCAAAAAGATTGGGGACCTTTGCCCTATGGGTTACACTGCGCCACTTTGAGTCTGTTACAAGACCTGTGGTTTTAAAACATACTTTCTTTTTCTTTTTGGTTGAAATGCAATAGTGAATTACAGTTTTTCCACAGAGGATTGTCTAAATCCTAAAGCGACACATCACTTTCAGGAATTTTCTGGACCTAACATCGTTCTCCTGTCCCCAACCACTCCTTCTCCCTTTAGTTACCACCTGAAGTCAATGGGGTTACAAGAGACTCTGCTTAAGATAGCACTAAAAGTGCAAAACAAAGAACTAGCCGAAGAATTTAAAATAATCATGAAACAAAGGAGAACAAATTTAAAAGACTGTAAGGAGTGAAGATATTTGAAGAGGCAAGTAGGATATGTTGTTCAGCTTTGTGCAGGCAAGGATTCAATACAAGGCAGAATTCTTAACACAAAGTTTTATTCTTCTGTCCTTCTTAGAACCCCGTTATCCTTTTGTTTCCATCACTCTTTTCCCTGTCAGCTCTGCCATCTTCCTTTCAGTAACAAGGCCCAGAAAAAACAGCTAATGGGACAAACTTCTAAACATCAACAGCTATTAAAACACAACAATTTTAAACTCTTAGCGTTTATGCTCACACATCTGAATGTTGTCCCTTCAGCAGTTTTATATGAGAGATACCATAATATACCTTACTTGGACAGACTTTGTCAATGTGACTTGGAAAAGGTCAACTCTTTGTCCCATATGATACTGGAATGCTCTCATTACAATCCTTATTGTGAACTGTGAATTGCTCCTATTTTAACTAAACCATATCCTACTGTATCGAAAGACAATATAGTTCCTTATTTGCTGGTAGATAGAGACCCAAGGATAATGTTGGTTTGGGCCAAGTATCTCTCCACCATATTTCCCTTAAAGAAATAAAGACTCCTTATCTGCTGCAAGATCATTGGATCAAAGGAGCTTAAAAGAAAGGAAAGGAAAGGAAAACACAACAATCTAGTACTGAATCATTAGACTGATGATATTTTTAGCCCACATGAAGTTACAAATAACCTAATTTATTATTCATTTATAGAAACAGAATTCATTTTACTAAATATTAGTTTCTAGAAAATAGTTTGCAAACACTCCCTGCTAATAATTTTGCAATCTGGTTTACGTTCTGATTTTTGCAGTACACTCTGTAGTACAGCATATGTTGCTTTTACAGCAATGTAATGATACATGAGAGTTATTCTTAAATCAGGTTTTAACTAGCATCAGGGTTGGAACATTCCTGGAGATATGGGGGACGGATCCTGGGGAGGGTGAGGTTTGGGGAAGGGAGGGACCTCAACAAAGTATAATGCTATAGAGTCCATCCTCCCAAACAGCCATTTTTTGCAGGGGAACTGCTCTCCGTAGCGTGGAGAGGAGTTGTAATTTTGGGAGGTCTCCTGGCCCCTCCTGGATGTTGGCACCCTAAAGTAAAGACCATAAATGGTAACATTTAAACCCAAGAGTCAGTATTTAACACTAGTCACCTGAAAAAAGACATTTTGTAGCAAAAAAAAATAAAAGGCAAGAATATGAAAAATGAAAGGGAAGGTTGTAGAACTTCAAGGAGAAGTTGGGAAGCAACTGATCTGAGGCGGCCTTGATAACTGAATTTGCACTACAGTGTTACCATGAAAATAGCTACTTGGCTCATGTGATGTATATTAACAAGTGAACAGAATTTAAGAAAAATGTTACAGTTTTGACAAACACAGATGTGCTTACTCTGCTCTTTCAAAAATCAAATTAGCATGCAGAGGAAAGCTATGTGAATAATCTATAGACGGGTGGGGAAAAGTCTTACATCAGCAACTGAAATATCCTAATTTGTGTACTTTTACTGGAGGAAAGGTGAAATTATAAGATGCTAGTCCTCCATTTCCCATCACACTGATGCTACAAGAAATCTATCCTTAGCAAAGGGATAGACCTTTTCAATGAGGTCTGTAACTGACAATAGTGTGCAGAGATATTTTTAACTGTACTATAGTTTGTGTTTTTGTGGTTATAAATCACTCTGAAGTGGTATAGAAATGCCTTAAATAGTTTGTTGTGAAGGAATGCTCTCAAAAATGTACAGTGTCATAATGAGAGGTGGGCACAATCCAAAAAAAATTACTGATCAAGCTGATTGGAGACAGGCGCTGGCAACGACCCCAAATCACTGATCCACACCGATCATCTCCCGTTTCTGATCCGTGGATCAGGGAGGCCAAAGCGGAGGGGCACCCCGTTGTTCCCAGCTACGTGGGAAGGTGGGTGGTAGCTGAAACCGCCGGGCACGGCGGGCACGGGGAGGCGGTGACGAGCTGCCTCCCCTCAGGGAGGGGCCGTTCACACACACACTTAGAGCAGAGGGGGGGTTAACCCGGCGACGAGCTGCCTCCCCTCAGGGAGGGGACGTTCACACACACACACATAGAGAAGGGGGGGGAATTTTTAACTCGGCGACAAGATGCCTCCCCTCAGGGAGGGGACGTTCACACACACACACTTAGAGCAGGGGGGGGGGTTTAACGCATCCCTGCCTCTCCAAATAGAGAGACACCCCGTCAACATGTTTCAGCCAGCTTTTTAAAAAAAGCAGGGACAGAATCCTCCATTCCTCCCCACCTGATTTTAAAAGCAAGCAGCCAGTCTTCCAAAAGCATATTTTAAACACACACACAGAGCAGTGAATGAGGTTTTCCCACAAAATACAGTGTTTTAAAAGCAGGTTAAAAACAGAGAGTGACAGACAGAAAAACAGCCATTCCTCCTACAAAGCCCTGTTTTTTTAAAAAGCAAAAAACATTTGGAGTGCCCATGGCTACAGAACACCCCCTTCCCCCTCCCTCCCCTGGGTCTCTTCTCCCAACTGGTGAGTGCGTTGCTGCTCCATGGTTGGAAGGAAGACCTGCTGATCAAGGAAAGCTGGGCTTCCATTTGGGTTTCCAGGGCGACAGAAGGAGGGCAAACTCAGCTCAGGCATTCCCCTGGCTCCGTTGCCAGGGGAATAGATTGCTGGTGCCTGATTGTCTGCATCCCCGATCAGATCCCGATGGCCCGAATCAAGCCCTGATGAAGCCCCCCCCCCCGAATGCTGGATTGGTCACCGTGGATGGCACCGATCCACTGGGTCCCGATCGCGCAATCCACTGGGTCCCGATCGCGCATTATCGTGAGTATTTTTCTATCGTAATGCCGATCGTGCCCATCTCTAGTCATAATATTAAATCCTCTATGTAACAGGAAAATACATAAAAAGAACCTATGACTGCAATGTAAAATAGGGCAAACAGAAGATAGAAAAGGCACTCTCCACCCTCTCTCTTTGGATGTGTGTGTGTGTCTGAAGCCAAGATAGGTTCCAATACTAATATGAGCTATCTTTGGAAACTGAAATGGTTTTTAGCCTCGATAATTATAGGTCACAAGTATGGCTGTTCAACAGTATGATTCAGAAAACATCTACTATCCCTTCTGACCTTAATGTGAATGATTCAGATTAATTTAGCATGGAGTTAAAAGATTATCTCATAAGAAATGACTCCAGAATTTGCCAAATTCTGGAAAAGTCTTGAATAAATAAATACATAATGAGGACAATATTTTGGATTACTAATGGGGAAAATCTGCACTGACAATTAGCATTAGGATTTTCAGTAAAACAATTCAAATCCACATAAATATCCAGGTACTGGCACAATCACTTGAACAGTCTGCCAGCTAGGTATCTTCTCTGTACAGGACTCTGGCCAGAGGGTATAGAACTCTCAAGAATACATAAACAAGTAAGATTTTGCAGCATTTGAAAACTTTTCTTGCAGTATTCACAAACTGGTATTTAACCCAACTTTCCCCTATGAAGCTTTTCTCAGCATAAAAACAAACTGGTATTCAGCAAAAAATGGATATTATCATGTAAAAAAGAACAAATATTTTATTAATGTTTGGAATTTCACATATAAGCTTCAGTAATGTATTCTCATTAAACTTTTAAAAATGAATACATTTCTTCAATGAGTATTATCATTATGAAATACGAAATTTGCCCTCAAGCTCACTGCTAGGTTTTAAGGAGACACAAATTAACTGTGACTAAAATAAATGAAGAACTCAAATGGAATAGGTGGGAGGAGAGGTGGGGGTATATGGGAAAAGCACTAAATAGAATAGAAATCACAGGCAACACATTTAACTTAAAATAAATGGAGTACAAAACATTCATTACCACCTGGATGATCTCTTTGTTTTCCTTCTTCTTTGCCACCAGGCCTTTACCTCAGGTGTTGTTTCAGGGGTGGGTTTTGTATGATCGATGGTGTATAAATCTTTTCCTTGTTTCCACAGCTGGTATCTGTCAGGCTGGAATTTCTTCACAAAGATATCCATTGATATAGTTACCATATCTTTCCTACAGGTACACTGCAGAAGAAAGAGGATGGATATATTAAAACAAGTTTATATGTGACAGGAAAATCCAGATCAAACAACCATAAAAGTACTCCACACATAATTCATTCAACTACTAGACCAATTTTGACGTCTGCCATGGCTCACTATAGGATGGGAGAGGCACAGTAAAATGTCACTCAGTGGATTCCCTCCTTTCCTCCTGCGGTAAAAGCTCACATATGTAGCGCTTTCTAGAAGCTACAACAGCCACCATCATTGCCCACAGGGAAAGAACAGGTGAGCAAGCAGCAGTTGCTGCTCCTAACTAGAATCACCAATCGCCTACCCTGCTTAGTTGGGTGAGAGAGTAATCAAGAAACTACACATTCACCAGTTCTCTCCCTCTGAGTAGTGTTGGCAGCTGAGTTTACTTCTTCTAGAAGTTACTGTTGCCTGCCCACTCAGATGGACTACTGAAGAAATAGTGGTGGCAGGCAGCAACAACTATCTGCTGTCATCCTCTGTTATGAAAGGAGAGAGAGAAACACTTGTATCTTTGTCCGCCTTGCACAAAGAAAGAAGAGGATGCGATCCTCCAAGGGACCCAGAAAGAGAGGGCAGGCAACAATGGCCACAGCTGTGAGGCAGTGGATTTGGGATTAGAAGTAAACTCCTGGAATTTTGGGCCTTGGCAGCTGCCCAATAATGCTCAACCATGGAACCTGCCTTGGAACTTATACAGATGTGTGTCACAAATAACCTGCCCTCTCCTTGAGAAATACAACTTGATGCTTAATCCCCTCCATACCAGTAAATTAGGTTTGTAGAAATTATCTCTGGTTTCTAATTAAGTAAATAAACAAAGCCCAATTCAAAAGAAATGCTCACATCCAAACCCTAGATACAAAATGTCACTCACTATTACACAGAGTTGCAATAGCAGAGATTATGACTTAACAAGTGAGGG
Source organism: Eublepharis macularius (assembly GCF_028583425.1). Lineage (NCBI taxonomy): Eukaryota > Metazoa > Chordata > Lepidosauria > Squamata > Eublepharidae > Eublepharis > Eublepharis macularius. Next base: position 104,501,127 of record NC_072797.1, on the reverse strand, counting down.
ACCTGCAATGACTTGAGGGGTGCATTGCATTTTACCCCTCCCCCACTATTTCCTCTTTCCCTTTCCTGAAAGCCTCCATATTCTCTCCCCATTTCCTGCTACTTTTTCTCCTTCCCATACCAACCAACCTATCTTTATTGGCCTCCGTGACTTCAGTTTTCCCTCCTTCCCTACCCTTGGCAGCCTTGTCCCAGGAAAGGTTTGGCTGAATTTTGTGATGCTGTCTAGGCTGGACCCAGTGGTTCAGTAGGGATCCTACAAGGAATTACAGAGGGTACCTCACTTTCCCTTCTAACTCCCCACCCCACACTATTTCCTCCTCGCAGCCTCCACGCCCTTACCTTTTCTTGTTTCTTTTTTTTCATCCAGCTATCCACCCACCATGCTGGCTATTAGTTGCCCCCATCTTTACCTATATAATTTTTTACTTAATTTTATTTATTTATAGTTCTCCTTTCTCACTGAGACTTAAGGTAGATTACACAGTATGAGTCAACACAGTCAATTTCAAAGATATTTCAATAAACAATGTAATAAGAGTATATAAATGCACATTTGCAAAGATTTAAAACCAGCAGAAATCCAATACAGAGTTGAAGAAATGCTTAAAGAGAGCATAAACAATTCTAAGACTCCCAAAGGGGAGGTGAAATTGACAGAGTCTTTGGGGAAGTGAAGATGAAATTAATAAACCCTCTGAGGAGCGATCTCCACTAGCTCTGTCTTTTTAAACTACCCTCATGTAGAGAGGTGAAATTGACAGAGCCTTTGTCTTTGGCATTTTAAACTAACACTGTGTCTCCCTGTACTTGAGCATCCCTGTGTAAGATGTCTCGTGTAGAGAGATTCTAAGCAAATATTCCATGCATATTCTGTCAGGGCTGATGTTCCAATAAAAGGATGTCACTGAAGAAATGAGCTTAGCAACTCTTGAGTAGCATGTAGTTTAGCCATGATATTCTCTATACATGCACACCAGAACATCAACTTTTCATGTGATTTGTGCTTGCTATCATAATGTGCAGATTTACATTCTATCTTTTGCTGTATCACCTATGCCTTTCTAAACTACTCTGTTCTTTCCAGTTACTTCAGTTTTGAACTTTTGATTTACCAAATATATTTCTTCTAGTGCAATGTTTAACAAGCTACTTTCCTGATGATACTTTTTTCAAATTTACTTTCCTCTTGTTATGAGCATTCTATGTTGTCTAGAACCTAATTACATATTTTGGGAGCAATTTTACCCAGGTCTACACAGAAATAAGTCCCAGTGTATTTAATGGGGCCTATTCCAAGAAATGTGTTTTTAGGATTGCAGCCATTTAATGTAACCAACAACTAAACCCAGACATGACATATTTTTTTCTTACAGAGAACTGGTTCCAAAGATTTGTGTACATATATATGCCTAAAAACTCTTCCAGATGTCCATGGGGTTCTACAGTTTTCTCCCCAAAGCTCCTCTTGTTGCCATAAATGCCATTCCATAAGATATTCTTCAAATAATATATTTTGGGGTGTCAAGAAATATTCCAGCTTCAAAGAAAGTCTAAAATGTTTTGGCATGGGCACAGAAGATCTCCATGTGACCCAGGGTGGTCAGCTCGGGTTTAGAAATCCCTGGAGATTTGGGGTGGAACATGGGGAGGGCAGAGTTTGGAGGTGGGAGGGACCTCACCAGGATATGATGTCATGAAGACTATCCTCTAACACAGCCATCTTCTCACAGGAGAATTGATTTCTGCAGTTTGGAGACCAGTTGTAATTCTGGGAGACCTCCAGGTCCCATCTGGAGGTTGGCAACCCTATGTGACCCTCTGGCTCAGACTTCCCATAACTTATATTTAATAGAAGTTAGATTATGGAGGTGCAAGCCAGCTTTCCAGAGCCAGGAAAATCTGGCTATGCCTAATTAGAGAATCCTGGATCGGATCCGGGAAGCCGGATCAATTAAATCTGGCAAACACTAGCTGATTCTGTTGAGGTATACATGCATAGTGAGGCAGCTAGCAGTGAGAGATTAAAGTCATCTAGAGTTGTAGAAAGATGACAGTTGGCTATCACATGACTTTAGTCAGGTGACGATTTTATCTCTGTAGGCAAAGGACATTTGGGCTGGCACAGTGAGTCAGCACTATGGCTGTGATAGGCTAACATACACTATATAAGAGAATAGAGTCTTTTGCGTTGGGGGGCTCTAGCTCTGCAGGTTGTCTGGCGGAGCAGTTTGTCAGTCAGCATAATATTTCTTGTATATTTATCCACCTGTAAATATTGTACAATACACCATTGGAACTATAGCTTGGTGTGTCATGTCTTTCTCTTGAACCTGCCACTGAGGCCAGTGCATCATAAACAACCATGACAGGGTTATGGGCCCAGTTCCGCGTGGCTGCACTAGGCTGTGGAGGTTCTAATGTGACAGAAGAACCGAGAAAATCTGGGGCCGGAGGTGGATGTCCAAGTCTGACAGTGAGAGCCTCACAGAGGATGAGGAGAATGACGTAGCTGAGCTTCCAGTGTCTGCTGAGGTGGGTGAGATGGCACTGTCCACAGCGGTTCTGGTTGATAAGCTCACAGCAAGCAACTACTCGATGTGGTCTCTGAAAATGGAACATTTTCTTTAAAAGGAGACGCTGTGGAGGTATGTGCACAACCCTCCGGGCGCTCCCACGGCTGCCGAGATAGCTGCTGATGAGAAAGCCCTAGCACACATTGTTTTAAGCCTGGCAGACAACCAATTGCTTTATGTGCGGGGAAAAACAACAGCCAAGCAAGCTTGGGATGCCTTGAAAGCCGTTTATGCTAGAGTTTCTGCTGGCTCACTCATAGCTCTGACGAGACGGATGTACCGCCTAGTTATGAAATCAGGAGACTCTATGCAGGGACACATTAATGCTTTAACCGAATGCTTTCAACAGTTAGAAAGAAGAGGAAAAACCTTGGAAGAGCTTGACAAAGTTTATGTTTTGCTCAGTTCCTTATCGGAGGATTACAATGCATTAATCACCACCTTTGAGTCTTTGGACACAGCCCAACTTACTTTATCTTATGTATGTGGCCGTTTATTGGAGGAGCAGTGTCGGGTTACAGCGTCCAGCAGAGCCGTTGCCAGAAGCCGAGCCAAAACTGAGCCGAGCAGTGGGGCTGGCCTGAGGGGTTCTGTGAGAGATGACAGCCGATTGCCTGAAGCAAGCCAGCCAACTATTTCCAGAGTCCAGAGGTGCTACCAATGTGGGTCTGAGGCGCACCTGCAATGCAGATGTCCGGAGCTGAGGAGGAGGTGACAAGCACCACAGGGTCCAAGGAAAGGCAAGCAGGCGAAGCTCGTCACCACGGAGGTTGCTGGAGAGAGTCAACACTGGTTGCTCGACTCAGGTGCCTCCCAACATTTCTGCAAGTCAGGGGCTTTGCTGGTTGAGGCGAAGCAGTCCAGCTTGCAGCATGTTTCCTTGGCAGATGGTAGCATTGCTAATGTAAAGTGTGAAGGGAAGCTACATTTTCCATCCCTAGAATTTGTTTTCACAGGTGTTCTTTGTGTTCCTGCACTGGAAAACAACTTGCTAAGCGTGAGTGCCTTAACAAAGGCTGGGTTTACAGTCGCTTTTGCCGAGGAAGTATGTTCTATATCTAAAGATGGTTAAGTGCTGGTACAAGGGTTGCTCCAAAATAATGTGTATGTGGTAAACAATGTTCCAGCTAAGGAAGTAGTAGTTACTAATAAGAATCATCATTTGAATTGTATACATTTGTTGCATCGTCGCTTGGGTCATGCTAGCTTTAAAACAATCAACAAAACGTTAGCATTATTGACAAATGAGAACGTTTCTTACTGTGATGAGTTCCTTGATTGTACTGTGTGTAAACAGGTGAAAATGAATGCCTTCCCAGTTGCCAAAGAGAGTAGTCGGGTATCTCAGAGGCCCTTGGCACTAGTACATTTAGATGTCATAGGCCCTTACCCTTTCAAATAACTGTTTTGCCTTAATCATAACGGATGATTTTTTCACGTTTCTCCTGGGTTTATCCGCTTAAGCATAAATCTGAGGTGTTTGATGCTTTCAGATATTGGGTGAGACGTGTGCAGAAACAACTGGGGGTAGATCTTAAGGCTATCCAAACTGACCAAGGTGGGGAATTTGTATCAACCAAGTTCAGCCAGTGGCTGCAGAGTAATGGTGTTATCCAGAGGTTGACAAATACCTGAGTTCCACAAGAGCATGGGCTAGCAGAGAGAAAGGGAGGAGTTCTGCAAACAAGGCTTTACGCTATGCTGGCAGACGCTGGCTTGCCAATGTCTTATTGGGCTGAAGCTCTGTCAGCAGCATGCTTTGTTTCTAACCAGTTGTGGTCTAGAGCTATAGATGATATCCCGTACAGAATGCTCTATAAACGGGATCCAAGTTTGAGCTTCCTAAGAGTTTTTGGCATGCAAGCCTGGGTTCATATTCCTCTGAAGCACAGGAGGAAAGGCGGTGCCAAGACAACCAAACTAACATTCTTGGGTTACCAAAACAATATGAAATCTTATCGCTTCTCTTTTTTTTTTTGTAAAATTTTTATTGGGTTAGAACATTAATATTTTTACATTACATTGCATTCAATTATCCCCTAATTTTTCGTTTCTAACCCCCTCCCTTTCCCCCCCTTTTGTTGACTTCCAACAGCTTTCCCACCCTCTGTCCCTTTTCCCTTACTTCTATTAATTTCCTCTATCTAAAACAAATATATATTCTCCATTATATTAAGCAGTACATCTTTAACTCTTTTACTTACTAAACATCCAAACTATACTTCTTTAGATAAACAATTTATCCCATTTTCCAGTTTTGAATATTTCTGTATGTCATAAACCATAAAAATTTCCCACATTTAAATCAAACAATTTGATTTGTTCTCTCTATATTAATCATTTCTTCTTTTTATAGTATTTCTATATAACTCATCACATAGTCAGTCATTTTAACTCTTCTATACATTCAGTTTGGTGCATATAAGTCTTATCAAGTAAAAAAAAAATATTGTTAATTACTCAATCCTCATGTTTAAACCGTTAATTATTCTCTATCAATATTCTATCAATTAACCTTTACATATCTATATATATCTCAATCAATTAATTAATCTAACTGCTTATAAATTCACATTTCTCTTCCTCCCCCGGTAAAGTCACCCCTCTCTTTTATACTTTTATTATACTTCAGTAGTTCTCAAACTGCCACAGTTTTCCTCCCACCTCCCACTTCTTCTCCAGATATTGTTTCAGCTTCTCCCAGTCTGTGTTAAACTGCCCTGAGTCCAGATCTCTCAGTTTTCTTGTCATCTTGTCCATTTCAGCCATATACAGCAATTTGTAGATCCAATCTTCAATAGTTGGCACTTCTTGTACTTTCCATTTCTGCGCATACAAAAGTCTAGCTGCTGCAGTCATATAAAATATCAACGTCCTATGGTAGGCTGGGATTCCCTCCATTCCCAAGTTTAGCAGCAGGAGTTCTGGGTTCTTATTTATTTGAAACTGTAAAATTTCACTCATTTCTCTTATTATTTCCCCCCAGAACTGCCTAGCTACCTCACACGACCACCACATATGATAGAGGGAGCCCTCATGCTTTCTACATTTCCAGCATTTATTAGAAGTGTTCAAGTTTCCTAGCGCAATCTTCTTTGGTGTCATGTACCAACGATAGATCATTTTGAAAATGTTCTCTTTAATATTAATACATGTCGTTGTCTTCATTGTAGTTTTCCACAAGTATTCCCATGCCTCCATTGTTATTTCTTTATTAAAATTTATAGCCCATTTCACCATTTGTGTTTTAACTGTCTCATCCTCGGTATACCATTTCAACAGTACTTGGTATACCTTGGATATTCTTTTCTTGTCCTCTTTAAAAAGGGTCTGCTCTAGTTCCGAATTCTCTGTTCGTATACCTCCCTTTACAGAGTCCGAGTTATACAAATCTCTGATCTGTCTATACTGGAACCAATCGTAGTTCGGTGATAGTTCCTCTTGCGTCTTTATTCTAAGTTTAGACACTTCAGTTTTAGTTATTTCTTTGTACGTTAAACATTGTTGTTCATTATCAACAGCTCTCGGATCTATCACCTCGTATGGAACCACCCACAAAGGGGTTCCTTCTTGTAGGTAAATTCTGTACTTCTTCCAGATTGTATATAAACTTCTCCTTACAAAATGATGCAGGAACATCGAGTTGACCTTTACTTTGTCATGCCATAGGTATGCGTGCCATCCAAAAATTTTTTTATATCCCTCTAGGGCTAATAGTTTCTTATTCTTTAATGTCATCCACTCTTTTAACCAAACTAGGCAGATTGCATCATGGTAAAGTCTCAGGTTGGGCAGTTGCATTCCGCCTCTTTCCTTTGCATCTTGTAGAACTTTTACTTTCACTCGAGGCTTCTTGCCTGCCCAAACAAAATCTGATATTTTCCTCTGCCATTTTTCAAATTGTTTAGAGTCTCTGATGATTGGTATTGTCTGTAGCAAAAACATTACTCTTGGTAACACATTCATCTTAACTGCTGCAATCCTGCCCAACCATGACAAATTCAGTCTATTCCATTTGATCAAGTCTCTCTCTATCTGAGTCCATAATTTTTCATAATTATTCTTGAACAAATCTATATTTTTTGCAGTCAGCTCAACTCCCAAATATTTCACCTTACTAGTTACTTCACAGTCCGTTGTTTCCATTAACAATTGTTGTTTCTGCTTAGTCATGTTTTTACATAATATCTTTGACTTCTTTTTGTTAATGAAGAAACCTGCCAAGTCACCAAACTCCTTGATCTTGTCTATCACTTTTGGCATGTTCTCCAATGGATCTTCTACAATTAACATTATGTCATCTGCAAATGCTCTAACCTTGTATGAATAGTCCTTTATTTTTATTCCTCGTATTTCCTCGTCTTGTCGTATTTGTATCATCAGAATCTCCAATACTAAAATGAACAACAATGGAGATAACGGGCAACCTTGTCTTGTTCCTTTACTAATCGTCAATTTCTTGGTCAGTTCATCATTCACTACAATTGCTGCAGTCTGGTCTCTATAAATTTCTTTAATTGCTCTGATGAATCTTTCTCCCAATTGTAGCTTTTCCATAGTGGCAAACAAAAAATCCCAGTTTAAATTGTCAAACGCTTTTTCAGCGTCTACAAAGAAGAAACCAACCTCTTTGTCACAACGCTTATCATAATATTCAATAGCATTGATCACTGTCCTTAAATTGTCTCTTATTTGTCTGTCTGGCAAAAAGCCTGCTTGTTCCTCCTCTATGACTTCCGAGAGCCACCCCTTCAGTCTCTCCGCCAATATCTTCGTAAAAATTTTATAATCATTGTTAAGTAGTGATATAGGTCTGTAATTTTTCACGTTAGTCAAATCTTGGCCCTCTTTTGGGATCAATGATATATTCGCTTCGCTCCAAGTGTCTGGAATTCTTTGATCCCTAAAAACTCCGTTCATCACCTCTTTTAGGAATGGTGCCAGTTCGTTGGCCATTGTCTTATAAAATTTAGCCGTAAGTCCATCTGGCCCTGGCGCCTTTCCTAGATTTGCAGATTGTATTGCCTTACTTATTTCCTCATCAGTTACTTCACTATTCAACTTATTTCTCCAAGCTTCCGAGATCTCTGGAAGTTTGGTTTTCTCCAAATATAATGCTATTGATTCTTTGGTTACTTCTTTTTTATTATACAGCTTAGCATAAAATTTATAAAAGGCTCTACTAATGGTAGTCTGCTCCAGGTACGTTTTATTTTCTTCACAGATTTTATTTATTATTTTCTTTTCCCTTTTCTTCTTCAATTGCCATGCCAAATATTTCCCAGGTTTATTAGCACCCTCAAAAGCTTTTTGATTCAGTCTTTTAAGGTTCCACTCCAATTCTTTATTACTCATTGCTGTTAACTGTTCTTGAAGAATTTTAATTTCCTGATATATTTTCTTTTTCCCTGGTCTCTTTTTTAACTGTATTTCTTTGGCCTTTATTTTCTCCTCAATCTCTTGTCTTTTCTCCTCTTTCTTTTTCCTTGCTCTGCCATTTAAGTCCATTAGTATGCCCCTTACAACCGCCTTGTACGCGTCCCAAACTTTACTGGTTGGTACTTCTTTATTCACGTTATATTGTATAAAAAACTTTGTCTCTCAATATTTCCATATTTTCACTTTCCTGTAGCAAGTCCTCATTTATTCTCCAGGCTTTCCTTTTTCTCCTTTTTCCAAATTTCCACATAATTGGATTGTGATCTGAGCCTACCATCGGCATTATTTCTACCTCCTTAGTCCATAACGCTAAGTCCTTTGAGGCCCAGATCATATCAATTCTTGATAATGTAAGATGCCTTGTAGAATAAAAAGTAAACTGTTTGGTTTTAGGATATTCTCTCCTCCATACATCTTCGAGAGTCTCTTGTTGAATCAACTCAAAAAAAAGCTTTGGCAATAGTCCTCTTTTCTTTTGTGCTGTTATAGTCTTTTTATCTAGTTCCAAATCTGTCACTCCATTAAAATCTCCAGCAAGAATTATCTGGTCATATACAAGATCGTCTAAATGCTTCCTTAAATCCTCAAAGAAGCTTTCCTTTGCACCGTTAGGTGCATAAAGTCCGACTACCAACACTCTCTTTAAATTCCAATTACATTCCACCGCTACAAATCTAGCTTCCACATCTCTCATAACAAATTTTGGCTGCAGCTCCTCTTTTATGTACAACACCACTCCTCTTTTTTTCTTGTTAGAGGCCGCTACAAATTCTTTGCCCAATTTTCCAGATTTTAAATATTTTACATCCTGTTTTCTAATATGGGTCTCCTGCAAACAAACAATATCACATTTTTGTTTTAGTAGCCAATGAAAAATATTTTTCCTCTTATTCGGTGAGTTTAGTCCATTTACATTCCAAGATAATACATTACACTCCATATTCATGGTTTTGTTGGTAAGTCTTTTTCATTGTCCTTGATAAATCTCTCCATCTCCCGCTCAGATCTGATGCGTTTTTTTGCCCCTCCAAACTCAAAGGACACTCCTTCCGGTAACTCCCATCTGTATCTGATATTCATGTCCTTCAAAGTTTGAATTAGCACTCTATATTTTTTCCTGTCCAGTAACACTGATCTGGGCAGTTCCTTCATTATGATAATCGTCTTGCCATCAATCTCCAATGGATCTTGAAATTGTTTTGTCACAATCCTCTCTTTCATGTTTCTAGTTGTAAACTGCACAATCACATCCCTTGGTAGTTTCCTCTGGGTTGCAATTCTCGAGTTCACACGGTACGCCACATCTAGGATAGCCACAATTTCCTCCTCCTCCTTCCCCAGGTAATCAGCCAACACCTCAGTCATCTGTTCTTGCGCTGACTTCCCTTCCACTTCTGGCAGACCACGAAAACGAAGCTGCTTCTCCATGTGTTTAGTTTCTGCAACTGACATCCTCCCCTTCACCAGTCTCATCTCTGTTTGTTGCGTTTCTATTAAATTCTCCATCGCGTCTTCTACTGTTTTAACTCTCTGCTGCGTTCCTTGTAATTCACTACTAATCGTTTCCACGCCTTTTTTCACTTCTGACAGCTCCGACTTTACTGTCTGTGTAACTTCTTTGACCTCTTTAATAAGCTCCAATTTCGTGTCCTTAAGTTCTTTCATCATGTCTATAAGCTTTTTGTCCAAATTTTCTATTGCCGATTGCCACTCTTTTTTCGACATCGTGGGGCTTGCTTTAGCTCGCTCCCACGAATCTGCTCTCTTCCTTAGCTCCGTGGCATATGTTTAAACGTTTTCCTTTTTTTCAAATGTCCCAATCTTTGCCAAAATTAATTTTTTGTATCCAAAATGTCGGGCGTCTTTTCTCTATGGTTTCTCTATGCTATTGTAATCCAAGATGGCCTACTTCCTCTTCCGCTGAAGCCGCGACCCTTCCCTTTTCAAAAATGGCGATTCCCTACTTCCTGTCCGTCGGCAAGGGCCGCTTCCCTCCAGCCACTCTATTGTTGTTACGCACTTCCTGTCTCCCGTCTTCCCACAGCAGGTCTCGCGATGGTGTCTTTTTCCCACAGCTCCAAAACCACAGGTATTCAAAACAATAGTCCGATTTTTGCAATAACTTCTTTAAATTTAGTCTCTTTTAAAATACAACTCCTGCCGAGTCTTCACCTCCTTTTCACTAGTCTGTTGCAGTTTAAAAATCTACTTTCTTTCCTCTCTGTTTTTATCAATCTGTCCCGTTTCAAGAGATAGCGATCTTTACCTTCTCTTCAACTTTCTCGGGTTGTAATCGCTGTTTCGATCTTAAATTCTCCTCTCGACTTCCCTCCCCGATCGAAGCTTGGGTATGTAGGTCTTATGCCAGCCGAATTGGCCCCAGAACTGCCGCAGAGATTATAGCCGACCCGTCGCAAGGTGGGACCTCAAGGATTGGGGGGGAGACTCCTTGAGTAGAGCCCCCCCTCATCCGAGATCTAGCTCACCCTAGGGTCTTGAGCGTTCTTTGCCTGCTCCCCGCCTGAGAGCAGTCGGCCGCGGGTTATTTTCACCCCTCCGGCCGGTTAAAACGGCAGTCCGGTCAGCTCCGCAAATGGAGCTGCGTTAGACCTCCATGAATCCCAAACCGGAAGTCTCCGAAATCTTATCGCTTCTCAAATGAAAACAAGAAGCTAAGTTTCAGTCGGTCAGCTAGTATCTGTGAGAATACTGGCAAAGGCTGCATGGGTATGAAAACAAACAACAGGTTCTGTTGCCTTTATCTGATGGAGTTGAAGGTGCAGACCGAGGGTCTGAGATAATCAAGCATGAGGCTTCTACGCCAAGTAGGCAAGCCTCAGGGGATGCACAAGGTTCTGGTCAAGAGATACATGTATCCAGTAGAAGTACGAAAGCAATTCCACCGATACGATATGGTTTTGAACCAACTGTTAATTATGTTTTTGCTAAAGAGCCAAACAGTTATCAGGAAGTACTTGCTCTCGAGGGTGAAGAGAAGTAATCTTGGCTGCAAGCTATGCAAACTGAATATGATTCACTGACACAAAACAAGGTCTTTACACTGTCAGAGGTGCCTGCAAACACCAATGTAATGGGATGCAGATGGCTTTTTAAGCTTAAGACTCTGCCAACTGGTGAGGTACATAGGAAGGCTAGATTGGTTGCGAGAGGTTTCTCACAAGTCTATGGCAGTGACTATAATCAAGTATTTTCACCCACGGTAAAATCTGAATCTCTGAAGATCGCTTTGTGCAAGGCAGAGGTTCAAGGTAAAAGAGTTAACCATTATGATTTCACGACTGCATATTTACATGCACCTCTTGAGGAGGAGCTTTATATGCACCAAGTTCCAGGTTTTGAACACTCAAACAAGAGTCTGGTCCTTAAGGTAAATAAGGCACTTTACGGATTACGTCAAAGTGCACGCATGTGGTTCTTACATCTTTCACAAGCCTTGAGAGAGGCAGGATTCACCCAAGGCATAGCCGATCCTTGTGTTTTCTCCAAGGTAGTGGGTGCAACTGAAACTCACGTTCTGGTATTTGTGGATGACATGCTAGATGTGTATGATCATAACTCACAACTGCAATGGTTTCAACAAATGGCTGAGAGGTTGTTCAGGATTAAACACCTAGGGCCAGTAAGTAATTACCTCGGGGTAGAGGTTACACAGAATCCTGAGGGGTATTTGGAACTAAGCCAACGAAGTAAAATCTCTAAACTGTTACATGAATATGGGTTGACAGAGGCCAAGAGCGTGGCTACACCCATGGTCACAGGTTACATAAAGGAACCAAATGATGAAAAATGGGAAGATGTGCAAAAGTATCAATCTCTAATAGGTTCTCTGTTGTATCTGTCCTGTTGGGCGAGACTGTTACCAGAACTGCTCTTATTAAAGGGGGAAATTAGCTTTAGCAGTCTGTAACTTAAAATTAGCGCGGATCTTAACCTATGTTTACGGAGGTCCTGATTCCAGACACTCTAGTGAAAAAGAGGCAGACTACAAATAGTTTCAATCACGTGTATTTGCTAATAGTGTGGCGTAAGCCTAAACTTGCACAGACATATAAGAGAACATACAAGATCTAAGAAATACAGAGTAGGAAGTATAGAGACTTTCGCATTAGCAGGTTCCCAACGATTGTAAGGGAAATACTCACAATCCTGGAGCAAAGCAGAGACACAACAGCGAGGTGGCCCAATGCCAGCACTGGGACCACAGACGGACAGCGAGGGGTTCTGGATAGGATGGCACGAACACCGAGTGGTCTGAGAGACCAGCTTAAATACCCCAAAACGTACCCTGGGGCTGGTGCTGTACTTGGTGGTTCTCACAGTTTAAAACAAAGGTTCTAATGGGTTACTGAATGGCTTGGATGGGCCACTTTGGTAATCAGATTGTGATAAGTGACACCTCAGGAAGAGGGGACAAAAGAGGGAGGGGGAGATCCGAGTGGGCTGAATGGATGTTCCAGCGGACAGGGCTTGTCCTGATGTCATCACCTCTGGAATGCGGAGGTTTCTTTGAGATGCATTCTCTAAGTGCTTGGGATGGTCAGCACTTAGTTCCTTCTCCGGGGCGGCTCCTAAGATATGCAGAGCAGGGCGAGGTACTCTCGCTGCGGACGTGGTGTGCCCGCTTCGCCGAAATGGCTTCTCAAAGCAGTCTTCTTCCCTGGGTCTTCTGGCTGCCTGGGAACATGGATGCCGGCTGGGCATAGCTGGGGCTGGATAGCAGGCTGCCCGGTAGCGAGGGCAAGCTCGGCGACCGACCCGCGGGAGGCTCCAGGCGGGAACTGACCAGGGAGCGCCTAGCCAGGCTCGCTGGAGGTTTCCCCGGCAGGCGCCCGGCTGCTAGCAGCGGCTTGGGCCCATATGAGGCAGGCTTCCATGGAGGCAGGGGAAACAGCACACAAAACACAGTCCAAAGCAGGGAACAGGCACGGTCCGTGGCAGATGGCAATGCAGGCACGGGGCACACTTGTAACACAGTCCAAACACACTGGGAAGTCCAGATATAGGTCAGGGCAGGGCTGCCCAGAAAAAGAGTCCTTTGTGCAGTTAACCAAACATGGATGCAGGAAACTAACACAGTCTATTGCAACAGCAAGGCAATTAACATGCAGGCAGGAAACTGCCACGTGTATCAGAACACACACGTGCAGGGCAATCTTCGGTGTAGTAGTAAAACAGTAACGCAGGAAACTTTAACACAGTTCATGGCAGGCCTTAAAGCAGGAGAGGGGGCCTACTTGGCAACAAGAACTGACATTAGTTATGCGGTTCATTTACTATGTCAAAGAGGGTCCTGTCCCTATAAAAGAGATTGGACAGCTGCCAAACGTATCCTTTGTTATCTCAAGGGAACAATAAACTTCAAGCTTGTACTCAAAGTGTCTGGAGAGTTACAGGTGCAAGCATATTGCGATGCAAGCTGGGCAGATCACCCGGATGGTAAATCAAGTACAGGTCTGGTGGTCTTCTTAAACGATGCACTGGTAATGCATAAGTCTGTTAAACAATCTCTTGTAGCTACCAGTACCTGCGAATCCGAATATGCTGCTATAAGCGAATGTGTTATACAATTGGAATGGGTTTTTCAACTCTTACAGGATATGAAGATCAGCTGTGATGTCCCCATTTCCATTTTTTGCGACAACACAGCTGCTCAACATTTAGCCGAGGACTTTGGAGCAAAGTCACAGAGTAAACACATCCTGATTCGTTATCAAAATGTGAAGAACAGTGTGAGCAGAGGATTTGTTAAGCTGTAAAGGTGTTCCACTGATTGTAACATTGCGGATCTGTTTACCAAATGTTTGCGCACTGAACAATTTATACAATTAAGAGATAAGCTTAATGTCACTCAAGCTGCCTAGGAGGAGTGTTGAGGTATACATGCATAGTGAGGCAGCTAGCAGTGAGAGATTTAAGTCATCTAGAGTTGTAGCAAGATGACAGTTAGCTATCACATGACTTTAGTCAGGTGATGGTTTTATCTCTGTAGGCAAAGGACATTTGGGCTGGCACAGTGAGTCAGCACTATGGCTGTGACAGGCTAGCATACACTATATAAGAGAATAGAGTCTTTTGCTTTTAGGGGCTCTAGCTCTGCAGGTTGTCTGGCGGAGCAGTTTGTCAGTCAGCATAATATTTCTTGTATATTTATGCACCTGTAAATATTGTACAATACACCATTGGAACTCTAGCTTGGTGTGCTGTGTCTTTCTCTTGAACCTGCCACTTGAACCTGCATCATAAACAACCGCAACAGATTCTTCAGGCTATTTTTTACTTCTTTCTTGGGCTTTTCCTAGCAGGGGAGAAAGCAGTGAGGCAGGATGGTATGAGGGAGTGGCCAATGGTGAGAGAGAGCTTCATTGCCTGGCCAGTCAGGATTATCTGATGGAAGAGAGCCTTTTTCAAATTCTGCAAAGGAGATTAAAAGCAGCTGTGGCTGACAGCAGACTCCATTTTTAGTCAGAGCCTGGAGAGATTGTGCTGTGAGTGCTTAGTCTCCAGCTACTCTGTGCCTTGGATTCACTGCTTGCTGGGATCTTCTGGATTGCTCCCTGCCTGGAGGACTTCTACCTGGTGTGAGAGTTGTACAGACGCATTGTTTTTATGTCATTTGAGTGAGGGTGGTTGGCTTGCTCTCTAGGAGGGATAAGGAGGGGGAAGAGAGGACCAAGTTTTTTCTTACAATTTATCTTCTAAAAATGCTTCTGCTGTTGTTGGGGGTGTTTGGGTTTTTTGCTAAATTGTTTGTTTGCAGTTAGCTGCTGTTCATTTATTTGCTGTTCTTCTGGGAGGGGCTCATTTTTCTCTTGTTGTTGTTTGCATGCTGGTTTAAAGGCAAGTTAGAGAATTGCTGCTGCTTGTTATTTACTGAGCCCTGTGACTTGATTTCCACCTATTTTCTGAACTACTGGGCCAAGAAAAAGGTATCTAGTCAGGCCTCTCTTTCATGGCTCTGAGGCTCATGCCGTCTAATGAATGTACAGAGCATATGTGTCTTTTCTCATGCAGACAACATTGTCCTATTTGCACTTGCCTGCTCCCCTTGAGAGTTGAGGAGTAGGTCTTCCTGGAGGTCAACTTGCTGCTCTTCAATTTCCCAGTTCTGGACTTTGAGAGTGTGTGAAGTGAGCACACCTTGTGGCCTGCATTCTTTCTCAGTCTGTGTTGAGGAGGTGGGGGAAAGTGCTCTTCTCAATGTCAAACTTAGGTAGAAAATTAGCAAGATGGACACTTGGTCCTATTGGCACACCATAAAATTCATGCTCCAATTTGGAATTCCTCCCATCCCACCCCAAAAACACCACCTCAAGCAACACGCTCTTGGACCTTGGCACAAATCTGTGCAGAAAACTAAGAAAAGAGGCATTAGAAATGTTGTTCCCTTGTCACTGGAACAGGAAGATTCAGAGAGAGCTGTTAGGGAAAGTAGGCAATTTGATACACCACAAATAAGCAAAGGCAAACTTGCAGAAACACACAAAATGAAGCAAAAGAATGTAGTGTTGTTCTTGTGTGTAATGTTAATGTTCTTCATTGCAGGGGTGGAAGGGAACAGAATGGCCAGTGATGAAGGGCTGCTGAAGCCTGTAGCTCTATCTCAAGGCTCTCTGAGTCAGTGAGAGTGGCAGTATAGGTTGCAGAGCGGAATGCAGAGATGAGAGAGAGGAGAACGTGCATTTTCTAAAATTACCCCACCTTTTCATTTTCGGAGGCCTTCCTTGGGAGAGGGATCCATTGTACCAAGTCGTAACAACTGTATTTGCTTGCCACTGACTTGCACTTGGCGGTGTTGCCACTATAGGGCTAATGATGTACTTGGTTTTGTTCTGTGGTGTTCCCCTATTGGCCCCAGGTTCTCCCTGGTTTTTGTGAATTATATTGGTTCTGCTGGGCTTGCAACTGCATCTCTTGCTTCAGTTTGGTTTTGGTGGAATTTACTGGTATGACATGATTCTCTAGTTTGACGTTGGTCCCCTTGCATCACTTTGTTTTGAGGGGGGATTCCATCCCCTTGCTTCAGTTTGGTTCTGTTGGGTTTTCTCTTGGTTCTGCTTGCATTTGGGAGTGTGCTTTTGGACAGTGACTGCTTTGCCCCTGAGTGTTTTTGGCTGAGAGTCAGCTTGGATATTTTCCCACCATTGGAAACAATGGAGAGTAACTGGGTTCGGGGAGCACTTTGGTTTGAGGAGGGGTCCTTGTTTCAATTTGGTTCTGTTGGGCTTTCTCTCGAATTTGGGACTGTGCATTTGGCCAGTGGTTGCCTTGCCCCTGTGTGTTTTTGCCTGACAGCTAGCTTGGATTATTTTCCACCGTAGGAAACAACGGAGAATAGCTGGGGACACATTATTCAGGGACCCAATAGAATTGGACTGCAGGGTCCAATCTTCCAGAAGCTTGCGGGGCTTTAATGGACAGGAAGCTTTAGCTTTCCTGCAAGTTTCATGGTGTTTGCTTGAAAAATGCCCCCCCAGTCCTCATGATAGTTTTCCTCATAGGGAATAATGGACAGATAAATTTGGGATTCTCTAAATTTGTCAAACGGAATTAGAGAATTGTGCCTAGATTTCAGGAATATTGGTTGTTGTTGTTGTTGTTGTTATTTTCCTGAAACCTGGATCCAAATCAACCTCTGTGTGTGTGTGTGCGTGCACAACCCTAGTTCAGATGCATTTGCAAAATAATCCAAGAAGCAGTTTGGAATCTAACTGAATTAAAATGCAGACACTTTCTAAAAAGATGTGTAACAAGTATTATTGAGGAAGGAGGAAGTGAGAAGTGACATTATCTACTCAAGGTCAATATTTTTAATCTGGACAAATTACATAATTTAGGTTTCTTACAGTACTGTCACAGTTTGGGTTCCAAATATATTTTGAAATATCACAAATCTCTCTCAGTCAGGTAGGCAAATTAAAAAGTAAAATATTTTCCATTTGTTTTTGTATGCAGTAACAGTTCCTTGCATGCTAGCACCCTTGTATAACAACTTCTGTGAAGTTCAATTTGTACAATCCATCTTCATTCTCCTCTGGAGAAATGAGAGTAAATATTTGGCAAGTTGTGTGTTAGACAATGAAGTATGAAAAATATCAGCAGTTTATGTATGTAATGCTGATCACTCGAAATACACATCACAAAGCCGGGCTAAAAGATTTTGGCAATCAAAAAAGCTTATTTTCAATTAATTAATGATTTTTTTGGAAGAAGTTAAGAGTTATATTCAATCATTGCTAAAGCTGCAGAGAGGCTTTTCTGCTAAAGATTCCTTCATTAATAGCCAGTCACAAAGACCAAGGAAGTACAAAAGATATAATCTGATAAACTTCTTGTTACATGGGCTGTAACAGACTTATACTTCTCATATTACCTACAGAATGAAGATTTGACAGGGTGTACGAGGCAAGGATTTAGAACATGCTGTAACAATAGCCATTCTTCCCTAGAAGAATCAAGGAGTGATATATTTTTACACCAACCTTCTGGCATCTTGTAGGCAGTGCTGCAGAAACCTTTGATATCACTTATCCATTTGTACAAGCTCCAATAAAACAAGTGTTCCTTTGGTACAAAATCTTGAAAAGCACACTCTGTTTGCTGACAGCCATTCACACAAAAAAGAACTAATTTTTATACTTAGGATCCACCCCCCTAAAATGGTAAAGATTAGGTCTATTTCAGAAAAACTAATACACTACACTGAGATAATGGTGCACAGGATAAATAATTTTTAAAAATGAGGTTGCCAACATAATATCTCAATTGTCTTTACAATCAATTGGGGGAAACGGCAGCTGATATATCTTCCACAAATTAATAAATATTTACTGATTCAATCCTTTTACAATATTGATTTTTCATGAAGATTCACTCAAGATAAAGACAACTCCATTAGTGAAATGATGTTTTGTTGTAGGTGGCCATGGAATAGGGCTAAGAGTTCTCCTGCCCTCACAGGTCTTGCATTCAACAATAACCGTCACCTTGCATAAGGTGCAGGGAGGGGGCAGGGTTTAGCATCCCTCATCTGTGTGTTTTGATTAGGAGTGCCATCCTCCAGGTTGGGCCTGAAGGTTTCCCCGAATGACAACTAATCTTCAGAGTAAACATCCGTTCTGATGGAGATGACCGCTTCAGAGGGTAGACTATTTGGAATCACATCCCCACTGAGCTCTCCCCTCCCCTGGCTCCATCCTGAATCTCCAGGAACTTCCCAAGCTGGAGTTGGCAACTCTAGCCTGGTTTGTGTTTTCAAGTAGACCCTCACCCACTCTTTATGCATAGTTAGTAAGAATCATCTGTAAAGCTTATATATTATTTTTACCTTTTTACTTGCTTCCTTACCAAGTATCTGATCTGCCTTAGCTGGCTCTTAAAGAGACAACTTTAACTGCCCCCCCCCAAAAGACATTCCCCCCATCTACCTGAAATGTGTCAGAGATAATCCCTTGGGAAATGGGTACAATCATTAAGAATTTTTTCTCAGTTGGAGGGATTGTGGAAAGTTACAGTGAAAATGTTCTTCAGTTGAAATCAATGAAAACAAGTAACGGACAGAATAATGACAACAAGTGTATAACATCACAATCCCAAAATTTAAAATTAAAACAAACTAGAAAAATTGTTCCTATTCCTATTCATAACAAACTTATCAATAAAGAGAAATTTAAAGAGAAATACAAACAATGTTTTTTTCCCTCCAACAAAGGGGAAACAAATTTCAATACTGCCTTTCAGGCTGAAGAAAATAGGTGCAATATGGCTAGCACTGCAGATTGGAGAAAACATTTGGTTGTGCAATGACCTATGGGAACAGTCCTTAAATATATATTAATATACATGTATTCAAGCCAATGAGGAAATCTGTTCATATTTTAGAGTTTTTGAATGTCATGATTAAATTGCAGCAACTGAAAGCAATGAAGAAGTGGTAAATTATCCTTGGCAGGAACAGACCGAGGTATCCAAGCACAATTTTATCACAACTGGTCCAGGCAAGCGTCTCAAGCTAGTAGCCTTTTCTTTTCTTTCTTTAGTCTATGTTCCTTCTCTGACTTTTCTCACTTAAGATGCATCTTAAAATTTGTCATTTTATTCAATATTTTTGCTACTACCATCCCTTGAAAGTCATTACTTTATTCATATTATCATATCTGTTACAAAAATACAAGCTATCGTCAAAATGTAAAAAGAAAACAGCTTGCTTTTAGTAAAAATAAACTCTTTCGGAACAGCTAAAAATTTTTTAAAAATCATAGAGTATACAGATATGTATGTCAACATAGACAAGTTATGTGAAGAAAAAATGTATATCTGGATCCTAAGCAGAGGAAATTCCATTTGGTGACTCTTCATCATACCTATAGTTCTGGTTCACTTTAGGGATTGCTTTGCTTTTCCAGCAAAAAATACATGTTATATTTTCAAAAGGTGAAAAATCTGCTCATTATGCCCTTAAAACACAAACCTCAACACTGAAAACAATCTTGCATCATAAATGCCGGCTCATGGGTGTTGTCTGATTAGCTCAAACTCTTGCCGCTTGAAATTCTCTGAGCACAAAACAAGCTACAAATTTCATTAAAGTTAACTAGACATAAATGCCTTTAGGTAGAAAAGTATAATTTACTACAAGGCTCACTATTGCCAGGGATACGGAATTCTGGATGCAAATACTAAATAATAAAAAGAATATTAATGAAACAAACAAGATGACTCTTACACACATATCCTCTCAACACATCCTTGAGACCATGGACACCCATGATTTCAAACATCAGTGTGGCTTTGCTAGAAGGATGGCTACAATTTCAATATTAATTGCAGAAGACAATTTAACCCTGAGATGCACTAAGTTCTGATTTATTATTGGTATGAGTGCCCACAAGGATCTCCATGTTTCATTTAGTGTTATAGAACTTTATTTTTGTAGGCATCCACTATTAAAGTAGTAATTCCATCTAATAAAAGAACCCCTTAGCCATTCTGAAGTCCAAGGACACATAACTTTCTGCCACATACCAGTCATTCCTGTAGTTTCAGGTGGGAACTACCACACACGTGCACACACACACAACTGGAGGAATCTGCAGGTACTTGCACCTCATTTCTAAAATGGTAGGGGGCACTCCAAAGCAGCTTACATTGTTCTCCTGTCCTCATAACCAACCCTTTGAGGCAGGTTAGGCTGGGAACATGTAACTGGCCCAAGGTTACCCAGTGAGCTTCCAAGGCAGAGTAGAGATTCAAACCTGGTCTCCTAGATCCTAGTCTGAAATTCTAACCACAGAGTGGTAACCTGCAGTATTGCAGTTCAAGCTCTGCTCACAACTTGAGTTTGATCCTGGCGGAAGCCGGGTTCAAATAACCGGCTCAAGGTTGACTCAGCCTTCCATCCTTCCGAAGTCGGTAAAATGAGTACCCAGTTTCCTGGGGGCAAAGTGTAGATGACTGGGGAAGGCAATGGCAAACCACCCCGTAAAAAGTCTGCCAAGAAAACGTTGTGATGTGACGTCCCCCCATGGATCAGTAATGACTTGGTGCTTGCACAGGGGACTACCTTTACCTTTAAACCATACTGGCTTTTGTGCAGTAGCTGTATTGAATAATGTGTAAGTACATTAAAAGATTACAGTTGTTATAACTCATATTTATATACATTAAACATTTGTTTTAGCTTCCTGATACAACTTCATTGTTTCCTATTCAGTTGCAAAACCTAGATAAACTTCTACCTATGTTAAATTGAAGATAATAAGCACATACTATTGTTCCACATAGCATTTCTGTGTGAATCTCAGCACTGGCTTTCAAAGTTGCATTATATCTTAACATGAAGGTAGCTGATAAGATTGGGCATTGTATGGCATGCAAGCTGTTTTTAGTCTTTAACTGGCTATTAATCACTCATGATGTCAAAAAGTTTTTTTAAAAATACCAGTGGTGCAAAATGCATCCTATTTCACCTATGTATTTATTTCTCAGGCTCACATATTTCTAAGGGAATATTTTTATCCATATTTGCTGTTATCCAAAATCAGCCATAAATAAAACAGCTGATAACAGTTCAGTATTTTGGCAAGCAGTAAAAACCATTCTAAGACAATTCTATCTCCCTCTGTGCAACTGGATTTCTGATGCCAGAAGAGACATCTGTACACAATATACAGTAACAAAAAAAGGCTATTAATATAGATGTGTAAAAAAGAAATCATGATGTGACAGCGATTTTTTTAGGTACATCTTGAAAAGTGCTGCTTATTGTGGACTATTCACTGTCAAGAGAGAAATCTGAAGAAGTATGTCCTACCTTCAGAATAAGAAATTTGAGCAAGTAGGTATTTACAAAATACACAAGTCATTCTGTTGTCCATTAGCTCAACTAGACTAGAGTGAAAAAGTCAGTTTCGGAATATAGACAAGAAATCAATCTGAAATACACTTTACTATTGTAATTGTGCATTAAATAGATTCAACTCAGAATCATCATAGTAAGCTGCAAGCTTTACCCCTCTCTTACCTCTTGTTTCACACAACGCCTGATTTTTAAAAAGACATTTTTATTTAATACTGAAATTAAATCCCTGCATACAACACCTCCACCTCCCTGTTTCCCAAGTACACTCCCATTCCTTATTATGATGGAAAACAGGGTTGCGCTTATCTGTAACTGTTGTTCGTCTAGTGTCTTCTGTGTAGGCACACACTGGGACTGTGCAGTCACAGGCCAGCCATGGAGAGATTCTTTAAAATGGTAGGGGGCACTCCGCCCGCTTGACGCGCACATATGGGCATTTTTTCACCAAAATAAAGCATTGCCAAGCAGAGTGCTATTTTATCCCTCAATTCTCCTGAACCACCAAAGTTCAGGTCTAAAAACACACTCACAGTGGGGCAGGAGGGAGGGAATGTGTACCTGCACAGAAGACACTAGATGAACAACAGTTACAGGTAAGTGCAACCCTGTTTTCATCATCAGTCTTTGTGCAGTCCCACATTGGGAGTATAACAAGCTACTTGCCAATGGAAATGGGTGTGAGAAACCTAGCTGAAAAGTGAATGCAGGATAGCTGTCCCCACCACTGCATCTCCTATTGAGTTTGTATCTACGGAGTAATGCTGGATGAAGGTGTATGCCGAAGACAAAGTAGCAGCTTGACAGATATCTCGCAGTAAGGTTCCTTGAAGAAAGGCTGCAGGTGATGCCTATGCTCTGGTAGAGTGATCCATGATTATTTTGGGGCATGGAACCTTGCCATGAATATAACACAGTTTAATGGCCACTACTATCCACCTAGAAAGAGACTGACTAGAGGTAGGAAGGCCCTTGCATGGTCCAAAATAACAGACAACAAGAGCTGGGGTGGAGGAAGAACACAGGCAGAGTGATCCTTTGTTGGAGGTGGAACCTGGAGACCACTTTGGGGTGAAATTCTAACCTAGGGTATAAAATGATCTTTTCTGGGGGAAAAGGAGGATCTATGCAAAGGGCAGTTAACTCCCCTACCCTTCTAACAGTAATAACTGTTAGGAGGGCCACCTTCCAAAATAATAAGGGGAGGGCACAGCGGGCCAAAGGTTTGAATGGAGGAAGCATGACTCATGCTAGGACAAGTGAAAGGCTCTATTGTGGCACCAGGGAAGGTCTGGGAGGAAAAGTGTTAAGTGTACCCTTGAGAAATTGTTTTGAAACATGGTGAGAGAAAACTGTCCTGCCATGTATCAACTCATGAAATGCAGAGATGGCAGCTAGATGGACCCTAATCGAGGAGGATCTCTGAAGTGGACAACAAGGAGACAATCATCCAGGTAAGGATAGATGGAACACCCCTGTAACCTAAGAAAGGCAACAACAACAGTTACATGGTGCCGTGGCTAACCAAAAAGAGAGAGATGTATATTGGAAGGTTTCATTTCTATATAGAAATCTGAGGTATTTTCTGTACTCAGGTGTATGGCAACATGAAAGTATGCATCTTTGAGATCTATTACAGCAAAGCAGGCATCTGGCTCTAGGAACAATATCACACTAGATAGGATTAACATCAGAATTTCTGAACTTTAATAAACTCATTCAAACCACAAAGATCTAAAATGTGTCAAATCCTACCATCCTAAGTTTTGGCTCAACACCAACCCTATCCATTATGCTTTCTAGAGGTGGATAATGAGTTGGGAGAGGCTTGATGAGTCCACCAGAGGTGGACTATAGGTATAAATGGTGCTTGATGACCTTTTAAGTACTGGATGGGGAAAGCTACCAAGATTGATTAATAGCATTTGTTGGTGCTTAATCAGGGTAAATGGGTTAGGAAAAATGAGGCAAGGTGTGAATGAGATTAGTCAGGAGTTCTTAGAAGACCCATTGTGCTAAATTGTGTGCCTCTCTGGGGCATGGAGGGGGCCTTTAGTCAGCCAGCCACTCTGATTCTCATTCTAATATATTTTCCAGGATCCTACCTGGCTAACATCCATTTCGTTTTATTTCAGGCCAAGCAATGCTTTGTGCTTCTGACATATGAGGAGGGGCATTTATTATTTCATATCTATAAACTGCCACTCAGTGGGAGGAGGGGATCTTGACTGCTAACAGAGTGAACCTCCTGCTGGTGATCCTACTTTCCCCCTATGTATCTGACTTTCTGTACTCAGTGTGGTTTAAGACTCTTGCATTAAGGTAAGCTTTAGGAATGGTATCAGAAACTATAGCTCTCTCTTTTGTCTAGCATATTGACTACTGCAAAACAACAAAATTCTCTGTCGGCATACTCAGAAGCCTTTATTGAAGAGAGACAGCAGTTTAGGAAGAATACCTGGCTTTTGATGAGTTTAGAAAAGTGCTGACAATAAGAAGGACAGAAAATATAGTGTCTCCCTGCTATAGTCAAAATCTTCCAACCTATATACACAGCATATGAAAACAATTTTTAATATAAAATGCTAACAGTGAACGAAGTGCAAAGTGCTTCCAATCAATTCATTAAATACAACAATATATTTAGTCAATATATAAATACTCCAATCAGTCAATAAATAATCCAATCAATAAACAACATCCAGAGTCCGAATTCCAATCAATAAATAACAACCAGATAATTCTATCACAAATGGCCACAAAAGGCTCACAATAAATTAAATGTACATTCTGTGTAGAATAACAAATATTTTACAAAGCTGTTCTTTATGTATGCGAAAATCAGTTCTCTGTTTTTTATATAGCGTCTCCAGTGTCCGCAATACACTCCCCGCTTCGTTGTATACTGGCAAAAAACCCAAAGTTCAAAGGAGTGGCCACGCCTTCTCCGTGGGGAGCTGTATGCGGCTTGCCCAACAAATTGCTAGCCGTATTTGTCTCGCGATATTAACTTTCTCAAGGACAACAATATCTAAATCAAATAGAGACGGTTCTGTTGATAACAGACCTATACATATTTTAATTTTATCAAGCAGCAAGTGCTATACTTACTTATAATTAGAAAACGTCGCTTACACTGGAAGTACCTGGTCTGGTCTAAGCAGATACAATGTCTGTAATCGGTGGGTTTACTGTCTACTCGTTACATGCTTGTTCCTTTTAAAGGGGCCACATCCTATATGTTCATCAAGACCAAATCTCTTAAAGAAAACACGATAGATCAAGATCTACATTCAGTCCCACTGGTGCTAACAACCCTAAATGAAAGATCCAAAAGGTCTCACGTTGGAGGAATTTTTCATCGAGATCCTCCCTTCTTTGTCACGGATTACTTCCAATACTGTAAATCTTATATCCTGCTCCTTGTGCTTTAATTGCTGAAAATGAGCAGTAAGCAGAGCTTCCATTGCCCCTCTCCTAACCCTGGATTGGTGCTCTTGGATCCAGATCCTAACGGCTCTACTGGTATTCCCTATGTAGATTTTCTTACTCAGGCACTCAATACCACTCTATGAGTGTTACATGTGGAGAAGGCTTTAAGATCTATCTCCCTCCTGGGATGTTGGAGGGATACTGAATTGCCCGGGATTGCTAGAGGACACATGCTACAATGTCTGCAGCTGAAATGTCCTCTAGGACTCTCACATCTTGTCTCTCGATCTTACATATCAGCACAGACCACAATGTCCCTAAGGCTGTTGGTTTGTTTAAAGCCTATCATAGGTGCCTTGAAGCATCCTGGGAGATGCTGTACTAAGTGTCATTTAGTCCTAATGATATGACTAATCTCAGTGGCCTGTAGTGTAAAATTTAGGGACCAATGGATCGTCTGTTCAGAGCTCCTCGATTTCGTAATCAGAAAATCTTCTCTGGTTGTTCCAGCTGCTCTCAACCTAGCTCTATCTATGACTTGTTTGGAGTAACCTCTTTGTAGAAAAGGCCCACTATGTGCTCCCTGTACCCCTGCCCATTGTGGCTGGTGAAAGCCAGTGTCGATGGGGTGGGAGAGCCCAATTGGAGGATATTATTAATTCATCATTGAGCTCCAGGGTTTTTCCCGGAGTGTTAAAGGAAGCTGTGGTGAAAAAACCATCTTTGGACCCCAATGACCCATCCAGTTATTGCCCCGTATTGAACCTCCCTTTTGGGGAAAGGTGATTGAGCGGGCGGTGGTGGAACAGCTGCAGGTCTTCCTGGAAGAGACCTCTGTCCTGGACCCATACCAGTCTGGTTTCCATCTAGGTCATGGGATGGAGATGGTGTTGGTTGCCCTCATGGACGATCTCCATAGGCACCTGGATCAAGGCAGGTCGGTGCTGCTGATTTTGTTAGACCTTTCAGTGGCGTTTGACACAGTCAACCATGAGTTGTTGGCCCACCACCTTGCCGATGTGGGGATTCGAGGGATGGCCTTGCAGTGGCTTGTCTCTTTTCTCCACGGTCAGGGACAGAGGGTAGCACTGGAGGAGAGGTTGTCCACACACCAGCCTTTGTTGTGTGGTGTCCCTCAGGGGGCGATAATCTCTCCCCTGTTGTTCAATCTTTATATGTGCCCCTTCGCCCAGCTGGTGCGGAGGTTCAGACTGGGTTGTCATCAATATGCGGATGACACCTAGTTGTATCTGTTGATGGGTGATCGACCTGACTCTGCCCCTGATGCCCTATTGATAGCTCTGGAGGCCGTGTCTGGATGAGTGGCACAGAGCAGGCTGAAGTTGAATACCTTGAAGACAGAGATCCTGTACTTAGGCCATGAGCTGTAGAGGCAGGGATCCATCTCCCAGCCTTTGGGCACCACTTGTGCCCATACCATCAGTCAGGAGTTTGGGCATGATCTTGGATTCCTCCTTATCTATGGAGGCCCAGATCGCAGCGGTTGCCCGGGCTGCTTTTTTCCATCTTTGGCAGGCTAGGCAGCTCTCAGCCCAGGACCTAACAACAGCAATCCATGCAAAAGTCACCTCCAGGTTGGATTACTGTAACTCACTCTACGCAGGGCTGCCCTTGGGTATGATCTGGAGACTACAGTGGGTCCAGAATGCTGCTGCACATGTTCTGATGGGTATTCCTTACAGGACACATATTACACCAATTCTGCAGCAGCTCCACTGGCTCCCCGGGGAATTCCGGATTCAGTTCAAGGTGCTGGTTTTGACCTATAAATCCCTAAATGGGCTTGGACCAGCATACTTGAGGGACCGCCTCTCCCCGTATGTACCCTGGAGAATGCTCCAATCAGCTGAAAAACATCTGCTGGTGGTCTCTGGCCCCAGGGAGGCTCGGTTGGCCTCAGCCTGGGCCTTTTCGGTCATGGCCCCAATCTGGTAGAACTCTGTCTGAGGACACCTGGGCCCATCAGAATCTTGTATCATTTCGGTGGGCCTGTAAGACGGAGATGTTCCACCAGGCGTATGGTTGAGGCCAGCATTAAATCTTTACTGAGCCTCCCACCAGTCTCCCACTAAGTATGGGGTTATGCAGTGTCCACTGGCTGGCTGCCCAATGAATGGGTACAGTATGGGGCTATGTAGTGCCCACTTGCTAGCTGATCCACATATAGGTTGCAGTATTTCATCTGTCCGCTTCTCCCCACCCCCTCGTGTGTTGATGGGCAGGAACCTGGAATTGACCCAGTCTTGGGATAGTTAATATCTGTTTAATTGCTGATTTTATGATACGAACCATTGTTTTTAAATTGTGTTTTTATAATTGTTGTACCTCACCCTGAGCCCACTTGTGGGAAGGGCAGGTTAGAAATGTAATAAATAATAATAAAAATAATTGTTATTTATTGATTGGAATTCAGAATCTAGATGTTATTTATTGATTGGATTATTTATTGACTTGGTGTATTTATATATTGACTGAATATACTGTTGTATTTAATGAATTGTTTGTATTGTT
The DNA here is from genome assembly GCF_028583425.1 of Eublepharis macularius. Lineage (NCBI taxonomy): Eukaryota > Metazoa > Chordata > Lepidosauria > Squamata > Eublepharidae > Eublepharis > Eublepharis macularius. The sequence goes on along the minus strand of NC_072797.1, from coordinate 104,473,774 downwards.
TGGAAGCACTTTGCACTTGCTTCACTGTTAGCACTTTATATTAAAAAATTGTTTACATAGAAAACCCGAAATATAAGTCTTGTTTTCTTGAGCAATGGCTACCAGTACTAGATTATTTAACCAGAGATGAACAATGGTCTAACAACAAGGTGAAACAAGACTTATACTATTCCTTGGCCTATCTTTAAATACTATATAGTTCTATTTACAAAAGCATTACCTGACCCTCACACCATTAGGCAATTTATAACCTGGTCACTGCAAATTAGAGATGTGTTATCAATAATTGTTACATCTTTTTATTTGTTTTAATTAAGGTTAATGTTCTTGTCTAGACTAGCTAGTAGATTAGACGTTGATAGTTGTTGGCTGTTACTGAAAAGTACACTATTAATTTGTTTAAAATAGAAGTTGTATATTTTCTGTTAATAATTTCCAGATGTTGTATTATAAAAAATTTGAAAAACTTAAATAAAATACAATTTGAAAAAAAAATTGTTTACATAATGCTGTGTGTATAGGTTGGAAGATTTTGATTATAGCAGGGAGACACTATATTTTCTGGTACAGTTATATCTCCCTAGCGTGCCTTTCATTGGTTGGTACCAATAAGAAGGACAGAGACAAGATGACTGATGATAGGAAGAAGCTCCCACCAGCTAAGATATGGAGAATTTTCAGGTTCTCCCAATACCCATAGAAAGAAGACCTGTTACACTTTGAATCAATGTTGGTAAGTTTTTCTCAGAACTAAAAGAAACATTATCATACAAGTACATGTAAAACAACAAAGCAGAAAGTAATTCCAATTTAAATAAAATGTTAGTTTTTTCTTTCCCTCAGTGAGTATGTTTAGTGTTTAAATACCATTTTGAAATATAGTGTTTAAACATTTGTGTTTGGCATGGGTTTTGAATACTTAATAGGGTTATTTTTTATTTACACTACACATGATATGGCTAAATTAGATCATTAAATTTTAACATTACACAGAGGAATGATGAGTCTTCTGATGTCAGAACAGCAGGAATAAAACTTTTGCATTAACAGTTCCAGTGTAATCAGCATGTTATTTTATTGTGCAGATGCTACATTACCAAATTAATACCACATTGTCTCATCTTTAAGAAGACAATTCAATGACATATGCTTGGGAAGGAATTAATATTTTGCAGTGGGCGACTGCACACTGCTCTGTCCCACTGAAATATATTTCAAGAGACTGATTCTTAATATAGTAAGCACTGAATAATAAACAAGCTTTCTCAAAAGAAAATATGTTCTAGAACTTCATACTGAAGAGGGTTCCCGAGCAATATTTCAACAATTTCAAACAGGGTTCCCATTCTCATTTTGTCCACCGCCCCACACACAACTTTTAATTCCATTTTTGTTCTTTCTTCACTGATGCACTCTCCTTGCTAATTGCTCATGTTTAATTAGGGAGGCCTGCTTAAGAAATATGGATTATTATAGATAACATGCATGATAAATAATCAAACAACAGTAAAAGTAAGGATTTAAGAAACAGAAGTAGTCAAAAGGAGACTTGAGGTGTTCAGAACACTGCAAATAAGTTTCTCAGGATCTTAAACAACACATTTCAAACATCCATACAGCAAAGGGCAAACGCTAAAGATAATGCATCAGGAGCGAACTCTCTCAGCCTCCAGCACACTATTTCTTCAGGAAATGATCACACACTTTTCTAAAGGCCAACAAAAGCTGTGCCATCAGAAATCAAAATACAGGTACCATTATTCCACAATTTATTCAATAGGAATAAATACTTTAAAAATGCAACAAGAAAATATTATTGCCTTGAGGAGACAATTAGTAAAACCATCCGTGGTGGTGAAATCCTCATGCTTACTTAGAGTTGCCATCCTCCATATGGTATCTGGCGATCTCCTAGGATTACTACTGATCTCCAGCTGACAGAGATCGGTTTCCCTGGAGAAAATGGCAGTTTTGGAGGGTGGACTCTATGGTATTATACATTGCTGAAGCCCCTCCTTTACCCAAACCCCACCCTCTCCAGCCTCCACCCCACCAAATCTCCAGGAATTTCCCAACTCAGAGCTGGCAACCCTATGCATACTCTAAGCTTTGTCCAAGCATAGACAGCTTTTATAAGAACATTTCAGAGAATTTACAAGTAATGTATATTGTAAGTCAATCCTAAACTATCCTTTGTTCGTTTCTTGCTATTCTTGGTACTTTGGATTTACTGCTCTCCCTTTGAGGAAAAATATTTGGAATATGAACTGTGATTGCTAAATCTTAAAACTTTCAACAAATTTAGATTATAGATTCTATCAGGAAAAAAGATGGCAACTATCATTTTCATAAATAATATACTGTCAGTCATCAGATGCTGATGATAATGTAGTTGGGTAGATTGATTTGAATCAAGGTAATTTAAATCACCCCTAAAAAGACCAATTTAAATCAAGATTCTCACTTGAAATTCACATATTTCTTGAATAAACATGTATACTAATTGGCTGCTATTCAATTAAAATATATAGGCCTGCAACTAAATAGAGCACTTATACTATTTCAAAAACATGAATAAGGTTACTCAGAAGTCTTTGGCACTACAGGATTCTGTCTGGTTGTAGAGCAGGGGTGGGGAGTTCTAAGTCTTTATTGTTATTTGCTCCTTCAATTAACATAGAACAAGATCTCAGGCTTGAAAAAAATGACAACATGGACAATATAGAAGTAACTGCTGATGTATTCAATAAGCATGTTATTTTAGCAACAACGTAGCACTTGTAAAAACTAATGCTTCCTTCTGTCCTCAAAAATATTATAACTCTTACAAGTTCTTTTTACTAATAAAGTACATGAGATACTGCCCAAACCAAAACTTGGAGATGGTTTAGAGCTGAGTTACAGCATCTGCAATCACAACTGTCTCATTGTCAAAGTATTGTAGTAGGCTTGGATCCTGATCACTGCGGCTCAGTCTCTCCTATGTGATGACATTTTTATGCGTATTGCAGATTTTTAAAGTGGGAGATCATTCAAACATGCAGCTTCCCTCCTACAATCTTATGTGATTCAGCCCAGTAACAGATACATCATGTGCAGCTACTGATTGTGTACGGCAGTCCTTAGTTTACAACTTTCATTTCTCTTCCAGATTAAAATTTCCAATATCATTTGGCTTTCATGTAGAGGCAGCTGCACTGAATATATTGTAACTAATATTATATATCTTAAATGCCATATATACAATGTGTACAATCCAACTAAAGTTAAGCACTGTTATGTTACATATGTTATGTTACATTAATTTAATTTAAAAGGGGAGATATAAGCATATGCTTAATTTTTCTATTGATATCTATAGGCCTTAGAAGAGCTCGATTTGACTGGATCAAGCCTTATTATGGTGTATAAATATATACTGTAAATGTTAAGAATTTAATTTTTAAACATCTGAAGGTACAGAATTGCTAGCTTTATATTCAAGACACCTTGGCTGAAAGTTATAGCTTCAGTTACAGACATATATATAAAACAGAAGAATAAACTGAACAGTTTTCTTCAAATCCAAACCACAATTTAATTTTTGTTTGGGTCTATATTTTGTTTTAGGGGCAATATATTTTAGTCTTTTCTCAAGCACATCTTAAAAACAGCAGGGTTTTTTTTAAAAATGGTTTTTGCAACTCAGTGGCTGAAAGTGATTTGATACCTGAACTGATTTTATGCTACCATATCCTGAGCAAGAATGTTTTAAAAACAAAACTAAATTAAAACAAACTGAAATGTAAAACACTTCATGTTAACACCATGAGTAACTGCCTGATGCTAAAGCAAGGAAACAAGAAGAAAGAAGAGTGGTCCAAAGCAAGGAGATGAATAGGAAAAAGCAGAAGGAATCTAAAAGGGTAACCAAGACTGGCTTCAACTGCAGCTGTGGATTGCCTGTATGTCACTTTTGTTAGCAGAGTTCAGGAAATAATCCAATAATAATGCTTCGGAATTTTCTTTCAATGAATTTTCTACAACAGGATTTTTGCATCAGACAACTGTCTGCAGATCATTAATGCAACATAGAGGTCTTCAGAGCACAAGCACTAACACATACTAACACACAGCAGAGAGAGAGAAACAACAATAGGTTGAGCTGCAAGAGAAAGCATTCAATTAAACACCAGCGAATGCTCTACAGCTCCCCCTAGGGTACAAGTGGACTAGTCTACTTTCTCAGCCGTATTTACAGTAACTAGACTGTTAGCAAACTGTTGCTTCTCCAACAACTTTCGTGGCATACTCAGTCACCTTCTCTACGAAGCTGAGCATCAGTATTCGAGTGCTCCATTTAGAAAATTGAATACTGTCTTAGTAGGCGTAAAAGTGAGTCAAAGACCCAAACCCAAAATTATTATACCTTACTGTAAGCATGCAGAGTAATTTGAGAGAGATGTGCTGAATATTTGAAGAAATAGCTTAAGAACTTACTCTAAACCTTTAAAAGGAATTTATTTATAATTTTTGAATAAATTCAGTTCTAATTGGGTTACTTCTCTGCCAAAACACAAATAAAAGCATTAATACCTCAGACTACCAAAACACGTTCCCTTGCAACAATAATTTAAAGACCACATGGTTGATAGTATCAATGCAGAGACCAAACTCCCTCCTTGCTCTTCCGATATGGACAGGAAAGAAGAACATGCCATTTGCCTTGTAGATTTTTTAACAGATTATTTGAATTCCACAGTCTTGTTATTCCATTGCCTTCTTTCAGGTAAAACAGGGGCAAGCTCACTGCTTTACTTTTCACTTTTTATCATCAATATTTGTTTTATTTTTTAGCTCACACAGCTACTTGAAACAGTTCCATGCACAAAAAAAACTTGTGTAACACCAAGACCCACATGCTGGAACAAGACCTAGCACTGGGTTATAGGAACCATAGGCTGCAAACATTGGTTGCTGGGAAGCTCTAATGTTTAAGGTAACTGCATGTGACACAGCCAGACTCTATGCAAAGAAGGCAGTGTCCAAACAAAATTCTATTGATAATTCTTTTTCATAATATTCAGAATATGCTGACGTGTCAATTTGTTGAGTATGCAAGATTTTTGTCAGATAATCATATATTGCTAAAACAGCATTTTTATACACTTCCCCTTCAGATTCAGGCAATGTATGGAAAAGTTAATAGCCGTTGAATGACAATAGCAGGTGTGATTGGACCAACAGATTGGCAAATACATCTACATGCCTCCAGCTACCACCCCAATCACATCAAGCAAACCATTGTGTATAGCCTGTCAGATCTGTGGCTAAATAATAATTGTAATCCAGACTACCTTCTGCAATCAGACAAGAGTCCGTTGTTTCCAAAAAGATTTACTGAAAAAGCAATCATTATAGTCCACTGGCCCAGATGCAATATCTTGGTTGGTAAACGTGTATTGTTACGAATGACAGGCAAAGCATAAGGTACAAAGTATCAGATCCCAGCAGACCCAACCTCCCCCCATAGTTCTCAAAACAATCTCTTTGAAGCTGAGAAAGCGAAAGTTTCCCAAGGCTGGAAAAGCGATAGCCAGAACAATCCTCTTCTGTGAGATAGCTGCTTGGAACATCTCGGCACCTGTGAATAAAGCACTTAGAATACTGAAAGAATTAATATGGAGTCTCTTTGGTTACACACTCAGGAAGAACATTCTAACCCTGACATAGCCAAGCCCTACACTACAGTCATATCTGCTCCAACCCCTCAGACAGAAATAGTCACTTGAAGGGTCTGCAACAAGCATTTCTGCAACCACAATATCCCCCTGGCATGGTGAAAAAGATAACTGGAAAGACCAGAATGACACCCAGGGACAGCTTGCTACAAGACAAGCCCAAAGAAAATAACAATAGAACACCAGTGGTGGTCACCTACAGCTCACAACTCAAGCCAGTTCAACACATTATTAATGACCTCTAACCCACGCTGGATTGTGACACTTCTTTCTCACAGGCACTGGGGGAGGGGGGAGTGAACTCTTGTTGCTTAAAGACAGCCTGCTAACCTAAAACAACTACTCACCCACAATGATAAACTACTTAACAGTAACAGAGACTTTGGTACCAAAGTCTGCAACAAACCTAGATGCCAACTTGGCTCTCATATAGATCCTAGCAACACCATCCTCTAATATGATGTATGCCATTACGTGTCAGCAATACTGTCCCACTAGGGTTGCCAGGTCCCCTCACCCTCTGGGCGGGAGACCTGGCTCTTACTTTTTGGTAGTCTTTGCGTGTGTGCGCAAAGCACACGCATGCTCCCAAACTAGGTGATGACATCATTTCCAGGAAGTGACATCATTGCGCAGGCCACGTGATGCTCAGAGAGCGCTCCTGTGCTCTGCATCAGGTTGAATCAGGCTGCTGCAGAGCCTAGAAGCACTCCTGCACCCCCACAGTGGCCTGATTCAGCCTGAATCAGGCTGAACTGGGCTGCTGTGGAGCACAGGAGCACTCCCAGGCTCCACAGCAGCCCAATTCAGGCCTGATTTGGGCTCTGCAGCAACCCAATTTGGCCTGATTCTGGACTACTGTGGCATGCAGGAGCGCACCACACCACCAGGGAGCATGTGTTCCCCAACCTTTTCTCCCCACTTGGCCAGATAAGCGGGGGATCCCCCAGTGGGAGACTGGCAACCCTACCTTTCACTTTCTACATTGGACAAACTGGTCCGTCCCTTTGACAAAGAATTAAAGGACATAAGTGACATCAGAAACCACAACATTCAAAAACCAATGGGGGGACATTTTAACCTTCCACAACATTCAGTTGCTGACCTAAAAGTGGCCGTTATCCTCCAGAGGAATTTCAAAGGGAGATTAGAGAGACTGCTATAATTTGCAACTGACAAGCTTAAGACAATGAATTTAGCTGGACTGAATTGAGACCTACTGTAGGCTTCCTGTCTCATTACCAATGCTGATTTTTCCACACTTATTACACCTCTGCAAAGTCCACATATCCCACCTAATCCAATCACACGTGCTATTGTCATTCACCAGCTATTGTCATTCACCTGTCATTCATTTGGAATCTGAAATCACTCCACTCTCCAAGATATAAGGACAGATGGACTCACATTCTAGCTGTTTCTGAAGTGCACAGTGACTCTCGAAAGCTTATACCCTAACATAAATTTTGTGGTCTTATAGGTGCTGCTGGACTCTTGCTCTGTGCTACTGCTACAGACAGATTAACAAGCCTACCCATATTGATGAAAAAGTTAAGTTATAGCAAAATATATGATTACCTGACAAGAATCCTATACATTCAATGGTATGTGTTGACACAATCTTTCTTTCTTGCTTGCTCTATTCTTCTGACCTATAAGTCTTAAGTAGTAACTAAGAATATGAGGAAGAAAGTAAGAATTCAGGCCAGAAAAGCCAGTCCACAAACTACAAAAGGGGTGATTTCATATAAGTTGCCCATGGCCTGAACTAAACATTTAGTTAAAATGAGTAAATTTTCCACTCTTGAGTCTGTTAGTAATTTAGAAATTAAAATATCTGGTGTAAAATCTTCCCAGTGTAATGTCAGGGATTTGATCCATTTCTCTCTCGCCTTGTTGTACCATGGACATTCAAATAAAACATGGGTTACAGTTTCGATAACACCCAGACCACAGCCACAATATCTGTTTGAAAAAGGTATTCCCAGAACGCGGCCTTCGGAGACTGTTATGCCTTCATCTCCCTGTGTTTCTTTAAATCAATAAAACTTTCTACAGTTAGTGGATTTGCTCAATAGTGTATAACTGAGGAAAAGGACAAAGCCAGCAACAATGAAAGCCGATGGACAGGTTTGTATTGTAGATGTATGGCTTCTACTAACCTATCTGATCTGTAGATCAGAGGCATAGAGATGACAGGAACATGGGATGAAGAATCCAGTTTTCTGGCTAGAGGAAAATGGCACAGGACTCTAACATAAATGTATTCTTTTTCCAACTTTGTCTACACTGTTTAAGAAAAAATATATATTTGACCACACCATGGTATTTTTTTTCCACAAGATTTTTGGGGCTTCCTTCTAAGTCTGCTTGCACTGCTAACTAGGCTGAGTAAAAAAAAAATGTTCGCACTTTCATGATAGTTGTTCTTTCAACTCTCCATCCGCGGTTTCAGTTATTTTACAGGCAAGTCTGAGAGCCAGTGCCATGTAGCAGTTAGAGTGTCAGTCTAGGATCTGGCATTCCAGGTTTGAATCCTTACTTGGGTTGCCAATCTCCAGGTGGTAGAGATCTCCCAGAATTACAGCTGTTCTCCAGGCCACATAAACCAGTTCCCCTGGAGAAAATGGCTGTTTCAGAAGGTGGACTCTATGGCATTATACCTGGCTGAGGCCTCTCTCCTCCCTAAACCTCACCTTATCCAAACTCCAGCCCCCAAATCTACAGGAATTTCCCAAACTTGTGCTGGCAACCCTATCTCTATTCTGCCATAGAAGCTCACGGGTGACCTTGGGCCAATCACACACACACTGCCTAACCTACCTCACAGGGCTGCTGTGAGGATAAAATTGAAGAGGAGAAGGATGTAAGCTTCTTTGGGTCCATATTGGGGATAAAGGAGTAGGATAAATGAAGTAAATAAATAAAACAATGTTGGCACACACACACACACACACACACACACACACACTTGCCTGAGTCTGGTTCTGAAAATTCCAGGTGCAGCACCTGAAAGAGCCACAGGACTCAGCTTAAAAAAAGTCCCAAGTCTTCAGAGGAAATCAGCTATTCAGTCCTTGAGTCTGTTTGACCATGGGAAAGCATATACTTGCTAGAAGCTTTCCTTGCAGCTCACATGGCTGTTAACAGTGCTGTCCAAGTTCTGCCCTCAGTCCTATTGACATTAATGCAGGTTGGGAGGCAGGATTACTTTGCCATTCCTAAGTCTAGGAAAGTTCTGTACCTATTTAAAGTATTCATCTCCCACTTATTTATATCTTAGTGCCTGGTCGTTGGACAAATTTAACTTGCAAGATTATGGTAAAAAAATCAGGAAAATGACTTAAGAATGATAAATTACACAAGATAGGCATGCTCTGTTTAAAGCTCACAAAGCAACAATTACAATTTAGATAATAAGGTACTTCTTTACAGCACAAAAAATATAGAATGTTAAATATGATGATTTTTGTACTTCACTGCTAACATCATGTAAGACTCATAATACAATAACTATTTGATTTGTTTTTTCGTAAGATTTGTCCCACATAACATTATCCTCATCATCAGACATGGACACGAATCCAAATACGAATCAAATTTTGTGACATAAGAACATAAGAACATAAGCAAAGCCATGTTGGATCAGGCCAGTGGCCCATCCAGTCCAACATTCTGTCACACACAGTGGCTAGAAATCCAGTGCCATCTAAAGGACTGTCAGTGAGGCCAGGACACCAGAAGCCCTCCCACTGCCTTCCTTCCAGCACCAAGACAACAGAGCACCACCTCCCCACAAAGAGAATACCATCAGACTGATTCGTGTTTCGTGAAAGATGTTTTGTGGGGCTGTGGTTTTCACAAAATTCACAATTTTTTGAGCCGATTCATTTGATTCATGAATGATTTGTGATGCCAGACAGGCTGGCACAAATCCATTGATTCCCTAGGCAACATAGGCCTGTAATGTCTGCAGACCTTTTGTTGCCATCGGAAACCCCAATCATAGCCCACATAACCTTCATAGGCAGCTCTTCCTGCCAACTGGAGAGCTTCCATTCTGCCCTATACAGCAAGGAGAAGGGGAGTTAATCCCCTAGGCAACTGAGGAGATGGGCCTTCTCTAGCTATGGGAACATCAATCTCATCCCTCCAAACCCTGGCCGTTTCCACATGGCTTACCTGTGCTCGTAACATCCCGGTAGATCACACAAAAAACGCAGAAGATCGCGTTTTCTTGAGTGAGATTTGTGCAATGTCATGCAACGTCGCGCAAATCTTGCACGAGAAAATGCGATCTTCCGTGTTTTTTGCGCGATCTACCGGGATGTTACGAGCACAGGTAAGCCGTGTGGAAACGGCCCCTGTTAGGCAGGTCTGTCTGCCAACCAGAGACCTCCTGTTCTTCTCTATGTGAGCACAGCTCTCTGTCTCATGCTTTTCAGTTCCAGTAGACAAAGGGAGAGGGAGGACCTGTTGCTGGGATCTGGAGTGACAGAGTGGAATTGGGAGCTTTTGGCTGGATTTGATGCTGCTTTAAAAGAGATTGAAAAGCCTCTTTCTTATTTTCAGCTCTTGGCCTTGCTGGGAAGGTCATTGGGTGAGGGTGCCATCTTTCCTCCACCCCACCCAACCCCAGTCTCAGGGCATTGCCTGGCTCTGGGGCCTAGTTTGACTGAGGCCTACCTTTTTTCTTTAATTTTTTTTGCTTATATTCTTATTTAGAGCATTTGTTCTTGCTGGCTTGTTGGGTGAGGGTGGGTAGAGGAGAGCCTGCTGAAGTCTCCCTGCGAGTTTGGCATCTCTGGGTATGAAGGGGGCCACTGAAGTGCTCTGGGTTCTGATGAATCACAAAACTAACTAATCGTTTCGCGAAATGAGACAATTTTGTGAAAGTTCACGATTTGTGATTGGTGGAATGTGACGAAACATCTTACACTTGTTTTGTTTTTTTCCCCATTTCGTGCCCATCTCTACTCATCATAACAGCTAGAAAGAGAATATAATTAGGCCAGAGTTACTAGAAGATATATGCAGCATTAAAAAGAACACTTGCTTAAAACCACTGTCTTGCACTATATGCAGAGGGGAAGTATTTTTAAATGCACACGTTACAGCCATTAGTGTCGAAATGAGCTTAACACTGTGTCTTTGAAAAACTTGCAAACAATTGTAGTCATTCCTATAATTAGTACTTCATTATCATAATATTCACCATGATGATGACTATGGATATTAATATCAATGACAAAAAAGACAGCTAGAGTCCAAATTAAGTAGTAAGCCACTGTATCAATTTAATATTGTAATTTAAATTAACCTTCTTGGATAGAAGCAGCTAGTTTATAGAATTCTGATTTATTAGCAATTCAATGACCCTCCAGAAATCTACTTTTCTTCATTTTCCTATCACCCTTTCAACAGGATTGATAAGCATTTGGCATTAGTTAACAACCACTCTGAGACATAGGATGAGTGTTAAGAATATGGTGTTAGAATACTCCCAATGAAAACTGAAAGCATGAGCACAACATAAGACTAGGCATCTTTAGGAGGAAGAGTTTCCTGAAAAATACTTGAAAGCAGTTTGGAAACTTCAACTACTACAAAATTCTTCTGCCTGTTCTTTGATGTGAATTGGGCACAAGCAGCATGTACAGCAGATTCTTGTTTGGCTTCCAAATCATTTCTGAATGAAGGTGCTTTGGTCATTATAAATTTCTATTTCAAGCTGGAGTCAATGAATCTGAAGGAACATCTCTTCCCATATGAACCTCTCCCACTTTATGGTCTGCAGGTGAAGATTTGCTCTTGGGTCCATATATTTAGGCTTTAAGATCTTGTAAAACTTAGAGGAGTATGTGATCTTACATTTTAAAAGACAAAAAATTCAAAATGTAGTATTTTGTCACCACCACCTTTTTGGTGGTGGAACAGCAGTTAGGGAATACTCTTCCCTATAAAGCTTCTCCAAATAAGTCCCCTACACAGTTTACTAGCTCTTAGATGCTTTGAATATTGGGATGTTCCCCTCTTAGCTGTATTGATTTTATTATTTATTTTTATTGGCATTAGTTGCTATACACTTTGGGCAGAAAGACAATCATTTGTTTTAAAATGTCTAAGAATCATTTACTGCTGTTAAAACAGAGTGAATGCCTATATAATTTATTCACTTTGAGAATACTTAGATAGCATGTCATAATAGCTTTCGTAGACAAAATATTTTGCGGCATATTATTTCAGGACCAAGTATTTATTTAAGAACATAAAGAGAAGGGATAATATTAGAAAAACATAACTGGGTCCTGAAATCAAATATTGTAGTGCAGTCTCTTCACATGACTGGTGTGCTCCTGTTCAGGAACAAGAGACATGTGGTGCTATGCAGCAGCTCTGCTCAGGTATAGAAGGGAGGAGGACAAAGAAAACTTTCCCTAGTGTTCTATATAAAGGGATTGACTACAACCACCCTACCCCACTGACAGTCTCAATTTGAATACTTGATATGCTTGTTGACAAATGACAAATTGCCCAAGTGTGGAACTGGCTGAATGCCCCCAAAGTAGTGTGCTGAAAAGAACAGGATATTTTAAACCCCCTTCCCTGTGCTGTATAGCAACAGCTGCAGGTGAAACCTGGACAGACCATACTTCCCCTGTAGTTTGCAGCTTGAAGGCACACATCATTGCCTCTCACCTAGAAATGTATGTGACAGGTGCACATGTGGGCAAAGGGGTTATAGCAGGATCTCCTGAAACATGGTTGATGGGGTATTAGAAACAGCACAGAGAATTCTGTCTCAAAAATAAAGAAAGCTAGAATTCCTGTCAGTTCTAGGGATGATAGTCCATGGCAGATAGATCCCCCAAGCCCCTCACAGCAAGCACTCCAGTGCATTGGTTGAAAGACTTTTATTTAGAGATCGATTAAGTTCATGGGTACATCCATAGATGGGAAAGTTGGCAGGAATGATTATACAGGCAAAAAGCACTATTGATATAGGGAGTACCTTTCCCCCTTCCCCTTGAGCAGTTTGCATTTAGGCGCGAAAACCTAAGAAGTTACGTGAGAACACAATAGCTTTGTCTAGGCAAGATTACAAGGAAATCGAAGACTCTTCCTCTCCCCTGTGAAATGGTTACATTCTTGTTTTGCAGCTGCAAGGTCAACAGACAGCATACAGTTTAAAGATAACAGGCTGAGCACGTATCTTTGTGAAAAGCGTTAACAAGCAAGGCACTTTCGGTTTTAGACAGGCTAACTTTGGTATGAACTTATTATATGCATGCAATGCAGCTTAGAACAGTATTAACATGGCATGAGATCAAAACATCAGAGAACACAAATGGCATGGATGGGTGCATACATGACAATCCCTCCTATGTACTCACGTCTGAAAAAGATATATCTGCATTATTATTAGTGCATATAACCAATAGAATCTGGATGTGGGTCACTATCTTAAGTAAACTTTCAAATCCATTAGTATAGCCTGTTTTAGAAGCAGCTTACATTTAAAGCAATGGGAGGTGCGAAGATGAAAAACTTCAAATAAATTTCCAACTGTTCAGGATGCAGATAGAAAAACTATTTTGGACTTAAACTCTAAACCAACCAATTAACTGTTATATTTAAACCACCAAAATACTTCTAAGGAGGATCTTCTATCTGGTTTGAAAGTTGTAGACTCATTTTTTTTCTTGTTGGAGGAGGAGGGTTGACTTGGTGTTGGACTATAGAGGGATGGCTAAGCAAGGAAGGGACAAGGCTTTTTTATTAACCAAAGTTTATATTTAACAATTGTTTTTGCTGTTGTGGGGGGTGTTTTTGCTTTTGCTTGTTAAGAGTTTTGCAGTTAGTTGCTTACTGTTCTTGAGTGGGTGGGGGCTAGCTTTTTTGTTGCTGGTTTAAAGACAAGTGTTGCTGCTTGCTATATTAATAATTGAGAGTTTGTGTTCTTGTGAAAGGAGAAGTTGGTTTTAACCCATAAGAAGTATGTTGTTCTGCACTGCAGTTGTTATTGTTTTTGCTGCTTCTGGGGTGCTCTTGTCAGGTCGTTCTGAGTTCCTGTTGGTAGGCAAACTTTTCATAAGGTTTCTAAAGTATGTTGGCTAGGAACTCCTCCCACGCCATGTTCAAATGTTTGCTGGAGCAGTAGGCTGCTCTCACATGGCTCTCGGAGAGCAACATTGGGAGGGGAGAGAGTCAGTTCAGCCAAAAGGCCGACCATCTCCCAAATGGTGGAGGTCCTTAGGCCTTGTATGGACTTCACTGTAAAGATATTGTTTGACACAGCAACCCTGGGTCGGGTAATTCCTTTGATCCAGATGCTTCAGAGGAAGATAGCTTCCTTTCTGGACCCCTGCACCAGATATGCACACTTTGTGCACACACTTGAAGAAGGCTGCAAAAGAGCGTCCAGTCTGGCCTGCAATCTCTTACCAAAAAGGCATTGTACATGTTGTTGACCATGCGCAACCCACACATCAAGGACAGCATCGTCAAATGGGGCCAGGAAGCCCACCAGCTTGAGAGACAAACTCTCTCTCAGTGGGTGTACCATACGCAGGCCAGGAGGGCCACCCTTACAGCAGAGAGGGAAGAGGGAGAGACCAGTTCTGCTGTTCCCCATACTTCCCCTTCTCAGCAGAGTACCTCCATGGCCACTCCCAAGATGTCTGTGGAGATGGTGGCCATCAGGGAGGCCCCAATGGGTACGTGGAACACGTGAGACCGGATTATATGGAGGCAATAATCAGGAACTACCTGTCAGAGCTCTGTCCTCTGTGCTACTGGGCCAAGAAAGAGGTGGTTTGTCAGGACCTCTCTCTCATGCCCTCCAACAAACATGCAGAGTGAGCAAATGTTCTCCCGTGCAGGTGACGTTGTCAGTTCTCAGTGTACTCGCTTGCTCCCGTAGAAAGTTGAGCAGTTTGTCTTCTTGAATGTCACCTTGCCGCTCTTCAATTTCCCAATTTTGGACTTTCAGAGTAAGTGAAGTGAGTATAACTTGTGCCTTCATCTTCTCAGTTTGTGTTGGGGAGGCGAAGAAAAGCCCTCTTTCCAAATAGAGGTAGAAAATCAGCAGGACACTTTATCCAGTTGGCATGGCACAATATATAAAATGCACATTCCAACTTGGAATTTCCCCTGTCCCGCAAATAAAACACCAGCCCAGCCAGCACATTTCACTCTTGAGGTGTGTCAGGTTTGCCTCATTTTTTATTGCTAGAACAGCTCTAAATTTGCAGGGAGCAATTCTCCCTTTTGCCTTTCTATATTATTGTAATACAATAAAAGGCTGTCCATTTTCTTGCAACTATTTGCTTCCTTAGCGAAGGCAATGATTTGATTCAAAAATGTCAGGGAACCCAGCCGAGTTGAGATTACTTCCATTAAGACAGCAAAAGAAGGGGAAAGGAATGACATCGGAACATAGCCTCAGAGAACATACATCAAATAATATTTCCTTAACATGCTCTAATAGGTTCGAACAGAGAAGAGAATTTGAATTGGAAATTAATCTTTATCAGCTGTCACAAATTTCCAACTCCATTAAAATTAAAAACTTTAATGTACATGATACAACCTATTGTGATCTTTTCTACATAAAGTTTAGTATGACATAATACTCAATATTATATTAAAGGTTTAATAAATCCTTTTCATGTCAATTATATTACTACAAAATTGTTAAACTAAGTCTGGATAAAGTGTATGTCTACAAACAGTGGCCCAGACTCCCATACTGTGGTAGAAGATCCACAGAGTTGGGAGACACCAGTGCTGATGGAAAAAGCTGCAGAGCACTCAATCCTGACCTGAATAAGAAGACTAAATTCATCAGCCAGGAGCCAAAAATCTTTGAGATGGTACACTCGGAGATATCACCCCTGAGACTTCATCATCATTTGCACCATCAAGAGCTTTATGATTCCCAGTCACACTTTGCCTGTAACATACTCCATTCTGCAAAAAGGGCATGGAGTTGGGGATAGGTCAATTGGACCTGGGATCTGGCCCAATACTGATACGGCCAACCCCGCTGTTGTGAAAGAGAATAAACAGTGCCAGAACAATAAACCCCAGACAACAATAACCAGTTCCATAGGGAGACTAGTGTGCCAGACTAAACTGAGGGATGGATGAGGTGGGAAAAAGCCAGAGTCTGAGCAGCCACCAGTGGTGCTGCAGCCCCATTTAAGTACCTCACAGGCAGAATGGAGGAAAAACCTCTCCCCTCAGGTCCACCTGCTGGGCTCTGCTGGGCCAGCTGGAGAGGCAACCACAGCAAGATCCACACCAGCACAGATGCTCCTGAGAAGGAGCTTCAGATGATGACTCATCATGCTGTATCCTCACCTGCAGCCTTGCAAACCTAGGCCCCAGGTGAGTCTGGGACCAGGTCCTCAGTTCAGGGGACACTAAGGAACAGTGCTGGGATTAAGGAGTCTGCAGTAGGAGGGGAAATGAGGAAAAGAGGCTCCCTGCAGTGGAAGCTCCTTCCTTTAGGGATCCCAATCCATTGGAATTTTTTAAAAAATACTAACTCCTCCATACTCCACTTGGTAAACAATGCAATAATAATTGACCACAGTTATCATATAAACGAGGATGTCGTATGAACGATCATCATATGTCTACCCTCTCTCAATCACTTAAAAGGGAAAAGGAAAAAAAGAACCATATAGAATTATTTCAGGGCATTCTCAGGCTCTTTGGTAAAAAGAATAAAGATCTATGTCATACTAAAAACAGTTATCTTGTCACACTGTACAATCTGCAAGTATTTATAGAACCACTCCAGGCTGACATCCTAAAGAGAAAGAATTGGAGACGCAGGTAACCACGAGAAAATTAAATTCTGCCAGTAAGTTTGCATGACACCGCCAAACTCGTATTTCTGTCATTTGTGATTAATTCAAATAGCTAACCAAGTTTCAGAGTCCAAATACTTTGTTTCTTCATACTCCTATCTGAATATAGACAAGACCTGAATCTTCATTAGAGATCAAGTTAAAAATATTTGGATTGAAGAAATCCTACTTTATTTTATTAACAATAAATGATCTAGCTATTCTTTCACATCTGTACCCTTTACTCTTTTCAACCTTAATCTACCCATTTTTTCATTAATTTTTCTTCAATTTTCATCATTACAGACCAAATAATATTTAATTGAAGAACACTGCCTCCAACCCACAGACATTAACATCAATGAGGGCTTTACCATTGGTTGACCAAAAACAAAATTAGGTCATTTTACATATTCATAAATTCTTTCTAAATTCTTTCTGAACAATAAACACGATTACACAAAAGACCTTGAGCAAAAGCCCCAATGGGTGAAAGTGTTTGGGTTTGTTCAAGAAAGTATGAGGAATCTAAAAACGAATGAATCCCAATCTATTTAAAAAACTCCACAGTGGATTGTAGATTGTGAAACAAGTCATTGACCGCTCCATGGTTTGAGGCTCTGAAAACCCTTCGCAGACCTACAAAAACCTACCAGACTCTGAGAAAATAGGTCTTCTGTGCAGGCACTTCAATCGGTAGTTTCTGCAGCTTTAAATCAAGGAAGGGGGTGCCCTCTCCTCCCAGAATGCATGTCAGACTGTCTCCTGCCAAAAACAGACCATGCTCTAGGAGAGGTGGCACTCTAACCCTCAGTTTCTCCTGAGTTACTCTTCAGGTAAGTGGAAACAGATAAGTATTGAAGAGCACACAGTGGGGCAGCTGGCAGGATATGTGTTCCTGCACAGAAGACCTCAAGTGCAACCCTGTTTTTATTATTGGTCTTCTGTGCAATTCCATATGGGAGTTTAGCAAGCCACTTACCCAAGGAGGAGGGATGGGCTCTTAACTGGAACAATGAGTGTAGGACAGCCTGACCTACTACTGCTTCCTTTCTGCTCTGCACATCCCAGGTATAGTGTTTGATGAAGGTGTCAGTGGAAGCTCATGTCACTGCTCTACAGATAGCCTGTAGAGGCACTCCTTTGATAAGTGCTGATGACAGGGCTTTTTTCCTGCCAGAACGTGGTGGAACGTAGTCCCGGCACCTCTCAGCACCAGGAGCTGAAGGAGGCAGTGGCTGTGGCAGGTGCCCTCATGGGCTCTCTGCTGTGGCTACGGGAGCCGGAGGAGGCGGTGGCAGTGGGCAGGTAGCCAAGCACAGGTGGGCAGTCAGCTACATGGTGCGCCCTGGCCTTGGCTGGCTCGCATGCTTCAGCTCGCTTAGAGGGAACATTGCTGCCAGATAAGGGGCAGGGAGGCAAGCAGGCCTGAATCCCAGAAGTGATGTCATCGCATAGTCCCAGGAGTGTGCATGCACTTTGCACATACGCGTGTGGTGCCAGGGGCAACCCACGCCACACCACTGAGTTCCACCACCTCTTTTCCCAGAAAAAAAGCCCTGGATGACACTAACTGCAATCCAGTAGAATGAGCATGAAACTCCAGTGGACAAGGTAAGCTAGTTTGATCATAACATAACTTAGTGGCCTAAACTACCCACCTGGGAATGGTTTGTGAAATAGTCCTCTTTCCTTACTTAGGTCCTCTGTAACAAACAAACAGCTGTGAGTCTAAATGGGGCTGTATGGTCCAGACAAAAGTGCCCTCCTCACATCTAAGGCATGGAGTATTCTCTTTGCATCCAAAAGTGGAGTTGGGGAATACAACGGGAGTATTAACGCCTGTGATGCATGAAACTTAGAGAATACTTTAGGAAATAACTCAAGGCTAGGTCTAAGCACCACTTTTTCCGTACATATCTTAAGGAAAGGAGGGTCTGTACGCAATCTCTGACACTGTTGAGAAGGTAGTAGTATGCCATAGGATCTTACGGCCTGGTGGTCTTTTCTCCCCCGTGTGGGACTGCGCAGAAGACTGACAATGAAATCAGGGTTCTGTTTCAGAAGGGGAGAGATTAATGGAGATATCTGGAAGTTTCAGAATTTAGCAGTATCCCTACTATTTAGCAACTCATCCCAAGTGAAAAATACACAACTACTTAGAACAGGATAACACTAAGGCAGTCACAAAATTTCCCTTTTTGGAGATTTGGAAGATAGTGACTGTGTACAGAAATGAAACTGTTCAAGCATTTATAGTGAGGACAGGAAGGAAGCCCAAATCTCTTACTGAACTAGTGTACTGAAGCTATCATACAATTGAATCTGATTCACTACTACACTGCATTTTAACAGTACCATGCTGACATCCCTATTCTTAATTGGTTAGGATTATGTAGTCAGAAAGAAGCTAATGTTTAAAAGGAAATCTGAACAGAATGGGAAAACAGCAAATATAGACAAACAAGGTGAACAAGAGCAAGTTTCGAGTCCAGTAGCACCTTAAAGACCAACAAGATTTCCAGGATATAAGGTTTTGAGAGTGAAAGTTCTCTTCATCAGAAAGTGAACAAAAGGAGATTCCACAAACTACACACACACACACACACACACACAAGTTCCCAAGTTGTATACCTTGTTTCTTTAACAAATTAGTAACTTTTTTTAAAGTATGGTTTTAGTTCCTGCTGTCTGGAACAGGGGTTCCCAATGTGGTGCTCATGGGTACCAAGGCACCAACCAAGTGTTTTTAGAAGGGCCAGGTAGGGCCAGGTGGAGCTCCTGACCAGCAGGGCTTCTGACTGGCCACTGGCGATCTGATTGGTTGTGCAAATTAAGATAATGTTTAGACAGCAGCTGTCACCACAGTGTTGGTTTTATTCTCTCATTCCGATCTCCCAGTATATTGTTTAAAATTATTCCTGTTGGAGTTGGAGGGGAGAGGATAGGATAGGAAAGAGTTATAACTACATGCAATCAGGACTGATGAGGGAGGGGGAAAGGAGGACAAAATTCCTGAGGCTTGTCAGTTCTTGAGGGTACTGGAACCTGGATAAACCATGCATTCAGAGAATTTTTTGCATTTTGGGGGGTGCAGTTCTCCATGCAGCCACAGGGGCACAGTGCCCAGAAAGCAAACAGATTCCTAGCAGTCCGTGTTTTGCCACCTTTTTTGGCAGCGATTTTTAACAACGAAGTTCTCCATGGCTGCAAGGCTGAAGCAAACATCAACCTCCCTAGTATGTCCTAATTCCTCTCCACCCCCCTCTAATTCTACCTGTGTTTAAATCTCCTATTTCTCCTACCCTGGCTGAGGAGTAAAACTTTTAACTGTGGAACAGAAAACTTTTCTCCACATTATGTTCAGCAAGGGTGTGTGTGTATTTTCCAAGAATCTATCAAATTAGCAAAGAGTGACTTCCCCCGACCCAGACATAACACTTTGTATGTGCTATGATCTGTTTTAACAGTTGTGAATAGGGGTGTGTGATTCGGGATTCTGATTCAGAAAAAAACCCTGAATCGTTCCCAAATTAAAAAGATTCGGGATTCCCAAATTGGGTCCAGCATTGCTGGCCCAATTTGGAAATACCGAATCAAAGCTTTCCAAAGCAATTTGGATCGCTTCGGGAAGCTTCGGTCAAGCAGGAGCAGCTTGCAGCACTTTTCTGGCTGTTTGCATTTGCAAACAGCCAGAAAAGTGCTGTTTGCTTTCAAACTCCCTCCCCCTCCTCCCCCTTCCATCAGGGGAAAAAACCGGCAGGGCAGGAAGTGAAAGCCACCCTTTAGGCACCACTTGCAAGCAGCACAGAAAAGGGCACTTTAAACTCAAACCCCGTGCAACTTGCTTCAGCTGACAGGTGGCAAAGGAGGCTTCCCCACTGGACAGCTGTAGCAAGTGGAGCAGGGTTTGCGTTTAAAGTGCCTCTTTCCACACTGCTTCCAAGCAGCACAGAAAGGGGAGCTTTCAAACCCCACACGGCTTGCTTCAGCTGACAGGTGGTGGAGGAGGCTCCTCCGCTGGTCAGCTGAATCAAGCGGAGCGGGGTAAAGTGTACGTTTAAACTTACCACTCCCGCTGCTTATTTCACCCAATGGGAGGGAGAGGAGGGAATCTCCTCCTCCCTCTCACCAGATGGGAGGGGGAGGAGGGAACCCCTCATCCCCCTCCCATCGGGTGAAATAAGTGGTGGGGCGGGAAGTTTTTCGGTATGCTCTGAATCTTTATGGAGCATACCAAAGCAGGTCAATTATTTCCAACTCTTTTTCCTGCTTCGGAAATTCTGAAGCGGGAAACCCAAATCTTTTTTTGTTGCGCACCCCTAGTTGTGAATGCGGAATGATGAATGCCTCAGTTCCAGTTTTTATCAGACCAAAAACTAATCTAGCTTAAATATGTGACTAGAATTTCTGTTTGTGGTTTTAAAATACATGTTGTTTAGACTGAGTTAAAGCACACATGAAGTTTGATTAGAAGTTAGAACTACTCCCACTTCCAAATAATCAGATATTGATTGCATATTAAGCACTGTTCAAGCAGTGAGTTATTATTACTGTTTTGTTGTATTGTTTGCATATCTGATACTTGGACCATGCTAGATTCAACTGGAGCCCACTTCATCATATCCTACTGCAATTATCATTCTGTTGTCAGTAACAGAAAGCCAAGTGATTTGTTTTATGATATTTGTTTTAGATGAGGGGGTTGCTACACTGAGGAAGGCAATGACAAACCACGTTTGCTCACCTCTTGCCTTGAACATCCCATGATTAGGGTTGCCATGAGTCGGCTGCAACTCACCAGCACGTTCTTCCTCTTCATTTACGGAGCCCATATAGCATTTTTATCCAGGGGCCCATAGCGGCTCTTGGTGTCCCTGCATGCAGTGTACATACAATTAAAACACACACACACACACTACATATGTGTGTGTTTTTATTGTTGCTGAATACAACATTGCAACCGACAGGAATTAACTAGAACGTCAAAACAGATGCTCAACACACATCTGAATGTGTGACTAATAATGAGCATAAAATAATGTAGGATACATGGAAGAGTTGGTTAAAACATGAAATTCCAAATAGTGATAAATTTTTGTGTTTATACATTAAAGTCTGGGCAGAAACTGACATTTTTTAGTTAACTTAAATCACATCTTTCGCAGACAAGATCTTCATAAAGCTTCACTATACTATTAAGTAATACTAATTATGTTACCCTGAAAGCTCAATGTTTTTTTCATTATCACATTTGCATGCTATATTCTGTGCTTATATTTACGCAATGTCCTTATAGTTTAAAGTTCCTGTTCAATGGTAAAAAATGCTCATTATTGCCTACAGATCCATGAAGTTATATTGCCCTCTGCTGATGAATGGGTAAAACTTGATATGAAAGCAGAATATGGACTTTAATAGACTGGCTTTGAATACCTCTCTTTAAATGCAGCATTATAAGGATATTCAAGTATCTGCTGCTGTAATATAATTCCAACAGATAGCAAGTGTCAGTTCTGTTTTACAAGGGACAATCACAAAATACAGTACTACAAAGTAGATCTGAAGAAAGAGGGAAACATGCAATTTTAGACTTTTCTGCTTCATGGGTTAGAAAATATACTGATCAAACTTAATTCTAAACTAAAATACAGATCCGCCTTTAAACAAAACAGTGCGGAATTATTATAGCAGGGATTTTCCCCTTAAAGCTGTATATTCTTTTTTGCAATGAAAGAAAGGAAATATATAAATAGGTTGCTTAAAATAGACTTGAAAAGATTTAGGACAAATGTGGAAATACATTATTACAGTGCAGATATAAAAGCACTGATGTAGCTTTTATATCTAAATAGGACTAGCCCTTCTGTACAATAAGATTTTCTTACTCCTTTACCTTATTTGTGTAATAAATGTAAATAAATGTAGTGGAACTCAGCATTTAGAAGTCTGTTCAGGACAGCAATAGCGGCTCGTGTGCTCTCTTTCAGGTGCCAACCTAACATGTTTGTACTTTTGGCTTAGGTGGGAATTTATCTAGTTTTTAAATTGTTTTCTTTGCTGGTCTTTTTGCTGATGGTCTATAATATTGTTTTTAGTGATTTGTTACTTTTCATTTTACTTTTTTGTCAATTGCTTCTTAAAGCAGCTAACTGACCTAACTGAACAATGGCATAGGATTTGGTCATCAAGTATTTACAATTCATGTGTAGCTGTTGCAAATTACAAACATTAAAAATTATAAATAGGTGGTACTTGACACCTTATTCTTCATTTTCTCCTCAATGCTGGAAAGGCTGTGGTGAGATAGGAACTTTCTCCCACTGCCGGTGGGAGTGTCAACATGTTATTTTTTGGAAGAAAGTTCTTATCTCTATTAAAGAAATTACCGGTTATTCAATCCCTCTAAAGCCAGAACTAATATTCTTAGAACAGTGGAAGGATCTTCACATTCCAAAAATAAGAAACGACCTTATAGCAAGTATATTAATAGCTACAAAAAGTGCTATCGCAACTCGATGGAAATCAAATAGTGTACCAACAATTTCTGACTGGCATATGAAGGTTTGGTTCCACTTTATAATGGAAAAACTATACGATAAAATATACCAAGCCAAGCCCTTTCCTAAATGTATTGATTTTCAAGAAAAATGGTTTTTCCTCAAATATCTGGAAAATAATAATATTTGGTCTACACCAAAGTTTCATAATTTTTATTTGATTATTCATCATTGTTATAATGAATATTTTATGGGATTACTTATTACTTCTGTTATATGTCTTTTACATTTGTTCATAGAAATTGTTATTTATTTGATACTTGTCTTTTATCATCAGTTTCTTGACTCTCTTAATACTTGTTATACATTATCTGTTATTTGTTATATGTATTCTGTAACGTGTTATCTGTTTGATATCAGTTTAAAAAAAGAGGGGAGGAAAGCAGCTAACAATCTGGAAAGAATCTCACTCTAGCCTGAAAGATGACTTCCTTCCTCAACACGGCCAACCTGGCCACCTGGATCCATGCTATGGTAACATCAAAACTTGACTATTGTAATGCACTATACATTAGTCTCCCATCTAAGTTAACCAGGAGGCTCCAATTGGTGCAAAATGATGCAGCTCGACTGTTAGCAGGAGCGAGCAGGGGCATGAACATCACTGCCATCCTAGTTACTCCATCGGCTACCTTTCAGTTACCGTGCTCAATTCAAGATATTGGTTATTACATACAAAGCTCTTCACTGCCTTTACCCAGCATACCTACGAGACCACCTCCCTCTACCTCTCTATGTCCCTCCACGTCAGCTCCACGTCAACAGGGTCTCTTGCAGGTACCAGCCTGCACATGAGCGAAATCAACAGCAGTCCATACATGGGCTTTCTCTGTGGTGGCCCCTACCCTGTGGAACAGCCTGTCTGAGGAGGTCAGGAGAGCTCCCACTCTTCTGGCTTTCCACAAATGATGCAAAACCGAATTATTCAAAAAGAATTTTTACTCAGATAGGAGAGAAATATTGTAGGGAGGGGGTCTCAAATGCTTCACTAATGAGTTAGAGACCATAGACTTCATCACGATGTTGCCTTGCTTATTATCTGTTGCTTTGAATATGTACTCCCATATACTACCTGTGCTTTATGTTATCTAATGTCAGTCCTAGAACTGATTATGTTCTGTTTCAGCAATTCTTGAACTCTGTATTGGATCCTTGCTAATGCTGTCTTTGTAAAATCCTATGACATTGTTTATGGAAATGTCCTTGATACTGATTGTACTAATCTCACACTATGTAATCTGCCTTGAGTCTCAGTGAGAAAGGTGAACTATAAATGACATAAACAAAATAAGAAAGGTGCAAAAAAATTTTTAATAAATGAAGATTCTTATATACAGAGTACAATCCATGTGTCTTCTTGACTCAAGGATGAACTTCTTTTGACAGTACAATACTGCATCTTCCCAGGATTCAACAACAAATATTTGTCAGTGGGAAATTGCAACACTTTCCTCCACAAACCCTTTTTTCCTTGGAGAATCTTATGTCCATGTTAGATCTTGCTCCTAAAGTGATATACTCACAGTCACAACCCATCCACCCTCTCATAATGGGCCATTTTGTGACCATTCAAACATTTTAAATGTGACCTGAATGCTGGGTGCGTTCTGTTGAACAGTTCCAGCACAAAAAGCACTCAGCTAGTACTCTATTTTAGGGAACAAACTCCAGTAAAAGTATTCCCCCACCCAGCAATGTCTTGTGTGGAGGAAATAGCCCTGCTTCAGCTACAGAAAGTGCTTTTCAGGGTTTAAAAGCAATTGTAGTATTAAATCTCTTTTCCGTAACAGTAAGGAAGATACAATCACTCTGAGTATTATTCCTACTCAGCAAGCTGGGCAATTTTTAAATACATATTTTGTTCACATGAGTATTCCTTACATTACCCAGGTACATGATTATGTAAAAAAACACAATGAATAACTTGGTCATCACGGAAGAGTATAGCAGAAACGTCTGTAATTGTGTTTCCGGTTCTGGCCACAAGGCACTGAGCAGAGCCTTGGGGTGGGGAGGAGATGAGCCTTGATTCCAAGTCATCAAATGTGAGAAACAGATTCTGATCTCTTTAGTACCTGGGACAGCTCCCAGTGACCGCTAAGAGAAGGTATACTATTTCATAATGGCCAGTGCCCAATGAGTTCTTAACTAGCAGTCCTGGCTTACAGATTGCTCAAATCAGGCTACTCAGTTGAAAACTGACATGAATGTAAGAGGAGAAAGGCTCTGGATTGAAATTATAAGATCCATATAGTTGAGTGAAGGAGTTTGGGGAGTTAACGAGGCAGCATGTGCTTCAGATTTGGGTTCTTTTCTTGAGACGGCCACACTCCTAGCTCCATTCAAGCAGCCCTTCCTTAAGGGAACCTTCAAAATGTTCTCCCACTGTCTTTGCCAGGGGCAGTCTTATAGCTATGGAAGACTCTTTGCTTTCCCTATTTATATTACTTCCTTTTTGCCTGAGAGCAGCAATTTGAGTTTAAGGTGCCACTGGATTCCTGTTCTAGTTGAGCTGCATAAAGGATGGGACAACAAAATTCTTCTTACCTGAATTTCTTCCCAGATTATGAGGATTCTGAATAATCCTCTTGTTTATAGAACGGCATCAACATGCTAGCAATGTACTATTCTTTTTAAATTTCTGGACACTGCAGAGATTGCTGCATAGATACAGTTCAACACAGCTTTCAATTAATTCAAATCTTGTTTCCTAGCTAGTTTAATAACAATAACACTTGTGTGCATTGATGAAACACAGTGCAAAACATCTACATACTCCAAAAATTTATGATAGTCCCTTACTAAAGGTTCCTGAGTAATCACAGCAGTCCTGAAATAAAAGGATGGGTCCTGTCGTAGATAAGTAGCAATTGGTTATACAACAGGAAGAAAATGGTAGGCATGAAATTCTAGCAATGGAGGGGATTTACCATGTGGTAAGCCAGTAATCATGTTGCAGGCTTACCATATTAAGCTGTCACTACACAGAGGTTGTTTCAAGTAGCCTCCATTTGGCAGTCAAACACAACCATTCATTGTTCATGTGGGGAAAAAATCTGACAAGTTATACCACCACTAGAATATGATCTGGCCAATATTTTTTCAAAGTACTTATCATGCTGATGCTGGGACAGGTGACAGAAGGGTACATTTTAGCAAAATTGGTACATTAAGTTTATTGTACTAGTTCACAGAAATAAAGGTCAAAGTAGGTCAAAACTGTAGAATTCAGCTCCCTTCAATGTCTTACATTGTTCTCACTTCACAAAAAGCTCCATTTCAGTACTACTGGAAGCATCTGCTTAAACAAGCAAACAGTTCTTGGCAGATAATCTAATGGGTAACTTGTACTGTGCAGTATAAATGCTGCCCAAGTCATTTCCCCTGAATTCATCAGGTTTTGCCTGAAAGTATGTTTTTCATATAATAATTTGTGTTGCTTATTTTTCCCATGGTGGAAAGGAACATGAATTTGGAAATGTGAAGCTGAATTAATTATTTGTAATGGAAATCAGCAGGAATGATTTTTCTAGGAAAACGGGCATAACTATCATATGCTTAAATGAGGAAGGGAACTCTGTCTCTTGAAAGCTCATACCCTGAAAATCATGTTGTTCTCTAAGGTGCCACTGGACTCAAATCCTGCTGTGCTTAAATGACAGATCAAAGATTTGTGCTGGTGAATCAAAAAAATTACACACATCACCATAAATGAGTTGTGTTTAAGAGGCAATGCGAAGTAAGCATTGCTATAAAGTGGCTGTGAATATAAATGAAAAACGACAATTAAATCTTACAGATTCCTACTACTACTAGGTCTCTTATTACATGCGAGAGAGTTCCTAGTAGATAATACAAACAGAAACTGTTTTCTTGGTTATCTGATACATCGCATAAGTTAAAATGCATTACTCATCCACAGAATTTATTTGCAGTTAAACTTCAGGCAATACTTATTCCTAAACTCCTTATCTCAGTGCTGAGGCATTACAGGCTCCACTTCAAAGAAAATTTGGCCCAGAAAATGCTCCTCTTTGTTATCCACATTCTAGCCAAGTGAAAGTCTAACAAACAGAAACACCAAGTAAATACTCTACAAAGCAATGATCTGTAGACATGGGAAGATACAAGTGAAAGCTATCTTAAATTATTATATAGTTCCTTCTTCTGACTTCGAGTTGGCTTACGTTAACATTTGTCTTTTTTCTACTGGTGTCAACATCCACTCACCATCTCCTGTTAACTGCAAATTACCAATAAAAAAATCAGACCCCCCCCCAATAGAATTGCACTAAACTTGAACAGTTGGATGAGAAAGATTGTGATATCATGCACATTAATCTCATGATGTCATGCACTGATATATTTCTTTTGTCATACCTAAGTATAACTGCATTTTATCACAAGAGTAATGTGCAATGTGTCATGGACTACCTTTGATTATTTTATGCACATTCTGCTATGACTAAACATAGAATACAAAGTAATTCAACAGCATGAGTGTTATAAAGAATTACTTAGTGACAAAATCTTGTGACAAAAACTAGTATACAAGGGTGAAAAACTATATATACATTTTGTCGAGCTGATTATTCCTGACATAAAGTATAGTTCCTGACACCGAATAATAGTTCCTTCACATTCACAGGCGTGCCATTAGTTTTAAAATTAGCGATCATGCTAGGCAGACATATATTATTTTGCTGCAAAGGTTTTCTACATGTTAAAGAGCAAGAAGGACAGCTTGTGAAACATTTTTATCTTTAGTACTCTAACACTTACAAAATCTGATTTGATTATAACTGATATTTTCTAGAGAGTTTACAGCATGCTGATTTCATAGCACCATTTCTACATTATAAATGTGATGTCACTGCTCAAACTTTATTAAGAATTAAAATCAAAATTCAATTCCCCAATAACTAAACTTGAGTATGAAAGAGTAAATCTACAGGAACCCATGCAAACAAGTACTCTTCTGTGTGGTTAATACTTTAAAGACAAAGGGTTAGATCTAGTGCAAAAAGTTTCTGCTGGATCCAACCTGAGGTGCTCTTCATAAATCTTACTTAAATAGCTTTTACCTCTACATATATCTGTAGAAATGAACGTGACAGATATTATAGAAGAACAGTGGGAATGTTAAACCAAGAACCAAGAAGTAAAATAATGGTTCAGTTGCATTAATTCACACAATTTGCACTTTCAAAACTTCAGATAAAGGACAGACCTTGTCACATAATTCTGCAGAGCCACTACCTGTGTTTACTGACCTCAGTACGAGGATCCTTTACCTCGTTGAAAAGAAATGTGGAAAATATTCATACAGGACTGCTGAGAAGCCTGATAGAGGTATGTTTAGCAATTCCTAGCACTTATATTGCACAACATGGAAATCATTTAGCAAATTGTAGCCAAAAGGGTAGTATTCAAAAGTGCCTTTCCATTGACGGAGGAAGCTGTGAATGACAGGGCAGATTTGGATCCAGCTCTATGAACTAATAACCACAAAAATACTTTGTTTGCATACCTGAGGGTTCCTCTAAGTTTGTAGAAAAAGCTCCCCTCCTCTGTACATAGTCATAATCTATAGATTCAGCATTGGATACTTTAAAATTAAAATATAAAAAGCGACAACAAAAGTTCCTCATATTCATACACTACTTATATGTTAATTTCAGAGAGCAGGATCTTGGATTTAGGGTGGCAACTGTGCCCTTGATAACAAATACTGTCCCTAAACAGAGCACAAGCTAAACTGGAGTCTTCCCTTGAATTATACTGTATTACCCCATCCTAATTCCTCTATTCCACACATAACAAAGACACACAATTAAGGTCTATTTTCACTTTAATGCACACAAATTCTAATTTAATTAACATGAATTCTGTGCATGTTCATTTTTGGAATAGCTCTGGAAAGTAAAACAAGACGATCAGATCCTAATTAAAAATAAAAGCCCAACTCTTTCACAGCAATATAATCAATACAAATTACATTATTTAAATATAGTCAGATTTAATTAAAGAGTTCACATTTAATTTGTATCTAGTAAACACAAACTGAAAATGTTTTCTAAAATACTTTCAGAGTAACGTAACAGTGAAGTATAATTTTGTATTATTCTTAATGAGTAATTATATCTAACCATACTATCTAAATGTAACAGCATATTGATTTTGCTCCATGTAGGTGTTCAGCTGCAATACATCACTAGTAAACATCCAATGTAGTTTAGTCTCAGTGCTGATTCTGCACAAATGCACAATCTCATCCATAGGCTCATTACCAAGAACGATATTATTCAAAGAAATTAATTGGTTCTCTTTACAGGTACCACTGCTTTCTATTTGAAGATCCACAGTCCTGGTATCGCTCTGAGTTTTGGGTTGTTCAGCTTTGTTGGATGACAACACTATGCAATCCTGTCCAGAACTGGAAAAGCACTGAACATTTATCACTCACACAAAGTAATAATATATGTGGGCTCTTTGAAAATGAGATTTAAACCCAATATTCTAAATCCAACATTAATTTTCATTTTTGATTTTAAAATGCTTAGTAACACACAGGGCAGTCCTGATTTTGTCCAAATGTAATAATCCAAAAATGAACATATACTCCTGTAACTAGCCTTTCTTACTGTCCCTATTGAGTGAAATCTTTTTATTAAAAATTACAATCTTAAACACTAAACATTTACATTGAGAATGTAGACATCATAGCACTATACTCTTTATTTCACTTATTTTTATATTTCTGTTCCAAAGTGCTTAGATTGTGATGGGGTTCCTGCACTGGCCTAGAAAATTATACTCAGAAAATCCCCACAAAAATTAGTACATCCAATTGTTAGTGGTCAGATTTGCCCCATAATATTAGAAGGCTTATGATTAGAGACGGGCACAAACTGCAAGACGAACTAAAGTTCATCATAAACTGGGCCGGTTCATGCTTCGCAAACCAGCAGTTCGTGGAAGCCCGTTTTCCACAAACTTCCATGAACTGCAGACCAGTTCATTTGGTTTGTGTAAAAGGCCAATAGTCCCTTCCGTGCCGCTGCAAAGCAGCAGGGAAAGGGGCATTTAAATCCCCTGGATCAACTGCTTGTCGGGGATCTCCCCGACAAGCAGCCAACTCAAGCCAGTGGGGGGGGGGGTGAAATGCGCCTTTCCCTGCCGCTGGGAAGCAGCACAGAAAGGCGTATTTAAACCTCCAGATCAGCTGCTTGTTGGGGATCTCCCCAAAAAGCAGCCGATCCAAGTCAGTGGGGGGAATGCTCTTTTCCCTGCTGCTGGGAAGCAGAAAAGGCATTTAAACCCCACAAAGCACGAACTGGTTCGTGAACTGGAGCAAGTTCATGACAGTTTGTGGTTTGTGAAATGGGACAAACCATGAACCACATGGTTCATTTTTTTCCTGGTACATGCCCACCTCTACTTATGATTATGGATATACCATAAGTCCCTTCTCTGAATGTGCTCCAAGCACTAAAACTACTGCCCAGGCAGGCAGAAAACATGGAAGCCGCTGCCGAAGCAGGCAGGAACATAGAAGCCAGATCCCTGCCAGGAGATGGAACATACAAACATGGGGATGACAAGAGAGGCCAGCTCACCCTTCCCACACCCCAGAGGTACTCTAAGGTTCCTGATACAATAGGGCCTTCCCGGAGTTCCTGAATTAATCAATGTAACCTGCCCTATTGATCTCCCCTTAACCACTTTCCTATTCTTAGGTGATTCAGAGAACTGATAGCCTCACCACCTTCATAGGTTGTCAATCATAATTTAATAACTTTAGTTCTGCCCGGGAAGCCTTAATCAAATCTTTCTAGTTCATTGTCATACCCCAAAGACAGTTTACTGGCTTATTGTCCCACTTTGGAGACAGCTCGTCAACTCTTCGTCTCACTCCAGAGAGTGAGACACAAGCCCTCGATAACCACAGTCCTCCCCGCCAGATGCATCTGACAAAGAGAACCGCGGTCCTTGAAAGCCCACGCCAGGTGCTACTGGACTCCCCCTGACCCCGCCTCTGTAAAGGAAATCGGTTACCTGTGATAATGAGATAACCATTCATAGTTATATGAATAGAGGTCATAGAGGACCGCGGTTCTCTTTGTCAGATGCATCTGGCGGGGAGGACTGTGGTTATCGAGGGCTTGTGCTGCAGTGCTGCTGAACTCTTTTTGATTTTGCTACTACAGACTAACACGACAAACTCCTTTGAATCTTTACACAAGCAAACTGATCCCCACACCAAAAGGAGCTGTCTGCATCTCCATATCAAAGGAGTTGTTTACATCCCCCCTCTCCTCCTTCCCCCCTTCCCCCCTCTCCTCCTCTATATTTGGCCAGTTTCCTTCTGCCCTCCATGCATCTGACGAAGAGAACGTGATTCTCGAAAGCTTATGCTACAATAAAATTGGTTAGGCTTAAAGGTGCTGCTGGACTCTTTTTGATTTTACCAGTATTTAAGAAGCACAAGCCTAAACTTCCCTTGGATACACAGAACTAGTTTTCAGAGAGTTGGATCCAGGCACATATAAAAAGAGTAAAGAAATATCCAAGTAGCCAGTTTGATGTAATAGTTAAGAGTGGCAGAATTCTAATCTGGAGAGCCAGGTTTGATTCCCCACTCTTCTGCTTGAAGCCAGCTCGGTGACCTTGGGTCAAGTCACAGCTCTTTCAGAGCTCTCTCAGCCCCTCCCATCTAACAGAGTGATTGTTGTGAGGATAATAATAGCACACTTTGTAAACCACTCTGAGTAGGTGTTAAGTTGTCCTGAAGGACGGTGTATAAATTGAATGTTATTATTATTATTATTAATACAATACCTCAGAAACCCATTACAAATCTTTGATACATAGCAAGTGCATCTGTATCATATATCTAATTCCAAACAGTGTGGATTTTTAAAAAACTGCATAGGCAGGGAAAAACAGGAGATTATAAACCTGAAGAAATCCTCAAGTTTGCAAAAAAACCCTGAAAATCTTTATACAAATAAATTAGTGGATTAAAACTCCTCAAAATAATAGAAACACCACCTGTAGCTTTAAGAAACCAATAACCATTCAGGCTACAGTCTAAGATTTTGGGAGCATTTGGGGGGTTGCTAGGCAACCACAGCAATATTGCTGTGCCTTCCAAGCCTGGGTTTCTATCAAGCAAATTGGGGAGAGAGGGAGCAGGGGTGGACTTGAAGTCAAAATAGTCCTGGAAAAAGTCCTGTCTCACCCTCTGATGGAGGAGAATGTGCTGAGACTGGAGCTGGCACCCCGCATGCACACACAGAAACTATTCCATCTGGCCAATCCCCAATCTTAAACATTTCTTGCTTGCTAATCAAATTAAACAAGAGACAGCACAATATATCACATTGCCTTTTCATTTCCATTGCTTACAGTTTTGCGAGAGCACTCATGTTCTTGTTTAACAACCGAATGAGAATTAGAAAGAAGACTACCAAATCGACCGTCCCTTTTAATTCTCACACAGAGCTGGCAATGGTAGACAGGCTAGAGGCAGACAGGTTTCAGTATGAACACCTCTCATTGGCATAATTAAGAGAACCAATTGTTTTAAATACATGAAAGTTACAAAAATATTACAGTATGTCCTTTCAATTTTTAAAACTGATGAAGGTCCAACATGAGAAAAGGCACTTCAGTAACAAATGCCTAACTACTGAAAGCTTCATGTTAAGAATAGATTTGGCTTTTTACTGCATCATATGATTGTAGCATTATAGTATCTTTATTTGCAGAAACCCAACCATTAGAGAATATATTGGTAGAGGTAAAAAAAATAATCATTTTTATTCTTCCTTTCAGCAATCTTGCCAGAAGGATATACTGAATGTAGTCAATGGCTTTACTCTTTTTATTCTTATTCCTCCTCTTTCTGCTGGCATTAGGAATGGCAGAACACGAGGGATCGGGGGAAATGCGAAGCAATCCATCTGTTCATTTTACTGAGCATTTTTAAAATAAAGTTTACAATTATAAGCTATTTCTGCCAAAAATTTAACTATGCATTCAGCGGTGCGACCGCCTCCCACCTGAGATTATTTTTTAAAAATCAAATATTAGAATATTCATTTTACCATATGTAAAACTTGCCTTCCTGACCAAATTCCCAACCATGTGATTTGTAGTTAAAAATCAAATGGCAGCATTCTAGCATACAACACAGGTAATGAATTTTTTTTTTCACATGGTACCGCCATTATATCCTACCTACCACATCACACGTCACACTTGATTTAAAGCATCGCCACAAACATTAAGAAATTTGACTTGCTTTCAAATGCTCTTATCACTTGAAGCACATTTATGCAAACTTGTTGTTGATGAAATACTCAAAGACTTCAGTTTTCTCTTCGTTTCTTGCCTGAGCAGTCCCACTCCTAATGATTATTACAATCATGCATGGTGTTTAATTTTCATTAAACAGATGAGTGAAGTCTCTGGTGATAAGTGACAAACAAGATCCTGCAGGATTGTCACTATGAAAATTTCCACTGGAGATGAATGAGATTATTTTTCTTGAGGGAACAGAATTTAAATTTTTCATTACGCTAGTAAAATAAAAATACAATGAAATGATACAAAAAAATCAGGTAAAACTTTGTATTTATACATACATATTTACTGCATATTCTCCCTCAAGATTAGAATTAAGAAAATCATAGTCATATGGCAAAGCATTGCCAACAGTCAATGACAACCTTAGACAACAGTCCTTTAGAAGAAGTTAAATTCTGTTTCCTTAGATGAATAAAGACTAGCACCTACCCCTTGAAGATATTCAATATGATCTGCAAAGCATTACACATTAGAGAATTAGGAAAACTGTAAGCCTTTCTGATAGAAGTTTGTCCACAAACTCCAATCCAAAAATGATAATATACCAGACCCATATTCTCAATACCTCTCTGTGAGGCATGGACCACTTCTAGCTGTGAAGAGAAGCTTTAACTTTTAATGTTACATTCTTAGCACTTCATGACAAAGTAGTGGATTAGATCCTATGAACGAAGAACAGAAGGAATTCAAAAAACAAACCTTATCAGTCCTCCTTCCCTCTACAGACTCCTAAGACTCTCACCTTTGTTCTTGAGGGTCAGGGGATGCTCACAAACAGAGTGGGATATACAATTCTGCTGTCCTCTTGGCTCAAGCTCTTCTGCAATCAGAACAAGAACTTGTAGGAAGGAGAGCAATTTTGTAATATCTCCTGCTTCTTGTTGCATGCTCTCACTTTAGCAACCTACTTGTTTCCTGAGGCCCCCCTAACCCTCAGCTTTAGTTTTCAAAAGTGTTTCAGAAAAACCTCAGTTCACTTCCACTTTTCCTCAAAATACTGCAGTTATGCCCCTCCTACATGGCTTACAAACACTATATAAATCAGAATCTCAGGTAACTTTCACTGAAATATACAGGTGAAATATACTGTAGCATAGCTAGAAGTTCATATAAATTTTCTCTTCTCATTAACAGACTTTTTGGAAAAAATCCAAATTACTCTTTGTGAAGATAATTTTTTATAAGAAGCTATAATTATCCTCCATATCATTGACACCTTTGGAATCTATGTACAGATACCATTATTTTGTTACTGAAGATTTTATATGCATAAAGGAATCTTTCAAAATGAATGATCAGGGTGAAATATGCTAACACTTCTGGAATAGTACCACAATACAATGCAGAAGACATTAAATGATGAGGGAAAGCAAATTCATTGCTCAAACATGCTGCAAGAACTGATCACTATGCCTGAAGTGCACAAGATTCAATCTCTTCTATTTTAAGTTAATCTCAACATTCAACTGGAAATCAGTTCCAAAGGAATCAATGAGACCGGCTTCAAAAGTAATAATTTAGAGCAAAGTGCAATCTTGTGTCTATCCTGGGCAATATCATATGATAGCACTGCTTGAAAGTTCTCTGTGTGGTGGTATTTCATGCAGACTGCTCTTCAAACACATCCTTGCACTCCTATGTATTTGTGATTGAGAGTTGTGAATAGAGATGGGCATGAACCGCATTACAAACTTCAAAAACCCATGAAATTGGCAATCGCGCGATTGCGATCTGGCGGTTCGTGATTGTCCTTGTCCAACGAACCTGCATTTAGAAGAAGCCTGGTTCAGTGCGTCTGGCCACGGTTCGGGAAGCCAGACAGTCAGGCACCAGCAATCAATTCCCCTGGAAACGGAGCCGTTACAAGTTGGGAGAAGACACCCAGGGGAGGGAGGGGGAAGGGGGTGTTCTGTAGCCATGGGCACTCCAATCTCATCCCTGCAAACCCTGATAGGCAGCTCTGACGGCCAAACACAGACCTCCTGAATTGCTCAATGGGACCTGTGCTTATAAATAGCCGTGGTCTCCTAGGCTGGGTTTCACTTTCAGCGAGCAGTGGAGTGAGACAGAGCTCTTACTTGCCACTTGCTAGCCTTTGGGGAGAGAGACAGAGAGTATAATTGAGCTTGCATTTTTGTGGGCATTTCCTGGGGGCCTTGGATTGGAGAGGGTATAAACCAAGATCACTTTTGCAATCTTGTCCAAACTTGGGTGATGGCTGTAGGAGAGCCTGCAAAACACTCCCCGGGAATATGGGCTCTCTAAGTGCAACAGGGGCCGTTCTGAGCCCCATGAACCACGAACTGGTTCGGCAACGGAAAATGTTCATTGCGGTTCATGACCTCAGGATTGTTGTCAGCACCAAACCACGAATCGCGGATTTGTTAATTTTTTTTGGTTTGTGCCCATGTCTAGTTGTGAACATGTTTAAGATTGAGTCTCTCTTTCACAGCTTACTTTTGATGTATAAGACATCAGAGGAACGTTACCTGCAGTAACATTTGGCTGGGACCTCTGCAGCCAAAAGTGTAGGCAGACTATCTGTGATGGACAAGATTGGCTCCAGCTCTGCCTTTCCTGAGCAACAGCCAATGGAAGCAGAAGGAATACTGGGCCAATGAGTTAGTTCTGTTTGAGGGAAAAGGAGACTCTTGAGGGCTGCTGAGGGAGAAGGGTTTTGACTTTGCTGAAGGAAGGTAGCAGAGACAGATAGCTGATTAAAAACCTGTTCTGACACTTGGAAACATTCTCTAACTCAAATTTGTTTATTAGTTTAAAATCTATTCACTTATGTTCCATTTCGTAAATAATATTTTTGCTTTATTTAACCCTGGCTGGCTTGAAATCGTTGGCTGAGGGGGGGAAATACCCACCCAAACACACACACCTTCCAGTCATGTTAAATGGGCCTAGTTTAAATGGTGGCAGCATATATATAGGGAAAGTAACCTCTGACTTTCCTTTTTCCCAGTAGTCCTGAGCTGTAGCTGGATGAGAGGAGGTACATATAGGGAATGCCTGTCTGGTGGAGCCTCCGGAAGAGGAGAGAGGGGACCCTGTGAGGATTTGGGTCAGGGTTCTCTGCCTGCTATTGTGGAGGCTAGACAGGTGGCGTGCGGTAGAATCACAGCCTTTACCTGCCTGGGTGGCATGAAGTTTGTAAGGCTTGTGTGAGGGGACAACTACCATGCTATCTGACAGAAATTAAATGCTATGAAATGCTCTTCTGACAAGACTGCCAGATCCTTATAAGAAAGTACCACACCCCTCTGTCAAGAGCTTGTCTTGTGTGACTACACAGCATCTCACCACACCCAGACCAAACTGAACAACCAGTGCTTGTGAGATAAAAACCTAACATTCCATTCAAGGTTTGTCCCAAATAATATAAATCTGTCCAATAACCCAATCAAGTCCTTAGTCAACAGCACAATGATATCCTGCCTTTTTAGTATTCCTCACAAGAGGAACTCAAGTAACAAAAAAAAAACTTGTTCCCACCATTGGCAGAAAAGGGTGTGAATTTTGGATTTAAAAAGACTCACTTTTAGCCTAGCGTATTTGGTTGGAGTTTAACCCCAGAACTGTCCTATTGGAAGCGTGCTTGTGTTTCACGATGACATAACTGAAGAACTTCTCTCACCCCCTTCCCTTTCACTCCCTCTTGCTAGCCATTCTTGCCTTCATCCCAGTTCTCTCATCTAGTTGCCTCTGGCATCTTTCCATTA
The DNA here is from genome assembly GCF_028583425.1 of Eublepharis macularius. Classification (NCBI taxonomy): domain Eukaryota; kingdom Metazoa; phylum Chordata; class Lepidosauria; order Squamata; family Eublepharidae; genus Eublepharis; species Eublepharis macularius. Next base: position 104,436,533 of record NC_072797.1, on the reverse strand, counting down.
GCCTTTATGTTCTGGTTTCCATTCCTTTTGATGCCGTTATTTTCCCATTGTTTCCTCACAGCTTCACTGCATACCCCTTGCTGTCCAAAGCTGTTCTCAGTTCTTTGCTCCAGCAATATACTGTACATGCACTGAATGAACCTGCAATGTCCACTCAGAACATCAGAAACAAGCAGCCAATCCTCTCCACGCTCCTTCTAAGGACCGTTCCTTCTAAGAGAACATCTGAGCACCATACCTGGGTGCCATTTTCAAACTCTGTGAGCACTGCATGCTAGGTTCCTTTTCAACATGCAATCTAAAGAGAAAAGCAAGTCTGAAGGAGTACATGAGGTCTCTGGAGAGAAAGGAAAATCTACTGCTATTGATCTGGGGTGAAGAGAACCTTCAGAGTGTTTCTCATCACCTATGCCCCACATCCTGCCTCAAGAAGGATGCCCAGTATGCCCTCCACAGAAACTGCAGAAACCAACAAAAGGGAAACCCACCAGCAATGGCCAAGCACAGTAACTGGTCTTTTCGGGGCTTTTTGTGGTTGTACTTGTTGGTACTGAGTACTGGCATCTCTTGGGGGAGCATTCCAAAGTTCCAAGGGGGGAACTGGTGGAAATCAGTACAAATACGTACAAAAGTGCCAGCACCTGTTTCTAAAACAAAAAGGGAACTGGGGTCTATTCAAAACTTCACAATTAACAATTCATTATTCAGAATGCAGCTACGAAAGCATTTCTTGGCATTAATGACAATTTACTGGTGATTAGGTGATTCTGAAGCAGCAGTACTAAACATTACCACCCCACACACAAACACACTTTCTGTGAACAAAACTTTTGCACAGTAATAATGAATTTGATCTTGACATAAGTAGTATAAAGACAGCAAAATTCCTCATTGAGAAATAGAATAGGACAACAAAACAGTGTAAGGATGCTTTGAAGAACCTTGAAATAACCTTCCAAATCAACCTCACCTTAGTCCTGTGATCAGCCATGATCACAGCTATGCTGAATTCGCTAGCTACTGCCTGTAATTCAGTAAGGGAGGGAAGGATAGTACAACCAAAGTATAGTGGTGGGTTTTAGGGGTAGTGATGGATTATGACACACAGGGATACAATACATGCGTAAATGGATTGTGTTCAACAGATCACACCATTGTTCCAGTACAACAGCACAAGAAAAAAAAACAGAGGGGAAAATCACTTCAAGCTGTACGGTCTGTAAAGGAAGGTAGGACACACACATGGGGAAAGTTTACATAAAAACCAGCAGTGTGAAACTACCAATCCGATCAAGCTGTAATCAGAATCACCCCATAGAGGAGGAAAACCCCAATGCTGCCTGGAAGATGCCTCTGTCTCTCAAAGCTCCAGAGACACCTCCCCTCTTTCCCCACAGCAATATACTCCTCCCTTCTCCCTTTTGGTCCCAGTCAGTTCCTGGGCATCATGCCCTTTCCTTTCTCCTCTTGGCCTCACTCAGCTATGCTTCAAAGGCCCCTCTGCCCTTCGGATCCCCACATCAAGCCTGATTCTTCTCCCCTTCCCCCCCCTTGTATGACTGCTTTTAAGTTACTGTCATTACCATAAAAACTAACTTCTGTCTGAAGAAGGTAGCTTTGACTCTCAAAAATTTATGCCCTGAAACTCTTGTTGGTCTCTAAGATGCCACTGGACCCAGATCCTGCTGTTCTTTGGGAAAGGAGCTGTTTTTGTTCATTATTCAGTAAAGCACCAGGCATACTGATACCTAGAACTACATCTGGGGTTCTATTCTTGCAATAGGCCTATTGGCTCAATTGTTAAAATCACGTAATTTATAAGTTTCAAAATGAAGCCAACAGCAGTTCCATGGTATGGTCTGAGAATATGAAAACAGCGGGGAGGAGGAGAGGCTAAAGCTACTTCTCCCTGCCTGCTTTGGTTGCATACAGAACAAGTGGATCAGCTTCAATATTTAGAATAACCATTATACAACATACATTAAAAAAAAACTATAAACAAAATTTCCCAGAGGGGGCCACAACACAGAAAGTGTATGCACAGATAGCTGTTGATTTTTGTCAATTTGCAAGGTGGCACTTCAACAGGATAGCATGATAAATGAAGTATTTATGATATTTAAAGCTCTGAATGGGCCGTGAAAAATTAGACCCTACTATTTCTGTTCACATATATTTTGTGGCAGTATACAAATACAAAATCTAACTCTAGAAAAATAAGAATTTTCTTGCTTTTTATTCATGCATACAGATTATATGCTGTGTAGCACTACATTAATGGACACATCTGTATAATTAAACATGCATGTTTATTCTCCGAAGCTAAAAAAAAGATTTCAGATAATTCATTTCTGCAAACATAAGACCCTTTAGCCCAACTGAATTCAACAAATTAATTATGGATATAAAGACAGAGATTTTCATGACCTATAGCAAGGTGAGTAAGCCTCCCCCCAACCAAAATCAACACAAGCCAGCACATGTGAAGCATATGTGAAGAAAGTTCTCTTTTTCATAAAAACAAAATTCATATATCTATAGATTTTGAATATAGCCTCCCTAAGAACACATACAATTAAAAACAGACCTTTTGTTTTTCTACCATATTTAATATCAACAGAAATGGAAATGTCATAGATCTCATGAATTCGTATTACAAATACATGTATGTTTTAGGATTGAGCAGCCTTCAGTGGAAGAGTCATGGGGTGACTTTTCCCCTCCATTTCAATTTATAAAGCATTTTGAAAGCAGTCTAACTATGCCTTGAAAAATTAGGAAGAAATTATTTTTCAGGATTTTGGAAGTTTGTTATGTTCCTGTACAGGAGTAGTATAAAGTGTACAACCTTATGAAAACAAAGGCTAAAGTCACCTTTCATATCTACAAAATAGAAGTGCAACTCAAATCTACTGCAGATATGAAATAGACCAGCTCTCTCAAAGATCTGCTCAATTCCTCAAATGTTAGCGAAAAAATAGAATTGTCTTTATAAAAATCACCATATGTGGTCACTCTCTAGGATGTACATGATAACTATTCAGAAGTAAGATATTATGATGCACAAGCTTAGCTGTTTATTCTAGTAATGAACAAGCACATTCTGTGCTTGTGATGCCACATTGGTGCCAAAATCCAGACTGGTGATGATGATAATATCTTTCATTATCAAGTCAGATTGCTATTTAGACTGTCCAGGAAGAGCAGATTTACCAGAAGGGAGCTATCATGGGACAGCCATAAATGTAGAAGAACTGTTCTTATGCTTTTACACAAGGGTAGAGAAAGATGCATGTGAACTTCCTTGATTCTGCAACAGTAAGCACCGACACACTGTTGTTAATTGAGGTGCAGGATCAGCTCCCTTGATCTTGGCATGCACAGGGCTGGATTATCTCCATAACAGTTATACAGCACATTTCCAGCGTTCAAAGTATGTCACATGCATTATTTAGGGATAGCTTCCTCTCAGGCAGCATTAAATATTTGCATTTGAAAAGCATAATGTCAGACCAGATGCAATTTCCACTGAAGCCAAGAAACATTTCAAAACTGATACTGTTGCATAGATAAACTACCAACAAAAATACTTCACTCGTATTGCCCATCTATTCATCAGAGAAGTATATTAAGAAATAGAGCAAGAAAATTAATCTAATTCCTAATTGTTATCATCTCTCCTTGCAACCAAACAACTTACACTGTGTAATTGACAAATAGACATCTCAGATAACTCAGTTTCCTCATTGCCTTCTAACATATGCCACAGTATCAGGAAGAAATCACATGGCAGAGGTGAAAGATTAAACTTTGAAGCTATCGGTGGGTAATCTTTGTACAATAAAATGGCATCAGTTCTTAAAGTCTTTGAACAGTAACGCTTTAGAAATCTAACAAATGTCAAGGAAGTTTTTTTTTTAATTTAATGTAAGGAATTATGATGTTCTTGTATAATAGATAAGCCATGTAAGATCATTCACTGTCAAAAAAAATTATCAACAAGCCTGAGTGTTTGTTGTTGCCAGTATCAATCTTTTTTATCTGCTAAAATTTCAGCCAGTTCTAACATTTTATGTATTCAGATGTAAACCATGGTACTGCAAATAGCATAAGTGAAAGCTCTTCTGCTTATAGTACAGGCGAAATGTGGCTGTCCTCAAGACACTTTTTAAAGTCAAAAATCAACATAGTAAACAACTTTTCTTCCCTTCAGAAGTAGTCATAGGTGCTTGAGGCTGCAACAGCACAAAAACAAAATATCTTCACAAATGTCTCCGAACAGTCAAGCTGAAAATCTAAGCCAAAGTTTCATTTAACAGCCTGTCAGTTTTTTGATGTGAAGCTAATGAATGCAGTGGCAAACAAATCCATCAAACCTAACATCAAAACAACTGCACTTCATCCCACCAAAGGGGGGAAAATGAAATACAACCTGCAGGCCAGCACTTTGATCTAACCTATCCACACACAAAAAGTCTCTAAGCAGCTACTGCTGTAGAATATGCATTAGTAATTATGGGCTTACATTTCACAAAACGGAGCTAATAAGTTTTAGCAACCAAGATTTCAGAAGAAAAGGCTGGCAAATATCTTCCTTCAGGTACAAGTTAAGTCAGTTAAATAAGAGATTATCTTGGGGGGAAATCTTTTGAAGTTCACTTGCCATAGACAATGTAGTACAGCAATCATTTTATAGTTAATCCTGATAGATTTAAGCAAGGAAAAGAAACAGGTATTATATTTTATAAGAATTGGCTCCTATTTATAATTAACTATAAACTCTGATGTTGTTATTCTGCATACTCTCTCTGTTTCTTGCCCATTGAAATCAATTACCATAGTCCATAGTCCCTTTATTCAGCGCTACCAAGAGGGACACCACTTGGAGGGCCCAGGAAGCCCAACAAAGTGCTCAGAATAACAGCAGCACACCTGTTCCAGTCAAACAAGTAAGTATTCTTCTGAAACTTCCCATACTCTGCTTTATGGAATGGCAAATCTGAGAAAGGCAAGAAGGGTCCCATACTTTTGTTGTTCTGCAAACTATGTAAAACAGATGGTTGTTGTGGATTTTCTGGGCTGTATAGCCGTGGTCTGTGACACTGAGAGATCTCTGTCTTTTGGTGCTACACCTCTGAAGATGCCAGCCACTGCTGCTGGCGAAACATCAGGAACTACAATGCCAAGACCACGGCTATACAGCCTGAAAATCCATAACAACCATCGTTCTCCAGCCATGAAAGCCTTCGACAATATATGTAAAACAGAATTGTTCAAGAGGGCATTTCTATGAATGTGACAGTGCTATATTATAACGGAACGGTTCTGGAAGGTGCATTTATAATGGGTAAAGGACTGTAGACTATACCAGTGTGCATAGTATGTATTATCTCTTTCTTGTTACGTATTATTCTGCTCTGAGTACATTGCTTTCTACTTACGTAATGCCATTTTGCACAGTTTTACATATGTCTAATACTTTATGCTGTTTCAGATTTCTATAATTCTAGTCCTATTACATTACTGATTAAATTTTCCATCCTACTGATGAAGTACATGTTTTCCTCCTCTAGTGCTAAGGCTTGTGAGTTTGCACTAATGTTAACATCTGACAACAAAACCAGCACTCCAGCAGCATTGTAGTATTACCTATATGCTACAGAGCTACAGCAGTAGTATAGATTGCTCGATGGTACTTCATAGGGGTGAGCAGTTGAGTTTGGAATTCAGATAAAAATACAGAAATTGGCTGATTCAGTGAAATCCAGGTATTCCAAATTAAAAAACAGGTATTCTGAATTTTTACCAAATTAATTTGGTAAAAAATCAATCTGGGGCTATCTGGTGGACTGAGGGGGTCATTTTTAAACCAAACTTCACTAAATTTGGAGTGTACCTACTCCTTACTGTCCTCTAAAGACCCCCCATGTTTCAGGAAGATTAGACTCCAAGGTCCAATTCTATGGGCCCCAGAACAAGGTGCCTCCGGCCACTCCACTGTTTCCTATGGGGAAAAGTCAAAGCTGACTCCCACTGCAGAAACACACTGAGGCAAGGCTGCCATGGCCAAGGCACACTCCCAAATGCAAGCTGAGCTCATCCCACAGAAAGTCCAACAGAACCAAACTGAGGCACAGGAATGGAATCCCCCCAGAACCAAAGTGAATCAAGGGGACGAAAATCACACCAGAGAATCACATCCATTCTACCCAAACCAAACTGAAGCAAGCAACCATGTTGCATCTTATCCCAACAGAACCAGTGTCATTCACAGCAGCCATGCATTGTGTTCAGCCAGTGGGAGAAACACCACAGAACAGAACCAAGCAGTACCCAGCCACAAGAAGAAGGGATTCCATTGCTTCAGTTTGTTTCTGTTGGGCTTAGTTGCAACAGTGTCCCTTGCTTCCATTTGGTCAAGGTGGAATGGGTGTGACTCTCTCATGAGAATATTTTGGTGCACACCTCTACTGCTTCAAGTATGAGAGGTGGCTCCACAGAGATCATACCTACTATTGCAATGAGCATAGCAAACACTGGATGACTGTGGATACTGGTGTGCATGGAAAAGACATTTCCATGTAGGTAGTGTTTTGCTTTTACCTCTGCACCACAGCAGTTCACTTAGTATAGTGGTTTGTTTTATGAGTTGGGAACTGCTTCAGCAAAGAGCAGACAAAGATTGGAGGGAACCATGTTAGTCCTCAGGTAAATCCCATAAATAGGATCAATTAAAAATTACAATACAAAGAGCAAGCTTTTGAGCTGCTCAGAACTTTTTATGGGTGGATGTTCAGTTCGCAAAATAATAAAGGGATTGAAGAGAGAGAAAAAATGTAACAGAACATGATGAAATGTTTTTGAGTTTAAAACCATTCACTCCTGTGTTCATCTTGTAAATAAAGTTTTGTTTTGCTTTGTTTTAAACCTGTCTGGCTTGGAATCATTGGCTGAGGGAAAATATCATACACACAGACGTCAAACACTTGGATCATGTTACATGAGCCTAGTGAAGTAAATGGAGGCAGCGAGTATGGGGAAAATAACCTCTAAATTCCCTTTTCCCAATAATCCTGGGCAGTAGCTGGTGAGGGGAGATAAATACAGCAGTCTCCAAATCTGTGAAGGGAGGTTTAGGGTGGGTGACAGAGTATGTGAAAGGCAGGTATGAAGGTCTGCCATAGTGGTTTAGGTCTGCAGTTTGGAATTTTTTCAGTAAGAAGAGAAAGCAAACCAGTACATATGGTTTACTCTTGGGTAAGCACAAAACATTCTTTGAGTCTTGATCAAAGTAATTCGATTATATTCATATATCCATATACTGTTGGTCATAATCAATACCTTACTTGCAATGAACAAACCTTCCCCTTCTCCAACTATCCCATTTTAAAGAATAATTTCTGTATTAGAAATAGGTATTGAAAAGACTGGAATGCAAAGGTTACTAGCTGTGTGTTGTTGTTTTCATGTTGTTCTTTTTGTGTGTGTTATATGCTGTCAAGTTGCCTCCAACTTATGGTGACCAAATGCAAGACCTCCAAAACATCCTATCATTAACAGACTTGCTCAGATCTTCCAAATTGGAGGATGTGGCTTCTTTTATTGAGTCAAGCCATCTTGTTTTAGGTCTTCCTCTTTTCCTGCTGCCTTCCACTTTTCCTAGAATTATTGACTTTTCCAGAGAATCTTGTCTTCTCATGATATGATCAAAGTACGATAGTCTCAGTTTTGTCATTTTAGCTTCTAGGGAGAATTCAGGCTTGATTTGATCTAGTATCCACTTATTTGTCTTTTTGACCGTCCTTGGTATCCACAAAACTCACCTTCAGCACCACATTTCAAATGAATCAGTTTTCTTCCTGTCAGCTTTCTTCACCATCCAACTTGCACATCCATACATAGTAATGGGGAATATCATAGTTTGGATTATCTTGATCTTGCTTCCCAGAGATCCTTAAAGAAGTTTTTTTTTTAACCTTTTTAAAAATACATAAATGGAGCTCCCCCTCCCTCTGCCAACCCAGTGCTGCACTCCATTTAGAACACTTCTTTGAAAACATACTGTAGGTTTCTAGTGATACTGTAGTAGAAAAAACTAGGGGTATGCACCAAGAAAATTTCTATTTTGCTTCCAGGGGATTCTAGAATAATTTTGCTCTAGTGTGGTGGGGAAGGATTGATGGTTCAGAACTGAGCCTTTTTTTCCATTTTCATGAGTTTCAGCCTGTTGCATGCACATTGGCCGTACATGTGCAGACACACACTTTCATTTTTACCTGGGGTGGGGAAACAAGGCTCTGAGGCAGCTGTTTTTGCATGCAATGGCACAATTGCACAGAACGCAGTTCTCCCTCTAAACCATCAATCCACTCAGTTTGAGAGCACGCAACAATGGGATTCCATGTTTATGGACCCAGAGGAATGCTTGGGGAAGGCATGCATCAAGGTGAGTGTTGGGCAGCTGCACAGTGTGCACACAAGCATCCATAGACTGTTCTTTTCAAGCGGGGGGGGGGGGAGATTGGGGAAATGACACTCTATTCACACAACCAAAAACCGCATCGTCCAAAACCCCATCAATCTAATGACTTTCTCCTCAAGTATATGAAACATCACACAACAATGGACCCCAAAGAAGGTGAGTGTTGGCAGGTTCACACAACAGTGAGAAACTTACTGGTAAAGAGCAACTAGCACAGTGTACCAGCACAGTGCAGAAGCAGGACAGCACTCCATTGCCAACCAGCACAGCAGAGCAAAATTAAACAAATGAAAAACATTCCTGTTTTAGTAACAAAGCCAATAAATTATTACCTTTGAGTCCTATTGTTATGCCATGTTTCCCTGTGCCTTGTAGTCTTATTTCCACAATGAGGGGCAAATCTTCCTTACCCTAATCTACTTTGCAGCAGCTGAGGACTTCCTATTTAAACCCGCCAGCCACAAACCTGTCATGGGGCTCAGTGACAGTGAGGACTCCTCTGGAGGAGAGGAGCCTCATGTAACCATCCTAGCCAGTAGTGACTCAGCAGAAGCCAGTGATCAGGAGGAACAGATGCTGGAGGATCAGAATCCACAGCCAGCAGCTGAGTCAGAGGCACCAACACGCTCCAGCTCCAACACCACCAGTGAAGCTCAGCCACCGGTTGACCAATGCCACAGTCAGCAGCCGAGCCAGAGGCATCAACGCCCTCCTGCTCCTACACCACTGGTGACGTTCAGTCCGGTGTTAGGCAGAGCAGGTAAATAAAACACAGTGAAGTCATGCTGTGTGGGTTAAAGAAGTTAAAAAGTTTATTCAGGAACTACATACTTGAGAGTAAAGGGGAGAGATAGAAATAGATCCTCACTATCTGACTACATCTTAGAGAGGAGTGCCAGGAGAGAGAAGAAGCAGGATATTGCCCTGTTTAGCCCAACAGGAGATAAGGAAATGACCCCAGGAAACAAGAGAGATGCTGCCCTCACTGTCCTAACTAAGTGATCCTTGCTGCCCCCTGTATGGAAGGCTCTTCTTTCCTTCTTCCTTCCTTGTATACCAGACATTGCAATTTCCAGCACCCGGGACGTCCAAACCTCCAGCTTCACCCGGAGAGTGCCGCAGACAGAGGCAACATGTAGAGCTACAGGAAAGATGGCAAAGCGCACGCCTCCTGTCCAGACGCCAGCTGCTGGCTGAGAGCGATGAGGAGTAACCAAGGGATAACTCCCACAGCAGCTGGCTGCAAGCCAGCCTCTCTATAAAACCCAGCCACAGAAGCCAGGAGGCGTGGAAGCAACACGTCAGTTCTTGCTACTGCTGCGACCGCGGCACTGAACCTTGCCTTGCGCCTTGGTCTTTAACTTTCAGATCAGACCTTGACTTTGCTTTTGTATCACCCACAAACTTACCAGTAATTGACCTACTGACCTCTGGACTTGGATTTTGTTTTTTGTTTTTAGAAAAGTTTTTATTGGGTTAGGATCAATTATTTATACATTACAATCAATTTCCCCATTTTCCATTTCTAACCCCCTCCCTTTCCCCCCCTTTTTTTTGTTGACTTCCAACAGTTTTCCAACCCTTTGTCCCTTTTCCCTTACTCCTTTTAAATTCCTCTATCTAACAAATATATGGTCTCCCATTTGTTCTAAGCAATACATTCTTAACTATTTTTAATACGCTATACCCAAACTATGAGTCATTATTTCCATATTGGATAAACAATTTATCCCAATTTCCATAATTCTAATTTCAAATATTTCTATAAATCATAAACCATATAGATCATACATTCGTTTAAATCAAACAATTTGACTTATGCTCTATATGTTACTCATTCTTTTAATTATATATAATTACTTTAATATTTCTACTTCAATAATAATTCTATATAACTATCATCACATAATCAATCAATTTGACTCATATATATCTTCAATTAAACATATTCAGTTTGTTACATTATACCAGTCTTACCAAAAGGAAAATATTATTAGTTAATCAGTCCTTATAATTAGCCCTTATGATTAATTATTTTCTATCGATATTCTGTTTATTCGTCTATATATATCTGTATATATATCAATCTATTAATCTAACTGCTTAGAAGTTCACAATTATCTCTTCCCCCCCCCGGTAAAGTCACCCCCCTCTACATTTTATTGTACTTCAGTAGTTCTCAAACTGCCACAGTTCTCCTCCCACCTCCCATTTCTTCTCCAAATATTTTTTCAGCTTCTCCCAGTCTGTGTTAAACTGCCCTGAGTCCAGATTTCTCAGTTTTCTTGTCATCTTGTCCATTTCTGCCATGTACAGCAATTTGTAAATCCAATCTTCAATAGTTGGCACTTCTTGTACTTTCCATTTTTGCGCATACAAAAGTCTAGCTGCTGCTGTCATATAAAATATCAACGTCCTATGATGGGCTGGAATTCCCTCCATGCCCAAGTTTAGTAGCAGGAGTTCTGGGTTCTTATTTATTTGAAATTGTAAAATTTCACTCATTTCTCTTATTATTTCCCCCCAGTACTGCCTAGCTACCTCACACGACCACCACATATGATAGAGGGAGCCCTCATGTTTCCTACATTTCCAGCATTTATTAGAAGTGTTCAAATTCCCTAGCGCAATCTTCTTTGGTGTCATGTACCAACGATAGATCATTTTATAAATGTTCTCTTTAATGCTAGTACATGTCGTTGTCTTCATTGTAGTCTTCCACAAGTATTCCCATGCCTCCATTGTTATTTCTTTATTAAAATTTATAGCCCATTTCACCATTTGTGTTTTTACTGTCTCATCCTCAGTATACCATTTCAACAGTACTTGGTATACCTTGGATATTCTTTTCTTGTCCTCTCCCGCTCAGATCTAATGCGCTTTTTGGTGCCTCCAAATTCAAAGGACAAACCTTCTGGAAGCTCCCATCTGTACCTGATTTTCATGTCCTTCAACATCTGGATTAGCGCTTTATATTTTTTCCGATCTAGTAACACTGATCTGGGTAATTCCTTCATTATGATAATTGTCTTGCCATCGATCTCCAATGGATCTTGAAACTGTTTAGTCACAATCTTCTCTTTCATGTTTCGTGTTGTAAATTGCACAATCACATCTCTTGGTACTTTCCTCTGGGTTGCAATTCTCGAGTTCACGCGATATGCCACATCAAGGATAGCCACAACTTCCTCCTCCTCCTTCCCCAGGTACTCAGCTAACACCTCAGTCATCTGTTCTTGCGCTGTCTTTCCTTCTATCTCCGGCAAACCGCGAAATCTGAGCTGCTTCTCCATGTGTCTACTTTCCGCAACCGCCATCCTGCCCCTCATCAGTCTCATCTCTGTTTGTTGCGTGTCTGCTAAGTTCTCCATTGCTCCTTCTACTGTTTTAACTCTCTGCTGCGTTCCTTGTAATTCATTTTGTATTGTTTCCATACCTTTCTTCACTTCTGACAGCTCCGATTTTACTTCTGACAGCTCCGATTTTACTGTCTGTTTAACCTCTTTGATCAGCTCCAATTTCATGTCCTTAAACTCTTTAATCACCTCTAAAAGTTTTTTGTCCAGATTTTCTATTGCCGATTGCCACTCTTTTTTCAACATCGTGGGGCTTGCTTTAGCTCGCTCCCACGAGTCCGCTCTCTTCCTTAACTCCGTGGAGTTAAATTTAATACCTTTTTTGTTTCAAATGTCCCGGTCTTCTTGCATAAATTAGTTTTTAAAGAGTCCAAAATGTCGGGCGTCTTTTCTCTATGGTCTCTCTATGGTTTTATAATCCAAAATGGCCTACTTCCTTTTCCGCTGAAGCCGCGACCCTTCCCCTTTCAAAAATGGCGATTCCCTTCTTCCTGCCCTCCAGCAAGGGCCGCTTCTCTCCAGCCACTCTATTGTTATTACGCACTTCCTGTCTCCCGTCTTCCCACAGCAGATCTCGCGATGGTGTCTTTTTCTCACAGCTCCATAACCACAGGTATTCAAAACAATAGTCCAATTTCTTTAATAACTTCTTTAAACTTAGTCTCTTTTCAAATGCAACTCTTGCCGAGTCTTCCCCTCCTTTTCATTAATCTGTTGCAGTTTAAAAGTTTACTTTTTTTCCTCTCTGTTTTTATCAATCTGTCCCGTATCGGAAGATAGTGATCTTTACCTTCTCATTCACTTTTCTCGGGTTGTAATCGCTGTTTCGATTTTCACTTCTCCTCTCCACTTCTTCCCTCCAATCGAAGCTTGGGTATGTAGGTCTTATGCCAGCCGAATTGGCCCCAGAACTGCCGCAGAGATTGTAGCCGACCCGTCGCAGGGTGGGACCTCAAGGATCGAGAGGGAACCCGTTGTGTAGAGCCCCCCCTCGTCCGAGATCTAGCTCACCCTAGGGTCTTGAGCGTTCTTTGCCTGCTCTCCGCCTGAGAGCAGTCGGCCGCGGGCTATTTTCACCCCGCCGGCCGCTTAAAACGGCAGTCCGGTCAGCTCCGCAAATGGAGCTGCTTCAGACCTCCATGGATCCCAAACCGGAAGTCGACCTCTGGACTTGGATTTTGGACTCCTTCCTGGCTTTGAACTTGTGCTTTGACTTTGGACCGGACTTGACTATTCTGCTTGGGCTGACCCCACCCACAACACAACCTGTCCTTGCACTGTGTGTAGAGTGCACAGAAAGGGAGGGCTGGATGTTATTTTTTTTTTTCCTTTACGGGAAGGGAAGTAGAGGGAGGATGGCCCTCTTCCCCTCCCCCTATTTTTTACTAGTAAAAAGTGAGAAAGTGGACAGGTTGCTGGCTGCCAGTCTCCTTTTTTGACTAAAACCGTTAACTCAGAGTTGAATGAAAAGGAAGAAAGAATGGCTACCTCCCTGTCATTTAATGCTCGGTTAACAGTTTTAATCAGAAAAACCCAAAAAGCCAGAAGGCAAGCTGGGCAAGATGAAATTACTCCTGGTACTCCTTGACCCACTATCTTTGGAGGATTTCCTTAGTCACAGTGGTGGCCACGGCACCTAAGCAAAGGACAGCAGATAGTCACTGAATGGGCATGAACCGGCTCCACATGCCTGGGACCTCCTTTAATAACTGTTTTCTTTCCAATCTTCACCCTAATCTATATAACATGCACCTTGCAGCACCAGGGTCTTGGAGGCTCATAGAGACCCCTTCCCTCCTCAAACTCACCTGTACATGCCCACATGGATGTTGCCAGCCTCTCCTTAAATTGTGTGTAAAAACACACAGAAAGGGATGGTGATGGCGATGTTAATGGTGACAGCACCATACCATTTGCTATGCCCTCCCTGGCACAAAGCAAACCTTTTGCAATTTGATCCCTACAAGCCTCTCAATGCCAATACCATTGCCTAGGAAGTGCTGAAGAAAAAACGCACTCGTGTGCATCGCTCACATCCCCTTCCAGCAAACAGAGTTAATGCTAAGGGCTCAATCTCTCTCCTTTACATTCAATTGGTTACATCATTGATGAGTACAGACAGACTTGCTGTTAAGGAAAACAAGATGCTGCTGGAGGGCCGCCGCCCCCTCACTGCCTGGCCTGCCTGCACAGTCTCTGTGCAGTAAGAACCAAAAAAAATGGTTTTAAGATAGAAAAGAAAGTAAAATATCTGGGTATTATGTTGTCAAGTACGAACTGTATGTTGTTTCACAATAATTACAATAAGGTATGGAAAGAAATTAAGAAATCTATTGAGATGGGAAAAATTACAACTATTGTTGCTGGGGAGAATATCTGTAATTAAAATGAATGTTCTACCTAGAAGGTTATTTTTGTTCCAGACAATACCAACATTGACATCTGACACACCATTTAAACAATTGCAGAAGGAAATAGATCACGAGTTAAACTTAAAATATTGTAATGCAAAGGAAAGAGGAAGCCTAGGTTTACCTACTTGAAATTTATATTTTAATACTTGTTGTTTGGTTTGGCTGAAAGAATGGCTACTGTTGAGAAACAGAAGGTTATTGGATATAGAGGGACATGATTTAAGATTCAGATGGCATATGTATTTGTGGTATGATAAAGTAAATGTGGATTTTAAAAATTAGACATGCCATCTTGAGAACACGGAATAAATATAAATTTGGGATGTATTCTAAAAGACCACTTTGGATCTCCCTTAAAGAGGCTTTTTTTAATATACACAAGTGGTTAACATATCAGGATCTACTAGACTTCTTACAAGGTAATTGTAAAATGAAATAAAGAGATAAACTGAATACACAAGGATATTCATGTGAATGTTTTTTAATGCACAACTAACAGAGTGTCGCGCACAGGGCTGGGCACAGCAGGCAGGAGGCTCACTGGCACTGCAGGGCTGAACACAACAGGCAGGAGGTCAGTAGTCCAGAAGGCAGCAAACCAGGGTCCAGAAGTCAGGCCACGTGTCAGGACCAATATGCCAGTCAGAGAGAGGAACAGGCAGAAGGGTAGTCAGAAGGCAGGCCGGGGTCAAACTCCAATCAAGCAGCAGAGCAGAGGGCAGGGCAGGGCAGGGCAGGGCAGGGCAGGGCAGGGCAGGGCAGGGCAGGGCAAGGCAAGGCAAGGCAAGGCAAGGCAAGGCAAGGCAAGGCAAGGCAAGGCAAGGCAAGGCAAGGCAAGGCAAGGCAAGGCAAGGCAAGGCAAGGCAAGGCATAGAGCTCTGGTAGCAGGGAGTGGCGAGCTGAGTTGCTTCCACGCTTGGTTTCCTCGGCGTCTTCCTTTTATGCTGTCCTAATGAGGAACAGCTGTTGCCTCTCTCTCTAACAGCTCCGCTCGGTGCTGTGCCTGTAAACGGCCACTCCTTCGCCTCTCCAACAGAGCTGACTTATCTCTATGTTTCCTCCTTTCAGCTGGCCCCAGATGCTCGGGTTTCGCTTTTGCCCTGAGGGAGTCTTTGTCTCTTACAGCCTCTGTGGAGGTTTCTGGCTGTTCCTCATCCCTGACAGTCTCTGCAGAAGCTCCAGGCTGTTCTTGCTGAATTCCCTCTGGAGCAGCAGCAGTGGTTTCTGACTGCTCTTCCTCTCCAATAGCTTCTGCAGGGGCTTCTGGCTCTAGAGAAGATCCTGTTGGCCCTTCCTGCTCATCTTCTGAGGAGGACTCTGAGGCAATAGGTAAGGTGGCCAGTCGAGGCTGGGGCTGACTCATGACACAGAGCAATTTAAAGTGGGCAAAAAGATGTTTGGATTTGATCAAATTATGATGGTTTTTGAAACAGAGTTATTTACTAATGATAATCATGTTATTGTCAAAATGTATAAGCTTTTGTTGAGATTGGAAACAAGAAGAACAGGAGGAAGTATGTATGATAAAATGGGCAAAGAACTTTGGTTATAATATACAGCTTGAACAATGGGAGAACATGTGGTTGAGGGGTCTTAAATTTACTTTAAATTCTAGCTTGAAAGAAAATTTTTACAAAATGATGTATAGATGGTATATGTAATCGAAGAAATTAGCAAAAATGTATAAAAATGTTTCAAACAGATGTTGGAAATGTGAACAGGAAGAGGGAACACTTTATCATATGTGGTGGACATGCAAAAAATGTTTAGGAAATAAATACAGCCCGGAAAACCCACAACAACCATCGAAATAAATACACTTAATTATCCAGAAGATTCAAAAGACTAATGTTCAAATAAAGCTGGAGGCCTTTTGCTGGGCTTAATGGAGAAACAGCTGGAAGCGACATTTTGTACAAGTGCAGTAAGACTTTTATATGCTCAAAAATGGAAAGCTACACTATGCTGAGATGGCTCAGGCTGATGTCTTTGATCAAGGAAAAGATACTAGATAAATATATGACTATCTGAAAGCCCCTTATTGACTTTTTGCAAGAAACAGAAAGAGATGAACTAATGGTTTGTGCTTTCAAAGATTAGGGTGAGGGAAAGATGTATAGATGGAAAGGTGAAGTAGTTATTCATGGTAATTTTAGTACACAGAATGTATTATTGTTGGACATTTTCAAATAGAAAATTGGTATTATTCCTATCTCTCTATATTTTTCCTTTTTTTCTTCAATAAATCTTTAATAAAAAAAACTTTTCAGGACTGTTACAACCTAATTTCTCAAATTTGTTCCACCGTTTCGGAAGTAACTTTAATGAGCTAAATCAGCAATCTCTGTATGTATTTTTGGGTATTTTGTTCATTATGCACACCCCTAGAAAGGATATCAAAATTCATAATGAAAACAGAAATCAAAACAAATGGAAGTTTTTACAAGTTAATGTAAGAATAAGGCAAGGCCTGCAAACATTTGTAAATATCCTCTTGAAAGTAATATTTTTGCCCTAAAATAAAAAACCTTCTCCTACAAAAGGCTCTACTCTGGCTTTAAACATAGTAGGAAAGGAACATGTTATTTCATTTTATTTTGCTCCTGGGACTAGAATTGATAACATTAATCTTAATAGGTAGCAAAGATAAGAAAGATATGTATGTGTGTGTGTGTGTGGGTGGGTGGGAGGTAATAGAACTGTTGTAAATTTTCTGTCATGTAGTTTCTGACTCCAATTATTTCCATTTAGGGAGAAGACAAATCATTCATTATCAAGCTCCATATCATGTCACCTATTGACCTTTCAATTTCAACAGGAAATAGATAATATACTCCTCAGGGTAGGTTTTACATAAATATCACGGAAGTGTACTCATACAATGAAAAAGAGTCTATCAGTGTGGTGGTTTTTGACTCTTGAAGTCAAGAGCACTTGAGAAATACCTCTTGGCAATTAGCTAATGAGGAATGAAGACTTCAGGACAGACAACAGTACTGCTTATGTTATATTAAACATATTTTGATGACATCATTTGTAACATTAAAAGTCCCTAATTATCACTGGCAAGATAAGCAGTTAGAAAGTGAGCAGGTGATGGCATAAAGAAGTGATGGAAGCTCATGAACACGTGTAGATTTTCACATTATGAGCATGCCTTCTACTGTAGAGTATTTCTGGGATCCTGAGCTGAGAAAGGTCTTCCTCAGCCCTAACTGGACCAGGAAATCAAAGCAGCAGAGTGGCTCCACGTTTAAGTGCTGCACAGAATGGCAATTCTGTCAGTTTACATCATGGGTGCATTATGATGGAATAATGCAAACCAAGATATTGTAAGGAAGCACGGATCTAATTGAATATATTGAGAGTAGGGATTGAATTAAATATGTTGAGCTAAGCTGCCAGTTCCTTGATCACAGGTTTCCAGTTCATAGTGCAATTCCTAATAAGATCAGATTTGCATCAAGACTAACAAAAATACCACTGTAATTAAGAGAAGACAGCAACTAGTTCCAACATATGCAGAGAGTCATGATAGCACATGTCAGATTCTTAAAATAAAACGTTAGTCTTGAAGATGCCACAGGACTTCTGTTTGAAATATACAATTGACTCTTCATATTCTGAAGTACAGGCCTGCTCAGCAAAACATGATACAAAAGCTAAGTCTCTTTAATCTCCATCCTACTCCAAATGAATAGCAGCAGAGGCTCTGTGAGTATTCTTGCCTTATGCATCAGAGCTGTGCATATATGCTACAAGACAAACATAGGCAAATGAAAGAGTTAAGGTACATTTACAAAGAATTCTAGCAAAGCCTCTGTTGCTGTAACATTCTGGGTTTTCACTCGTGTTAGGAGTAACTTCTTGGAAGAAACCAATGCTGGCACTGTAATATTTACATAGTTCAAAAAAAGGCAGCATTTTAAAAAATTAGGACTGAGCAGGGACATACATACATGAGGACAAAAGAGGGAAAGTATAACTTAAAGTTGGGAATAGACAGTGAGACAATGATTTTCCACATTTCCTTTTAAAAAAATCAATTCAGTTGTAACACTGGACTATGGAGAAGCTCACATGCTTTGATTCTAATTATAGTAATGGTTTTCATAGACTCGCTTTTAGAAAACAAAGATTTATTTAAACTATTAAAAAAATTAAAATGGTATGTAAACATTTATGTTCATCACTTTAAATGTCAGCATACTGTTCCTAGTTCAGCACAAATATTGCCAGCTCAGCACAAATGAAAGGAGACCCTAGCAAAACACGCAAAGTAATTGTCTATGGTTACAAAGCATAGTTTGTCTATGGTTACAAACCTTAACAAAATGCACTCAATAATTCAAATTGTTGTTCTCAGAAAGACAGGGCTCCAGCCAGCTAAAATGAATGCAAGATCCATTGGATAAACAATAAAACCTACAGAAGTATGAGGAAATGTCCCATCTGCTCTTCTATCAAATCGAAAATTGATGAACTCACTATAACAAACATTCTTTCAAAACAGAAATTTCATAAAATGGTCTGGGATTCAAAGTAGTATAAGATATATTAATGGCAGAAGAAAAATCATGTGGGAAAGCTGTTGCTTGGCACTGTGTAATATGTAATATGTAACAGGTAGGCAAATTGGTGCTTAAGTGCATATCAGGGATTCCCAGTCCCTAACTGAGTAACTTTCAAACTGCATTATGGGGCAGCCTGTTGTTCCCTGGTAGGTGATCAAAGGGTTGTCAATGAGATCAGCTTCCCAACACTACCAATCTTTATCTGAAAAGCACTACCCCAGGAGGATGTTGAGTGTGCTATAGATAGCACTCTTAGATAACGAAGAGCAATCGCGAGACGCAACAGATCTGGCTAGCACCTTTCATGAATCAAGTCTGCACTCTAGAACACTCCCCTAGAACACTTTATCCTGTAACAACAAGGGTTTCATAGCTAATATGCATCCATTCCTCAGCAGTTATGTTGATGTAGAGAGGATTCCCTAATTCTAGGAAGCTGCTGGTTGTTTGACTTAACGCCATATTGCTTGACAAAATTTTATGGTTAAGGGCATAGAAACATCTGTACAAATATGCATGTTATGTGCAGATAACAGAACATTCACATTAACAGACCAGAAAAAACATTACCTGAACCATTTAAAGTAATAGCACTTCAGAAATCTGGGTTGGTAGACTACACCATTAGCAGAAATAATTAGTGTATCAAAACAGATAGAAGGTAATCCCTCACATTGGCAAGAAGAATGTCTAAAAATATCTGGTTATCATTGCTTCCAAAGATCTATCTAAATCCATCACAGAACCAGCAGCAATTAAAATCACAATTTGCTGCTTTAAAAGCCTTGCAAGCTCTTCCAATTCTGTCATTGTATCATGCTCGTATATCAAAACACACAATTTCCTTTTTAACATCTTCTAATTAGATAGCTTAGTTATTAGTAATGGAGTTTGACTTACCAATTTAGCTACTTTTCCATAGTCAATCCATCTGATTGTTGCAAAGTTCGTTGACTCTGCACAGTTGAAACCATGGTTAAATCCTGCATGGTATCCATAAGGGAAAGTGATCATAAATTCTCCTGCCTCCTGTGTGATCTAAAACCAAAAAAACAATGTGTCAACATGTTCTCATTGATCTGGCAGTACAATCCATGCTTCCCATAAGCTTTCTTTTTTGCTTCTTCTTTTGGATTCTCTTTCCCAGTGCAGATGCATGATGGTAGGACTGTGCTCTTGGTTATGCAGGAATAATTCTGCTCTTTACCTGCAGATATCCCAAGTTCTTTAAGCCAAGATCTTCCTGCATGCTTCTTGATTCATAGGGCTATTCTTCACTTTCTTAAAGAACTAAGTGGATTAAAATTGATTGAACATATAGCAGAGAATAGTTATCACAAGGGAAGTAAATAAGCAGCAGAGTCCCACAAGGATCACTGCTAGGATCAGTGCTATTCAATTTGTTCATAAATGATCTGAAATTGGGGTTGAATCTTCTAGTGGCCAAGTTTGGAGATGCTACCCACTTACTCGGGATGGTAAAAATGAGATGGATTATGAAGAGCTCCAGGAGGATCTCTTGAAATTGAGTGGGCAAAAATGTGGCAAATAAAGTTCAGCATAGACAACAGCAAAGTAATGCACATTAGAGCAAAAATTCTTAACTTTAAATGTTTGCTGATACTATCTGAACGGGCAGATGCTGAGAAGGAAAGAGATCTTTGGGTTGTAGTCAATGCAAGTGCTGCCTCAATGTATGGAAGTGGTGACAAAGTCAATCTCCATGCCAGGGATTATTAGGAAAGAAATTAAAACTAAAACAGCCAATATTGTAATGTCCATTTATAGATTTATGGTGAGACCTCATTTGGAATACTGCATAAAATTCTGGACACCATATCTCTAAAGAAGATACTGCAGTACAAAAGTGGGCAACCAAGAAAATTAAGGGATTAGAGCACCTTTCCTATAAAGAAAAGCTATTCAGTATAGAAAAAAGTGAAACCTCATCCCCCCAGGGGGGAGAGACAATAAAGACACATAAAATTATATGTGAGTGGGAAAAGTGGTTAGATCGATTTTTTCTCTCATGTAATACTAGAAGGTGTGGGCACCCAACAAAGTTAGATTCAGGATGAAGGAAGTATTTATTCATTCAACAAGTAATTAAATTGCAGATTTCACTGCTGGTGGGCGTAGTATAGACGGATTTAAAACCATTAACACAGATGGCTTCAGAAAGATATTAAGCAAACTGATGGAGCATAGGTCCATTACAGGGTACTACTCATGATTAGACATGGGCATGAATGGGGGGGGGGGACGAACATACTGTTCATAGTTCGTTGCCGTTGACGTACAGACAAACAGTAACGAACATGTCCCGTTAATAAACATGTTTGTTGTTCAATGTTCGTGGGGGCCAGAACGGCCCTCGTTGGACTTAGAGAGCCCATATTCACAGGAAGTGATCAGCAGGCTCTCCTACAGCCATCAACCAAGTTTGGTCAAGATTGCAATACGCATCTTGGACTTATACATTCCCAAATCTGACGCCCCCAGGAAACTCCCATTCAATATAATTGGAGCCACCAGTTGACTTTGGCCCCATGTACAAGCAGTGGACTCAAAGGTGAGATGCCTCCCCTCTAGGGGGCAGGTGGTGTTGCTGCTCACCAGCAGCACCTCCCATGTGCCCATCTGCCAGGCCTCACTAAGGCTACTTTCCGCCTCGGTATAGAGGTGGGTGATGTTTGCGGCCACCGGCCCAGGCAGGCTGGGGAAGACAGTGGCATGCCACCTCCCCTCTAGGGTGCGGGGTGTGTGGCCGCTCACCAGCAGCACCCCCCTGTGCCCGCCCGCCAGGCCTCAAAGAATTTAATATTTCCGGTGTTGGCCAGAAGGAGAGTGATGTTTGTGGCTGCCAGGCATGGCGGGTTCAGGGAGGCGATGGAGTGCCACCTCCCCTATAGGGGGCGGGTGGTGTGGCCGCTTGCCAGTGGCACCTGCCCTGTCCCCGCCCGTCAGGCCTGATAACTTGATATTTCCAGCATAGGATGGAAGGAGGGTGCTGTCGGCAGCTGCCAGGCCTGGCAGGCTTGGGGAGGTGGCGTGCTGCCTCCCCTCTAGGGTCCAGGGTGTGTGGCCACTCACCAGCAGCACCCTCCTGTGCCTGCCCGCCAGGCCTCCCAGAGGCTACTTTCCACCTCAGTATAAAGGTATGGTATAGACAGGTTTCTCAATAGACAGGTGCATAGGTGTATGGGATAGATGTACAGGATAGAGGGATGTGTGGATACATTGAATATCTGTATTAGATTGACAGGAGAGACAGATACCATATACAAGGATATTGGGGAGACTGGTGGATTGCATAAATATCTGCATTATTCCGTCATTAGAAAGTTGGAAGGAAAGAACCAAGGGTGGGAGATGGGGCCCGCCCCTTACATGTAGAAGTGGAGGATCACGTGCCGGCCATCAAGGCGGTGGAGGATGGCTTCCCCTACGTCGTGGGGGAGGCATCAGTTCCCCTAGGAAAGGGGATTGTGGGCAGACAGGTAGATGCCCTTGTGGGGAGCTGTGGGCTGCCCCTTGCATCATCCACCGACCTGCCTTCACAGACACAGCAGTCTATTCAGCATCAGCACCCTACAGAAGATGGCAGTTCTACAGAATCCACACCACTCAGAGACACCTCACCTGTGCAGGCAGTAAGTAGTGTAGGCTGCCGCCAGCATTACCCTCCTTCCTGTCTTCGTGGAAAGGAAGGGATGGACATGACAGGAGAGGTCGCAGGGTGGGGTCGGGGCAGTTCCAGAGAGGGAGAGGTCGAAAGAGGGACCGGGTACTTGTACTGGAGAGGTGGACAGAGGCTTCCTGGCCGCAATGCGGAGCAGGACCGAGAGGACACCAAGATTTGTGAGCCATGAGCCGAGAAACCCACTGAGCTTCTCTTTGGCGGCAGCAAACATCACCCACCTTCCTGCCTTCATGGAAAGGATGGGATGGACAGGACAGGAGAGGTCACAGGGTGGGGTCGGGGCGCTTTCAGAGAGGGAGAGGTGAAAAGAGGGACCAGGCACCTGTACGGGAGAAAAGGACAGAGGCTTCCTGGCCACATTGCACAGAAGGACCAGAACGTAGGACCCCAACATCCACCGTGTTGG
Source organism: Eublepharis macularius (assembly GCF_028583425.1). Lineage (NCBI taxonomy): Eukaryota > Metazoa > Chordata > Lepidosauria > Squamata > Eublepharidae > Eublepharis > Eublepharis macularius. The sequence goes on along the minus strand of NC_072797.1, from coordinate 104,413,598 downwards.
ATTGCGCAGACTTCTCCAGGAGAGGCTTGTCCGCCCCCGTATTGGTGGAGGCTGTCTCCAGCAACACCTCACCTTCCTGCCTTCATGGAAAGGATGGGATGGACCGGACAGAAGAGGTTGTTGGGAAGGGTCTGAGTGTTCCAGAGAGGAAGAGGTCGAAAGAAGGACCGGGTACTTGTCTGGGAGAGGAGGACAGAGGCTTCCTGGCCGCATTGTGTAGCAGGACCGGGATGGAGGACCCCAACATCCACCCTGAAGGAGTGCGCAGACTGCTGCTGGAGAGGCTTGTCCGCCCCTCCTGTGTCAAACTGGAGGCTGCCGCCAACATCACTCACCTCCCTGCCTTCACGGAAAGGAAGTGAGTCGTGGGACCCATTCCTCCCCATACACGGGTGGAACAGCAGGTGCCCATGGATAGGGGTGCACCGTGCAGCACAACCGTATCAGCAAAAGCTTTTGAGCTGTGACTCATCCCCAAAAGCAGCAGCAGCACAGCACCCACCTTCCTGCCTTCACAGAAAGGGTGGGAGGGACCCATTTCCCCCTGCTCAGAGGGGACAGCAGGTGCCCAGGGATAGGGGGCCCTGTGCTGTACAACCATACGCGCAACAGCTCTTGAGCTGCCCCTCGTGCCCAAAAGCAGCAGCAGCAGACAGCGCCCACCTTCCTGCCTTCATGGAAAGGGGAGGATGGACCCATTCCCCCCGGTCAGAGGGTACAGCAGGTGCCAAAGAAAGGAGGGGGGCTGTGCGGTACAACCCTATCAGCAACAGCAGCAGAGCTTTCCCTCATGGCCAAAAGCGGCGGCAGCTGACATCACCCACCTTCCTGCCTTCGCGGAATGGATGGGATGGGCAAGACAGGAGAGGTTGTTGGGAGGGGTCGTACTGATTCCATCCAGAGGGTGAGAGGTTGAAAGAGGGAACGTCCAGGACCTTGTCGGGGAGAAGAGGACAAAGGATTGTTTGTCACAGCTGCATTGCAGAGTGGGACCAGGAAGGGCCAAAGGCGGCAGCAGTGCCATGGTAGTCCCCTGTGCTCAAAGGTGGTGGCAGCTGACATTACCCACCTTCCTGCCTTCGTGGACAGGACAGGATGGGCAGGACAGGAGAGGTCATTGGGAAGTGTCATTCTGGTTCCATCCAGAGAGGGAGAGGTTGAAGGAAGGAGCGTCTGGGAACTTGTCAGAGAGAGGACGCTATGGACAGGACAAGTTGTGGAGAAGGGTCATATTGGTGCCATCCAGAGAGGGAGAGGTTGAACGAGGGAACGGGAACTTGTCTGGGAGAGGAGGACAATGGGTTACCAGCTGTGGAAGCAGCTCCGAGAACTGAGAAGGGCTGGAGCCCGCTGCACAGGAGCTTGGCCTAGAACCACAGTAGACTTGGGGTGGCTCAGAGCCCAGGTACATCCAGGTCCAAGGAGGGATACCCAAGTAGGTTGAGGTTGTCCTTGACAAAGGTCAACATGTCCACTAGGTCCAGGTGCAGACATGCACAGCGGGGATGGAGGAGGTCTCCCAGGTCAGAGAACACCCACTCACTCCGCACGCTGGTGGGAGAGCAGGACAGGATGCTGCTTGCCACAATGGACAGGTCCAGCCATACAGCAGATTTACTCATCCAATACTCCAAGGGGTTGGAATGGGGGGCTCGGTGGGCTCTGCAAGGTACTCTCGCACCATAGCCCCCGTTGAATCCTCCACTGTGAGAGATGCACCCACTGTGCTGTGGCCAACCACACAGCCCACCGACGAGGCCCAGAGATCAAGTGGGGCCATTTGGGTGGGTCTCTCCTGGCGTGGCTCACTTCCCAACCCCTCCCCCTCTCCTCCTCCTCCTCCACCGCCCACCCCTCGCCCCTGCCCGGTTCCCTCCATCCTGCCTTCTCTTTCTGGAAACGGAGCACCGCTGTGCGGAGCTCCTTTTTCCAGCACTGCATCTGATCCACCTGCATGGTGATGCTGCCCTTGATCCGGGGGTCACAGAGGGAGGCCATTTGGTACGGCACCTTGTGGCACAGAGGATACAAGCGCTCGGCCATGCATGCCTGGATCCTCCTCACAAAGTCCCAGACGCTGGGGAGCAGCTCTTTCTCATGCTCGAGCTCCTTGGCCAGGAACTGGTCGAGCCCATGGATCAGGGGGATGACCTGACCCAGGCTGGCCTCATATGAGCAAAACAGCTCGGTGGCCTCCTTAAAGGGTTTCAGCATTCAGGACATCTGGGCAAGGACTCTCCATTCCATGGAGCTGCAGCTCAGCTCCTTTCCCCTCCTCAGAATGTCCAGAAGGAGGGGGAGAGCCCTAGCCCAGCACTCCAGAGACCTGAGCAGATCAGGCACTAATAATAATGTAAGCCCTCAGCCAAGGTGCCCACTGAGCTTGGCCCCAGGGCCTGGAAGCAGCCCTGGAACCAGAGGGAGGGGGTAGAGCCCTAGCCCAGCATTCCCACAGAACTGACCGGATCAGGCACTGATAGTAATAATAATCAGTGTGAGCCCTCAGCCGAGGTGCCCACTGAGCTTGGCTCCAGGGCCTGGCAGCAGCCCTGGAACCAGAGGGGATAGATCCCTATCCTACCCACCACACACCGAAAAAACCCAGCTCCAACGCACTCTCCCTGTCTCTCTCCCAAAAGGCTAGCAACAGCTCTGTCCCACTCCACTGCCTGCTGAAAATGAAAGCTAGAACTGGGAGCGCAGTGCCCTTTTATAACCAGAGGTCTCATAGAGAAAAGCAGGAGGTCTGTGGTTGGCAGTCAGAACTGCCTAACAGGGTTTGCAGGGATGAGATTGGAGTGCCCATGGCTACAGAATACCCCCTCCCCCTCCCTCCCCCCTGGTCTCTGCTCCCGTGTAACCAATTGTAACCAATTTGGAGCTCCACACTTGGAAGGAAAACCTGCCCATCAAGTTAAGTTGGGCTCAGATTGGGGTTTCCAGGGTGACAGAAGGAGTGCAGACAGAGTTCAGGCAGTCCCTGCCTCCATTGCCAAGAGAACTGATTGAAGGTCCCTGACTGTCTGGCTTCACGAACAGTGGACGAACACAACGAACCAGGCTTGTGACGACTACTTGTTCGTTTACAATGGCGCCTCACGAATGTCTTGTTCGCGAACAGACAAACGGCCTGTTCGTGGTTTTTTTTCATTTGTATTGCTGTTCGTGCCCATGTCTACTCATGATGACTAAAAGGAACCTCCAAATACACTGGCAATGAATCTCTGAATACTAGTGCTAGGAGACAACGTGAGGGGGAAAGGCCTTGGTCTCTGTGCCGTTTGTTGGTTCTCCAGGTTGGTCACTGGATTCTCCAGGTTGGTCACTGGATTAGATGGACTGATCCAGCAGGTATTTCCATATGTAACAGTTGTCTGACTTATACTGCATAACAGAATAAATTTACAAAAATCAGGCAATAAAATGGGGTCATTAAAACATAATTTAGGGGGAATTTCAGCATTAGAGCTTCTCTTTCTTACTTTGGTTAAAGAAAAGAAAAATTGAGGGAGAACTGGAGGGAGAAGTTACAGAATTAGAATTCAATGGCATGTGTGATACTTTCTCTCATGGTTGCCCAGCCTCCCTTCCTCCTCCCATTCTGCCTAAGCAACTTTTCAACAGGAACTTTTCATGCTGTTTCTCTAATTTGCTGGACAACTACTCGAGCAGATCCTACTTCACTAGCATATCAGTAAACCAATTTTGCTAACAGTGTAGTGTGTTAAGAGTTCTCTACCGGGTCAGTCTTCTATTGGATTCCCTAATAAAACAGACCCTGATGAACTGTTTGAAGTCTAGGTGGAACAAGTATAAGGAACCTGAAATGTCTTGACAATATTATTCTAGGACCAATAATTCAAGCTCTGTATTATATTCATGCCGAAAAAACATGTCTTAAGAATGAATTTATTACCATTGCAAAATATGCATTTGCCTAGAAGCAACTATTTGAAATACTAATGTTATATCAGTGTCATGACAGTGTATGAAATTAGGAACTAGAATGAATCATTTCACAGCCTTCTAATAACACGCAAATCTATCCTACAAATTCAGAAAAGGGATTGTTCAAATTAAGATTTGACTTTTTCTAAAGTAATACAATTTATGGTCAGCAGAATAGGGAGTGGACATACGCAAGATGGAGAACATGGAACATTAGAACTTTATCACATGAACTCACCACTATATTAAGATTATTTTTGTCCTAATACAATGAAAAGACAAAGAAGCTAGGAGGACTGATATGAGATGCAAAAAGCACCATAGGTTTTAGGGACAAGACACACAGTACAATTAAAATGCTGCAGTAAAACTGGTCTCAATAATTAACTCAAGTGACTTCAAAGAGCCCATTTACCTGACATGGAAACAGACATGGAAGAAGCCTAAAGATGTATTTAGGGCAGCTCTACAAAGAGTTCTTCCAGCAACCCCCCATACAGACCTAATTTCATCCTAAAGCCAGCGTTGTATAGTGGTCAGAGTCATAGACTAGGATCTGGGCAACTCAGGTTGATTCCCGGTTGCCATGGAAGGTTGTGGGTGACCTTGGGCCACAAAATCTCTCAGCCTCTCAGGATTTGTTGTGAGGTAAAAATGGAGCAGAGGAGAATGATGGGTCCCCAAAATTAAAAAAAATAAATAAAACATTTTTAAAAGCTTCCACAGCCAAAATTCAACTTCATTTGTTTTAATTGTTCTTATAGCCAGAATTAATTTATAACTTTTAATATCCATCCTAGATATGCTTGCTGCAACTTGAAAGCATTCCTTCTTGCCCTGGACCTCCGGCCTGTAAACAGTTACTTTATTTCTCTTCAGAACAGTATCTAAGACATTTCAGAACTGCTATTATGTCCCTGCAGTTCTCTCTCAACTAAACTATTAAATTTCTATTATAATTTCCTTTCATTCCCTCAAGCCATGCTGTTCATTACTACTAATGTGGAAGTGCAATTAGTAGCCACTTCCCATGAGCTGTATGTCCAAACCCCTGATACTACTATACCAGTGTGGGTTTGTATGAGTCCCACTCTCATTTACCTTCCCAAGTTATGATAACTAAGGTTCCCAAGTACCCGCCAGTGGTGGGCAAACTCCAGGGGATTTGTCCCTTCGTCCGCCGATCACCCAGCAATCGGCGGGAGGGAGCAAACTCCCAGAGCTTGCCTGCCACCGGCAGGCACCTCAGGAGCAAGTGTCGTGCGTGCGCTCCCACCCGGCGCAGCGACATCACTTTCATAGCTGGCATCATCGCACCGGCCACAGGAGTATCCCTGTGCTCCATTTGAGGCTGATTTTGGCCCCCAGTGGCCTAAATTGGAGCCGTGGGGAGTGTGTGAGCACTCCTGCTGCCAGGGTGACGATGTCACTTACAGAAGTGATGCCGCTGTGCGCACAGTGTGGTGACATCACTTCTGGAAGTGACATCATGCTGCCGCCAGAGTGTGCACGCAAAGACTTAAACTGGAACTGTGAAAGGTAAGTGTCAGGTCCCAAACCTCGTGGCGGGAGGCTAGAGGGACTTGGCAACCCTAATGATAACTGTAACAACATTATGAACAGCAATACAACATAAATCACTTCTATCCAGCTGAGTACAGATAACAGTGTCACTGTACTATGAGGAAGGCAAAAACTCTGGCCTCACATTTGTCGGCCTGGAAATCTGGTCATTCCTTCTTGGCTCTGTCATCAAAGCCTACAGGAAAAAGCTTTGTTACGCTTCCTAAGAAACTGGAAGTAAGGTTCTACATCTGGATTAGGTGCCTTTTTAATCCCAGATGCAGACCAAACTGCGATACTCTTCAATCTGCAACTTTTTCACCCTGGTAGTTCCACATACCTGCTATTCTATTTGAGCAAGCAAGCTAGGTCACAGGGAATCCTTACCCACCAACATGCCCACAACCACAACCCTGGGCTATAGTTTTTCACACCTTGTATCAGGCATAAATAGGTATCCCTACTGGAAGACTGGGAGCTGGACTTGCTATTTTTGCCGTTTCCCAAGTGTGCAGTCGCCAAACATATATGTTATTTATAGTCTGCCTTTCTCACTGAGACTCAAGGTGGATTATAGAGTGTGGGTCAATACAATCAAACATTAAAAAACAATATAATAAGGCATGGATTGCAGAAATTTGAATACAAGCAGAATCCAATATAGAATTGAGAAACAATGCTGAAACAAAGCATAAGCTATTTAACATGACATATAAATAACGCAGAAAGGCCATAAAGCATAAGCAATTGAACATAACATATTAAACAAAGCAGAATGACACAGTAGGTACACAATAGTACAGTCCAGTCTCTCTCCCTTTACCAAGCACCTCTCTGTAAATTTCCTTACAGTACAGCCTGCCTACCTGTGTAAGAAAGCCACCCTGAATAATTCAGTTTTACGTAAGTTTGTGGGAAAGTAGGAGAATGGAGACCCTCCTAACTTCATCAGGCAAGCCATTCTGTAAGGTGGGGGCAGCAACAGAGAATGCAGGTATACAGGCAGTTGCTGATTTTGTGCATTTGCACGACGGCAAATGTAAAAGGCTCTGTTCAGATATGCAGAGTATAAGGAGAGAGGTGGTCCCATATATATGAGGGACCAAGGCCATGAAGGGCTTTGTATGAGATAACTAATACCTGGACTCAAGCTCAGTAACTGATGAGTAGCTAATGGAGTGACTGGACATGGGCACGATCTGAATTACGATTTCACACACACACACCCCGATTTTGGCGTTTGCGCCATTGTGACTCAGCTAATCGGTTCTGTCCACTGCAACCGATCCAGCGGTCGGGAGTTTGCTTGTTCGGGACTTGATCGGCTGGGTCAGTTTCTGTTTGGAATTGCAGACACTCTTGCGCCAGTAATTTATTCCCAGGGCAACGGAGTCAGGGCGGGGAATGAGCTGTGTTTGCCCTCCTTCTGTCGCCCTCGAAACACAAATGGAAGCCCAGCTTTCCTTGATTAGCAGGCTTCCTTCCAGCCATGGAGCAGCAACCCAGGGGAAGGAGGGGGAAGGAGGTGTTCTGAAGCCATGGGCACAAAGGAAAGGCAAAAGGCAGCGCGGGTGGCTGGGAGGCTACCCGTGCCGTTCGTCTTTCCCCAGGACAAGGGGCGCGTGGGCAAGCTGGCCACCCCTTGTCCTGGGGAAAGGCAAAAGGCAGTGCGGGTGGCTGGGAGCCCGCCCTTGCCGTTCACCTTTCCCCAGGACTAGGGGTGTGCGGGCAAGCCGGCCGCCCCTTGTCCTGGGGAAAGGCAAAAGGCAGCGCGGGAGGCTGGGAGGCTGACTGCGCCGTTCGCCTTTCCCCAGGACAAGGGGCGTGCGGGCAAGCCAGCCGCCCCTTGTCTTGCGGGGCAGGTGAACAACACGGGCAGCCTCCAAGCCACTTGCGCTGCCGCCAGCTCCACAGCGCACCGGGACAGCCGGCTTGCTGCGTGGGTGGGGGCAACTCAGGAGCATGTGTGCACGCGCACACGCGTGCAAGAACCTGACTATGGTTGCCCTGGGCGCTGGCCTCCCCGATTCCGGACCGGAAACAAGACTTGATCGGTTAGAATCGGTGACCTGCGTTCGGCGGCACCCAGATCCACAAACAGCTTAATCGGAATTTTTTTTTGGATCGTAGCCATGTCTAGGAGTGACTGCAGAATGCGAATAATATGTATGTTCCATACAGCTCCCAATAATAACTGAGCTGTGGCGTTCTGCACCAACTGGAGCCTCCAAGTAGATTTCAAGGGGAGACCTATGTAGAGTGAATTACAGTCTGCCTACCTGTGTAAGAAAGATACCTGTTACAGTCTCAGTGTTACTGTGGTGTGGATCCAGGTGGCCAGATCAGCTGTGTCAAGGTAGAGGGCCATCTTCCAGGCTAGACTGATTTGATAAATACAAGTTTTTGCAACTGCATTCACTTGCTTCTCTAGCAGCTGTGTTGGATCCAACATAAAACTCTAGGCTCTTTACCAAGTCAGCAATGGTCAATTAAACCGCATAAAATTGGGGAGCACAATATCTTTCAAGATCTCTGCCTTCCCAACTAGCATCTGTTTGTTGTCAGCTACATTGGTACTAACAATTTACCTTTTCTCTAATAGCATTACATTGTCAACTGCTATTCAACTTTTTAATTTTGTATATCAGTGTAAATTCTAGACTGTGGCATTCAGAGGTTGATCCTGACTGGAGCTCTCCCTGCATGGGAGGGGGGAGAAGGTCTGTGACATGTCAATAAAGAGTAATGGTCTCCAATGTGGTGCCTGTGGGCACCCTGACACCTGCTGACACATTTCATGATACCCACCATGCACTTTAGAAAATGAGTGGGTCTCCTGCCTGATTGGGCTTCTGATTGGCCACTGGAGATCTGATCGGCTGTGCAGATTAAAATAACATTGTTTCTGAGGCAGCTGCCACCACAATGTCAGTATTATTCTTTCTCTCACTCCTTTTTCCCAGGGTATTTTTAAAAGTTCTGTTGTTCCCTGCATTTGGGCTTCTTGCGGCTCTATGGGTGACTCTACCTCCTGTGGCAGCCATATTGTGGTTAGCTGCACCTCTGGTGGTAGCCATTTTGTGGTTGTGCCTATCACCCTGTGTCAGAAATCCAAAGGTACTCAGAGGCTCAAAAAGTCTGGGGGCCCTGGTACAGAGATAGCAGCTTCTACCTCTCTGAATGTGTGGTAGGCTATACTACTGCAACGAGAGCAATCTTGATTGGAAGTTTGTGCTCCCAAGTCTGCAAATATGCAAACACCTCATAACTAAGCCTTGATGTGATTAGACCTCTTACCCTCAGCTGCACAAAATTCACAGGACTAATTTTCTTCCACACCATGCAATGTGTTTAGCACATATCTGGAATGTCCCACAAATAAACAGTAAAGAGTCCAGTAGCACCTTTAAGACTAACCAACTTTACTGTAGTATAAGCTTTCGAGAACCACAGTTCTCTTCGTCAGATGCAGAGAACTGTGGTTCTCGAAAGCTTATGCTACAGTAAAGTTGGTTAGTCTTAAAGGTGCTACTGGACTCTTTACTATTTTGCTACTACAGACTAACACGGCTAACTCCTCTGGACAAATAAACAGTGCAGTCAAAAGCAGAGTTACATCCTAAACCCAACGAATTCAGCAGATGTAATATGTAACTCTGTTTATCACTGCACTGAAAGTCTGCTGGAAATGTGCTAATAAAAGACAGCATGACATAGGGGAACATACAAGGGGCTCAATCTGGGCCAGTACTATAATGCTTGTACATCACCTCACAAAAGTGATGTACATTTCCTCACTGACCCTAAATTAGGGGCTCCCTCATGGGTACTACTTCTATCAGGCAAAATTAAGAAAGAAGAGCTATTAATGTATGGTTACATGTATTTGTCTGTAAATGAATAATAATATTTCTTTAAATAAGAAGAGCAAAATATTCAAAGACACCAAAACAGTAGTATTTACTCTGCAGCTCATATTTGCAATTTGCATGGAGAGCTATATTTGCAAAAATAATCAAAACAGCGACATGACTACTGCTATATGCCACTATTCTATGTGCACGTTCCCTGTGGAGCACACATATACAACAATATAAAATATAACTATTAATATTGTATGTAACTATAACTTCTTAATTATCAGAGTACCTCTGTGTTTGTAGTTTCTTCCCGTGACTGCTGAAACTCAGCTAGCCCCTTGTGTATCTGGAGTGAGAGGAAGAGCAGACTACATTCTCAATTTCTCCCAAACATGAGGGCTCAGCAGCTCAAGTGAAAGAGGCTGCCAAGGTGCTCAGAGGAGAGCAAGCTGGCTGTGGAAAAAGGGGAGTAAAACTATTATCAACTCTACTGGGGTCCGCTGGTTCTTTTCCTGGCAGTTGTCCCAGAGCTGCAGAGAAGGGGTGTGGGGTGTTGAAGAGGATAGGCCTTTACTTCCATCCCTGGAATGAGGACCGCAGCTTACTTTCCTGGAATGTGGGAAGGTTTCCACAATGAGCAAGAGTCAAAGGTAGAATGCCAAAGAGCAAAATGTGGCTCCCAAGCCACTGAGTCAGTATCACAGCACTAAAGTTATCTCATAGGTATGTTACATTCCCTTATAGGGCTACTAAAAATGTACAATAGCATACTTAATACGAAACGGTACATAGTAAATTATTACCTACATTCTTACATTAAAGTGTAAACATATGAAAGAAGAAAACAGAAAATGGTGAGCAAATTTCTTGAATCCTTTTATATGCAGGAGTTTTTGTGTGTGCATGTTTTGATGTGATCTGAGAGGGACTGTAATTCTATCTTTATATATGATCCATGTGTGTGCATACAATTATGTAACTTAATGAAACAGAAAAAGTTTATACTAGAGGAAAGTAAGAAGAGATATCCATTTTAAGTAGATATGTATGTAATCCTATAGCTCCATTACAAATTGGTAGCAATTGCACACTTTAAGCATAAAGATGCAAATATGAATGTATGCACATAGATGCACATGCTGAGATCATGATTGGAGTTTTTAAGAGTGTGGTGAGAGTGCATATAAGTATGAACATTTTCTGTGCCAGCAATTCCCAAATTTATCTTGTCACTCACCCCCACTGATGACAGTTTAGCAGGTGTGCTATTGCAATAACCGGCAGTTCAGCTGTCACCTGGTAGGCGTAGGCTGGCTTATCAGTGTTCAGCACGTTTCCAGTTCTATCACTCTAAGCCACAAGAGATCACAGCCTGATTCTTTCTATTCACATTCTCACAGAAGCTTAATAATTAGAGCTACAGTCAGGTATACACTGCTCTCTGGTGGCAAAAGGTGACATAAAATTATATTTAACTATTTGAAATGATTAAATGGAATTCTAGAGAGTTCAAAGTAGTCAAATAAGGCAAGATGTGTGCACAGAATACCCTTCACTTCCTATAAAACTTAATCTGAAAAGGTTAATAGAAATCCATCTGCCTATACTATCTCATAGCTTGGTTCATGATGCTTTCAGACTACAAAAGATACATATGAGTGATTCTATAGCTAAGTACAGGAGTCATGTGTGGACTTCCCATTCTTCCATGGTTACACACAGAAGTTATGATGAAGCAACTGTAATTACTTCATAGGTATAGCACATGTATCACAAGCCCAAGGCCCTGAGTTCAATTTCCACTGTGGTTGATAAATCAAGTGAGGCCAAGAAATAATACTAATTTCTATTCAACAGCCAATCAATTTCTTTCAAAGATATTCTGACTCATTCTTCCAATAGAAAAGTTTATTTCATTTATTATTTGTAGCTCTAAATGAGCCCATGTTTTCTGAGAAATCAATACTGCATCTCCTAGCCTTGTACCAATGAAAACATAAAAGAAACAATTAATTCTAGGATTTGACTAGGCATTTCTAGTAAAGCCTAGTAATATACACTGCAGTTTGTCCTAGGCCAAACCAGAAGTGTACTGTTTTCAGTTGGTATATCAAGAGACAGCAAACATTCCTAAATCGATCCAAGTGCATTCAGTCTTGCCCATGCTCTGGCCATGCACCCATGACTCATTAAAGATATACTAGATCCTTTTAAGCTTTTCCCCATTCTCCTTTGCCTGCCAGAAATTCTGTAGCATGGAAAGAGTTTCCAGACCCTTCCTGAATATTTTTCTAGGATAAGGGGAACAAAATCTCCATACAGCACAAACCTCAACAAACTTTACTGAAAGGTTTTTTTGGCATTATACTGTGAGAAAACTGTACCTCTTCTACTACCTGGCAGCTAGGCAAAGCAAAGATTTATTCTGGGAAAAGAAAAAACCTTCTCAAGTAGAGATTACTGGACAAAAAGATCAAGTAGGGAAAAGAATACAAATGTAACTATTTGGAAGTAGTTGTATAGTCTTCTCAAACCTAGAAAGAGATTAAGTGAAATTTAAGTTATTTTCCTCCTTCTCACTTGCTTTATAGCGAGCTGGTCAATCTCTTCTGTGAGCTTGACATGGTTATCCTATTTAAAGTGTTTCAGCAAGGGCTGTAATCCAGATGGCAATGATCAAGGAGACAGTCATGTAGAAAATAGTTCCACTTCATGAGAGTAAAGCTTTCTTACGGAGACACTCCTACCAAAAATGAAACATGCACCTCTCTAGTCACTGGGTGATTTTTTTCTGCTTTTCTAATTTGCTTCCCTATATATTTATAACCCTAAACAGAGAGTGTGCAAAATATACAAAGAAGCTGAACGAAGTTCTTGAATTTTTGCAGAAATACGTCAGACTGTCCCAGAAGTGATCATCTCATTACTTCAGCATATTTATATCCCACTCTAAAGCAATTTGGTTCCATGAGGATGTATCTGAATATACTGGGACCACTCCTTTAAAGAACAAATACCCAACATATAAACTGAAGAATATTGTCAGGGCAATATTACAGCTGTTTTTTTACAGACTGTTGATTACCATTACAACAGATGTATCTTGAGAGGGCTCACTCTATTCACTTGCACTCTTTAAACATTTTAGATCTCCTGCATTTCAAATACTGTAATGGCTACATTTCAAATTTAACTGTTAAAAGTTTACATAAATTAAAATGACATAAGAGGCTCTCAAGATTCCAGCTATTTTCAAGTCATGAAGATTCAAATAGGTCATAGATAACCAGGCACCTAGTTAAATGTCTGGGCAAAAGCATTAAAATCAAAATGCATTCACGCCAGATCAAATTGAATTTTAGGTGAATTAATTATTAAGTTAATAATATACAATTATTAAGTTAATAATATTAAAATTATAACTTTAGCAACTGAGAATTTAATAAAGAAAACAGGGTTGTACATACCTGTAACTATTGTTCATTGAGTTCTTCTGTGCTGACACACATGGGGACTGCGCAGGCGCAGGCCAGCCACCGGAAAATTCTTTACTGCTTTCTTGAGCTCCAAAGGGGCCATTGCTCACGAGACTATAGCCACCATTTCCTGCCCAAACGGTCACGTGCCTCAACGGCAAGCAACGACCCCTTCCCTCAGTTCTCCTTTGCTGCCGCAACTCAACATGACAGCTAATCATGGAGTTCACAGTGGAGTAGGAGGAAGGGATGTGTGTCAGCACAGAAGAACTCGATGAACAATATAGGTATGTACAACCCTGTTTTCATCATCGTTCTTCTGTGCCTCCACACATGGGAGAGTACCAAGCTAAAGACACTGAGGAGACGGGGTGAAACTCCAACTTAATTTTATTAAATATAACATCAAATATAATAGAAAGCAATGCCAAAGGTAATGAACTTGACATGTAAACATATAATGAGAATGATCAATAAGAGCAATATGCTCAGTATCTGAATAGAGTATCATCCATAAATGAATTACTAAAACAGCTCAATACAGCACCAGTTTGTTTAACGAACAAGTGCAGTGTAACAAATATACCAGCTTATCTCTCCCTTTTTTAAAAATGAAAATAACGATTGAAGAACAGCTCTTGCTACTGCAATATCCTGACTCGCATTCACATCTACAGCATAATGCTTCACAAATGTGTCAGCGGAGGACCACATTGCTGCCTTGCAAATGGCAGCAATTGGAACACCCCTGAGCAAAGCAGACGATGCTGCCTGTGACTTAGTAGAATGAGCCTTAAGAAGTAATGGACATTGTACTCCAGCCAATGCATACACTTTAACAATGGCTGAAACAATCCATCGAGATACTGTCTGAGAAAATGCTTTTTTGCCCTTGTCCTTGTTCCCAAAACAAACAAACAAACAGATGTGGTCTATCATGGAAACCCCTCGTCCTATCTAAATAAAAGGCTAAAGCCCTCTTAAGATCTAAAACTTGAAGAGCTTTTTCTCCCTTAGACACCGGGTTAGGAAAAAAACATGGGTAAAGAAATATCCTGTGCTAGGGGAAATGCAGTCACTGCCTTTGGTAAAAATTGAAGCCATGGCCGTAAAACCACCTTATTAGCATGAAATTTTTAAAAGGAAGGGTCAGCCCTAAGAGTTGCTAACTCACTCACCCTCCTGGCCGAAGTTACAGCCACCAAAAATGCCACCTTATATGACAACAAGTCCAACGGACACATTTCTAATGGCTCAAATGGTGGTAACATCAACCTTGCCAACACTAAAGACAGAGACCACTGAGGTATCGGTGGTGATACTGGTGGGTATAGGTTAAACATTCCCTTCAAAAACTGGCGGGATCTGAAATGGGAAAACACAGTATGGCCCTCAATCTGCTCATGAAATGCAGAAATAGCAGCCAAATGCACCATCAAGGAAGTAACCATTAACCCTTGATGTTTCAATTCACACAGATAATCAAAGATCAAACTCAATGGGCATTTAGAAGGCACTACCCTGTTTGCTGATGCCAATGTTTTAAACCTAAGACACTTAGCATCATAAGACTTCCTTGTGGAAGGTTTCCTTGCATTTAATAAGACTTCCCATACCTGCACAGAAAAATCTATAGGCGAGGTTGTATCCGCCAAACAGTCAGATGCAACTTCCTGGGTTTGTGATGGAACAGGTTCCCATTCAAGAGACGGTCTGGCCAGGGAGGTAACTGCACATATGTCTGTTTGGACAGCTGCAGCAGTTTTGGAAACCACACCTGCCTTGGCCAAAAAGGTGCTACTGGTATGCAATTTGTATTGTCTCCCTCTATTTTGCACAAAACCCTTGCAATTAGAGGAAAAGTGGGGAACATGTAATGTAACCTGTGGACCCATGCAAACTGGAAAGCATCCCCAATGGACAGAGGGTCACTCCCTGCCCTCGAACAAAGCACTCAAAGTGTTGTCAAAGGCTTTCACGGCCGGAGAACGATGGTTGTTGTGGGTTTTCTGGGCTGTATTGCCGTGGTCTTGGCATTGTAGATCCTGATGTTTCGCCAGCAGCTGTGGCTGGCATCTTCAGAGGTGTAGCACTAAAAGACAGAGATCTCTCAGTGTCACAGTGTGGAAAAGATGTTGGCAGGTCATTTGTATCTACTCAGGAGGGGTGGGGCTGAGCTGAGTCATCCTGTAAGAGTTTCCCAGGGTGTGGAATGCTAATGGCGGGAGGCTTCACTGTATCCTGAGGAGGTTCTTTTGCATATGGATTGGTGCTTGATGTGCTAATCTTCTCTGCAGGGCTATTGTCGAGTATAGTGTTTTGTTAGCCTGGTGTTTTTCAGAACTGGAAACCATGCTCTGTTCATTCTTAAGGTTTCTTCTTTCCTGTTGAAGTTTTGCTTATGCTTGTGAATTTCAATGGCTTCCCTGTGCAGTCTGACAAAGTAGTTGGAAGTGTTGTCCAGTATTTTGGTGTCCTGGAATAAGATACTGTGCCCTGTTTGAGTTAGGCTATGTTCAGCCACTGCTGATTTTTCAGGTTGTCCAAGTCTGCAGTGTCTTTCATGTTCTTTTATTCTTGTCTGGATGCTACGCTTTGTGGTCCCGATGTAAACTTGTCCACAGCTGCAGGGTATACGGTATACTCCTGCAGAGGTGAGGGGGTCTCTACTGTCTTTTGCCGATTGTAGCATCTGTTGTATTTTTTGGGTGGGTCTGAATACTGCTTGAAGGTTATGCTTTTTCATAAGCTTTCCCATCTGATCAGCAGGGTGATCCCAAATTCATCCTGATTCATCATGATAAATCCGAAGAGCAATCAAACCCAGGATGAATCAAACCACCAAGGAAAAACAGTCTCCTACAGGAAAAGTGTTTTTGCCATTTCATTTCTGGCAACAATTGTATGGAGATATTTTATAATTGAAATGAAGAAACCTAAGCAAGGTGGGAAAAATACACAGTAATGTATAGACTATATGTTAATTTGATTGACTGAGGTATATATGGGTCAGATTGGTTGACTACTTTTGGTGGATAGCTGCATAATGGAGGAATTATATAATTAAAACAGTATGAAGACAAGATGTGCAGGAAAAGTAATATATAGAATATAAGTTAAATTGGTTGACTTATATTGAATGTATTGTTTATAGAAGTACCTAAAATGAGGGATAAATTGTTTGTCCCATATTGAAGATGAGATTATAAGATAGAGTATAGAGTACCAAAACTAGTTAAATGATTATTATTAAAAGAATATATGCCAATAATGTATTATTTAGTTATGCATTATTTAGTTGTTAAAGTAAGTAAGAAGACAGAGGAAGCACTGTGTTATATAGATAAGCTTAGAAGAAAGTGAAAGTTAATGTTTGACAGATAGAATAAATTTGAAATGAGTAAGGGAAAAGGGACAAGGGGTTGGAAAACTGTTGGAAGTCAACAAAAGGGGGGGGAAGGGAGGGGGTTAGAACTGGGGAAATTAAAGGAAATTGACTGTAATGTACAAATTAATGATTTCTAATCCAATAAAAAAATTTTTTTTTAAAAAGGAACTACAATGCCAAGACCACGGCAATACAGCCCGGAAAACCCACAACAACCAAAGCACTCGAACCTTGGCATTTTTTGATGTAGCAAACAGATCTATCTCTGGATTGCCCCAGAGCTGAAAAATTGGAGCAAGATAGTTCTTGTTCAAGGCCCATTCGTGATCCAACAGTAGCACCCTGCTGAGCACATCTGCTCTTGTATTGCTGGACCCTGCAACGTGTATAGCTCGGATAGAAACATTGTTTGAAATCGCCCATCGCCAAACCAATACAGCTTCCTTGCAGAGAGTCCCGGATGCTGTACCACCTTGCTGATTTACATAGTACATTGCAGTCATATTGTCCGTCTGTACCAACACATGACGATTTCGAAGAAGAACTGTAAAGGACACAAGTGCAAAACGTATTGCTCGTAATTCCAATACATTGATATGCAACCTATGCTCTGTTACTGACGATACATCTTGAACAAACAATGACCCACAATGGGCACCCCAACCATGCAATGATGCATCAGTAGTCACGACAATATCTGGATGCAAATAACCAAAGGGAACCCCTTTAAACAAGTTTTCATCCACTGACCACCATGTTAGGGATCTTAGCACACTCCTAGGCACAGTAATTTTCATGGAGGAAGAATATACAAGAGGATAATATTTCCGAACAAACTCGTTTTGGAGCGTTCGCATATTAAGACGAGCAAACGGCACCACTGATGTGATGGATGCCATATGCCCCAACAAACACTGAATATTATGAACTGTCTGAAATTGATTCCTGTTCATAGCCAAAACCATACACTTAAGCGATTTAGCCCTTTCTGGTGGCAATAAGGCCTTCACCACAAAGGAATCTAATACTACCCCAATATAGGATACATTCTGAGTGGGCTCAAGTTTAGATTTTTCAAAATTGATGAGTAAGCCCAAAAGCACGCAGGTATGCACCACTAATTCCACATCTTGCACCACTTTATCCCTTGTAGATGCCACGATAAGCCAATCATCCAAATATGGAAAAATTATGCATCTTTGTTCCCTAAGGAAGCACACCACAGGTGCCACAAACTTCGTGAACACCCGTGGAGCAGTGGATAACCCAAAGGGTAACACCTTAAAGTGAAAAACCCTTTTTTGGTATACAAAACTCAAATACTTCCAATGCCCTGCTTGCCCTGCTCTTATAGCAATATGAAAGTAGGCATCCTGACGGTCAAGGACCGCAAACCAATTTCCTTCCTTTAGTAATGGCAAAACCGATGATAAAGTGACCATTTTGAACTCGGACACCCTGAGATAAGCATTAAGGCCTCTTAAATCTAATACAGGACGTAAACCCACGTCTTTCTTTGGAACCAGGAAGAAACGAGAGAAGAAACCTTTCTCAACATCATCATATAACCCCTCTTCAATAGCACCCTTAGCTAAAAGGGACTTGATCTCATTCTCCAATTCAACCAAAGTATTATTCACAGCCATTGATGGCCTTATACAAACAGGCAATTCAGCGAACTCTAGCCCATAACCTTTATTAACAATTGTTAAGACCCAAGCGTCAGTTGTTATTGACTCCCACCCTGGGAGGAAAGATGTCAGTCTCTCAGAGAAGTTCAGGGCAGAGTTCGCCACATCCCTTCAGAATTGCTTCCCAGCACTCTGAGAATCCTTCTGGTGGACAGGAATGTGAGAAGACCTGGGTTTGTATTGTTTTCTCCTTCTTGACTGCTGCGAAGCACTGTATTGACATTGAGGCACAAGGCCTTGCTGGTAATAAGGGCACTGTTGTTGCCTGCCATAGTAGTGGTATGGATTGTACCATGAAGAATATCTTGTTTTATAGGTAGACCTGTCAGCAGATGTAACTCCCAACGTCTTGGCCGTCTACCTATTCTCCTTCTTCCTTTTCAAGGCCTCGTCTGTAGTGCTTGAAAAGAGCTGGTCACCCTCAAATGGTAAGTTTTTTGTCTTCGTTCTAGTCTCCATTGGGAGGGCCGTACAGCGCAACCACGAATGCCTTCTGATAAGTACAGCACCTGCCATACCACGAGCAGCAGTATCAGCAGCATGACTGCCAGTGTTCATTTGTTGCTCAGAAAGCTGGACAGCCTCTGCCTGCAGAAGTGACACTATGGCCTTCTTGTCCTCTGGCAAATCTGCGACATATGGCCAACTTCTCCCATAAATAAAGCTGGTAGCCTGCCATAATCGTTTGATAGTTGGAAATACGGAGACCCAGGGCAGATATGGAGTATTGACACCTGCCCATACCATCAATCTTTCTTCCCTCCTTGTCAGGTGGTGCTGAAAGAGAACCAGACTTGCGGTGCTGAATCTCCTCTGCTACAAGGGAAGATGGAGGAGGATGCTTTATCAAGGACTGCCAAGTATCTTGCTTTATCTTGTACATCTGCTCTATACGTTTTGACGTAGCAGGTAACTCAGCAAGCACCTTCCATACCTTCTCAACAATTTCCTCCAGGCCTTTTAACATCGGAAAGCCAATTGTCGCCAGGGAATCACCATAAATACGGCAAAGCAACTTATCTTTGGTTTTTGGTGTGGCAGACGACATATCGATGTCTAATGCTTTTGCCATACGTGTCATCTGTTCTGAATATATCCGCAAGTCCTCATATGGAGAACTAACACTCGGACCAACGTTGTCATCCAGAGATGGATCCGAGAGCAACTCGGATCTGAAGTCCGAATGGTCCACGTCAAACTCCTCACACTCAGAGGGAGGCGAAGATAACACTTCTTCTGGAAACGGTGGAGACCCTTTCGATGTTGAAGGTCTCGGATCCGACAACTCGTAACCCAAGAGTGCCCCTCTCCACTGGCAATGGTATGGAGCCGGTATACAGCATGCATGATGATACTGCAAAGCAAGCGATTGCCTCGGATTCGATATACCTTTGTCTGCAGACTGATGTCAACTCCGATGAGAGGGTGCCAGTGAAGAAACTCTTGGCCAAGTGCTGTCGGTTCTGACAAACCAAAGTCTCTCCTGACGTTGGATCCGTTGGTGGCGAACTCTTACCCTCAGTTCCAGAAGAAGTTCGCGGAAGAGGTTTAGTTGGGGAAATACTACTTGGATCCAGCAATTCACCTTCTGATACTGAGCTATCAGGTGAATTCGAATGTGGAGATGGTGTGTGTGGAGAAACCAAGACCACATCATTATTACTTTCCGTCCGAGGTGATCGAGAACGGTATTTAGAACTTGACGACAACCGAGAAGCACACTTGAATTTCTTCGGCTTTTTAGGTGGTGGTTCCAACGCAGCTCTCGGATCCAAAGACTGCTTGGAGCCAGAATCCTTCCCCAATAGTTTCGACCTCGGAGTCAACTTCCCTCTCAGATCCAATCTCGGGGTTGATCTTGAGGAAACCACCGAGCCTGCTCTAGAGAGACGGTCAGCTGAAATGGAACCCTGACCCGTCTTTGAGGCAGGTGATTTCTCTTTCATAGAAGGGGGCTTAGGCACTTCTCCCCCATCCAACACCTTCTGCCATAATGCAGCCCTGAGACGCATGGTTCTCTCGTGCCTTGCTTTTGGAGTAAAGCTTTGGCAGATCTTACAAGCCAGTATATTATGACCCACTCCAAGGCAGAATAGGCATGGCCATCAGTCTGGGTCATCTTAGTATGGGACTGAACACAGTGCTTGAACAGTGCTTTTGATGCCATTGTAAGGGATAAGACAAAAACCGTGTCGTCAATCAGGCCGAGTCAATACACACCAAATCCAGAACGAAGTCCAAATCAGCAAGAATAAATGTAGTCAAGGAACAGTCCAATCCAAAGCCAAAATAAGTCAGTCAGAGACAAATACATGGAGCTACGGAGCTGAGGTTCTTCTCCTAGCAGGGGCAAGAAGAGAACTGAGGGAAGGGGCTGTTGTTCGCTGTTGATGCACATGACCGTTTGGGCGGGAAATGGTTGCTATAGGCTTGTGAGCAACAGCCCCTCTGGAGCTCAAGAAAGCGGTAAAGAATTTTCCGGTGGCTGGCCTGCGCCAGCGCAGTCCTCATGTGTGGAGGCACAGAAGAATGATGATGAACTTTTAATTGTAAACCTAGCTTATCATTTAAAAACTTGAAACTGTAAACTGATGCATATTACAAGTATATTTATTTTTTATTTATATAAGTTCAATTTATAAACCATCCTACTCCTGAATACACACAGCTCAGGATGGAGAACAACATAATGATAAAAACAGGCATAATAATAAACAATTTAGATGATCCATAGTAAAAACATTCTCAGGATGGTGATAATACTTCAGATTCCAAATTATATCACTGCCCCACAAACAAACGGGGGTAAGAAGAAAAAGAAGGAGGGGAAGGAGGAGGAAGTGCCAGTAGGATAAATATCCATTGCTGTCTTCAGCTAAAAGCTTGGCAGAACATCTCTGGCTTGCAAGCCTGGTGCAACTACATTAGGTCTTGCAGAGAGTTCCACCAAAGCAACAAAGCAGCCAGCGTCAGCGGAACTACTAGATAACAGAAGTGCATAGAGAGCATACAAAGAAATTAAAAATCACCAAGTAGTAGACTCAAATCTTTGCTTTTGGTTTATATGAAGATGCTAGAGTTAATGTACACGTCTTCTGACGATGCATTCAAACAACCACATCAAATGTTAAAGAACAAATGAAATAGTAAAAATAATTGGCAAATAAAGTAGCAACAAAATATCGAGTTGGCACTCCCAACAAAACTGACTGGCAGTAAGTTTAGGATCAGCAGAAGTAAGTACTTAACTTCACACAATGCCAAATTAACTCATGAAATGCATTATCATCAGACTAGCAACAGAGCCTGTTACGTGAACAAATACAACAGGCTCTAGAAAATGGATTCAGCAGGCTCCCTCCTGGTGGCAAGTGCCCCCCCCCCCAAACTGTGCCTCTTGGTCAGGCCCTGCCATCGCCCCTGTGCGGCCGCTTCGCCCTCCCAAGGCCATGCAGCAGCTGCAGAGGCAGCAGGAGGCCGTTTCTGCCAAGTTTGACATAGAAAGTTGCCTTGAGCAGCTCCTCTGCTAGGGGAAGAGGCGCTCTGAAGCGCTCTGCTTTCCCTCTCCTTTCTCTCCGCCCCAGCCTGCGTGGCATTGAACGGCTGCTCCTGGCAGGCTCAGTGGCCTGAGGATGGGCCTAATGATCTCATCTAGCTTAGGGTTCAGATAGGCAGACTGAAGTGCAACTATGTGCAAATCATGTTAGGAGCCCTTTATCCCAACACAGAGCCCAGGCCAGCCCAGCTTCTTCTTGCTCTTCTTTTTAACTTCCTTTCCCTGTCTCTGATTCGTTAGTTTAAAGTGGGCTGTTAAAGACTGCAGTTGCATTTCACTTCTCGTTGTACATCCTGGCCAAGCAAAATAGATGTGCAAAGCCTTGTGCATTTTCTGACTGTGTGTTCTGGGGGGGGGGGGAATGGCGAGGGTTGTTGCCTGGGGAGGGGGGAGAGACAGGGAGAGAAGTGGAAGTGCCAAGATGAAGAGCTGCAAAGATTAAGATTAACGCATCCGTGCATGCCCACACTTAGTGAGGTTTCCCTCTGCTCCCCTCCCCCTCCAACTGGCTCCCTCCCTCCTCCCCATTTCCCCTTCCTCCCTCTTCAGGCATAGTGGTAAGAACCCTTCTTCTTATGTCGTCCCTGATGATTGGCAGAGCTGACAGTGATGGGCAGGGTGCTGCTATCGTGACACAACAATGACACCCAGCAGACCAATAGGAAGTGAAACAAAATACTTCTGCATTGCACTCACCATCGATTTAAGGGAAATAAAATGAGGCTCTTGTCATCAGGGCAATGGCAGCCAAGTCCCTGAAGCTGCTCAGCACAGCAGCAGCGGCGCTGCTCTATGCCTCTCCATACCTGCTTGTGTCCTTGTGTGCGCATCTGAGTGAGTGCAAAGTGCTAGTGGGTGGGTGTGAGTGTGCACGCATGCAGACATGGTTTTGGATGAGGAGCTCTATGTGGATATGCATGGGGTACGTGAGGCCCCCCCACATCCTTCCCCTCCTTCTCTGCTGTCTCTTCTACGGGTTCCCCTCCTTCTCCCCTTTTACCTCGTCTCCTACCCAGCTCACTCGGTGCCCTGAGCCCGTGTCCTGCCCATCTCATGCCAGCCCCTGCCATCCACCAGGTTTTCCGAGACCCTCTGCATCTTTATTTCTTCCTGTCAAACTTCCCCAGCGACCCGCACCACTACCATTGTTCATGGCTCCTGGTCAGTGGCAGCTCCAGAGCTGGAGGAGGCAGCGGCAGTGGCAGGAGCCTTGGGAGGGCCACCGCTCCACTGTGCGCTGCACCTCCCTGCTGCCTCCACGGCCCCTCAAAGGCCTGGTGCAAGCTCCAGGGAGGCCCAGCACGCCAAGCCACGGAGACGACTCACATTTTATCCTGGGGAAAGTGCACCCACTGACCAACGGGCTGTAGCAGCAGGGCCTTGGGAGGGCCATGCCCGTGCAGCCCTCCCAAGTCCATGGAGGTGGCAGGGAGCCCCCCCCTCACTGTGGTCCTCTCGCTGCCAGCATGGTGCACTACATTGGGCTGCGGCATTGCACAGGACCTCCACAGTGCAACGTGATGGGCCTTACTGCTGCCACTGTGGTGGCAAGGCCACTCATCAGGCCGCAGCACCACACAGCCTCTGCAGCACCTTAGAATCCTGGGGCAGGTGACAGAGAGGCCTTGCGCTGCCCTACTAGGGCCCCGCAGCAGCCGCAACCGCCAGCAACTGACTTCTTATCCTGGCGCAGGCGCTCTCACAGACCTCTCAGTGCGCCTGCACCAGGATAAAAAGTGAGTTATTGGCAACACAGTTAGCCTTTTATATATAGTAGATGTTTTGGATGGATTTTAAAAAGGATGATACAAACACACATATAAACCAACAACTTTTAGATATAATAGCTAAAAGTGAAACCATGTCCAGCAGCAATATACCTCAGACTATCAAATTTTTCAGTTTCTTAAGGGCTCATAAGCACATTTAACTCAGACTGCCAAACTTATGGTTTTAAGAGGAGCATTTAAATGCTATGATCTAGATTCAGAGGGAAGAATGGAAACAAACTGTGGTAAAGTTTAGTTTTGTTTCGATACAATATTTCTTCATTCACCTCTGAAAACCCAATTTATGCCAGTGGTGGAGGGAAGAACTGCCAATGAAGGCTGATATTACACCCCATCCTAAGCATACTTACTAGAAAATGAATGATCTCAATGGAACTGAACTCAGTTCTAAGTATGAACGTTTAGAAGAGAGCTATGAGGATTCTATGTGTACCAAGATTGGAATCTTAGTAATTATACAATGATTAGCCAGAAGTAAGAATTTTATTGCTCAAACATAGAGACACACATACACTCATGCATAGAATATGCCATTCTGAACTCCATAGAGGAATGTAATGAAATTGCACTTGATATGCAGGAAGGAGGAAGAGGGTTAGAGGTAAACTCCCTTCCTTTACACACCACATTGCTTCGATATCTATCTCCACACAATGCAGGAATAAAAGCTAATCATCCTACTTTAAAATTCAGTCCTTGAGTTGGAATCTGTGTCCAAATAAATTATGTTTTCAAGCATCCTGTTCCTACTTTGATATATAAATAAAGAACCAACATTTTATTGAAAACTCACTTTGTTAAAGGGAATTCCATATTTTTTCAAAATCGAGGGAGAAATTAATGTCATCTTATGGCGCAGAAAGGCATCACATCCTTGAGAACTGCTTGGAAAGAATCCTAGCAAGACAAAAGAAGCAGAATTGTATCAGATAAAATGAGTACAGATCATTTTAATTGTTTGCTTAATTTATAATATTCAGTTATATACTTCCAGCCCAGTTACATTTCCATCAACTATTGTACATTAAGTCACTTTCTTCATGAAAATAAAACAGGATTACACTTACCTATAACTGTTGTTCATTGAGGTTTTCTGTTCAGGCACACATGGGACTGTGCATGTGCAGGCCTGCCAATCGGAGATGTTTTGCAGCTTTTAATCAACTAGAGGGTGCCTCCTCCAACCAGAGTGCATGCACAGCTGCTTCTTGTCGAAACTCCCTGTGCTCTGGGAGTGGTGGTGTTCACATCCCTCAGTTTCTCCTGAGCTGCCAGACTCTCCAGGTAAGTAGTGAAGAGTACACAGCAGGGCAAGAGGGAGGATACGTGTGCCTGCATAGAAGAACTCAATGAAAAACAGTTACAGGTAAGTGGAACCCTGTTTTTATTGTCTTCTGTGCAGTCCCACAAGGGAGATTAGCAAGCCACTTACCCAAGGAGGAAGATTGGGCTCTTCACTGGAACAACAATTGAAGGACTACAGTTTGGTGTAGTGGTTAAGAGCACGGGACTTTAATCTGGAGAGCCAGATTTGATTTCCCACTTCTCCACTTGAAGCCAGCTGGGTGACCTTGGGCCAGTCACAGCTCTCTGGAGCTCTCTCAGCCCCACCCACCTCACAGGGTGTTTTGTTGTGGGGATAATAGTATACTTTGTAAACCACTCTGATTGGGCATTAAGTTGTCCTGAAGGGTGGTATATAAATCGAATAATGTTGTTGTTGTTGTTGTTATTGATCCACTGCTGCCCTCTATTCTTTTGAGCACACCAAGAGCATAATGCCTGATGAAAGTGTCAGCTGAAGTCTTATGTTGCTGTTCTGCTTATCTCCTGCAGGGGTACCCCTCTAAAAAGTGCCATTGAAGATGCTCGCAGCCTGGTAGAGTGAAGATGGACTTCCAAAGGACAAGATAGATTAGCCTGCTTAAAGCACAGTTCAATGGCTTGGACTACTCACGTTTTCTCTTTATTCTGACCTGCATAACAAACAAATAACTGCACATCTGATCTAAAAGAGGCCGTATGGTCCAAATAAAAGAGAATCATCCTTAATACATCTAGTATGTGAAGTACCCTTTCAGCCTCGGACAGTGGGGCAGCTAAATACACTTCAATAGACGAGATGGATAGACCATCTTGTTCGAGCTTAAATAAGTATTCTAATATCTGTGCTAATGAGTAATCATAAAGGTCCAAACCCTTATTTCTGGGCCAATCAACAAACGTGTCCTGTTTGGTGGCATAAGTCTGGTGTTAGGTTTCCTAGCTTTCAGCTACCCCTTCTGGGAGTTTCCCTACAAAACAATCAACCAGGCTGTCAGTTTGAGTCTGGGTCATGATATTGGACTCCCCTGTAAGTGAGTAGATGCGGAGTCATGAGCACTTGTTGAAATTTGCCTCTGGCCAGCTGTAATAGCCGGTGGAACGATGGCAGGCAATGCTGGAACAGAAACACTACAATAGCATTTGTTCCCTCAGCCTGTATGTTGCTGACCATTTGGGCAATTAGAGGGATGAGAGGAAAAGAGTAAATTAGGTATTCTGACCAATTTAGTTGAAATGCATCTCCTAAGGACACTGGATCTAATTCCGCTCTGGAGCAGAATAAGGGAGTCTTTCGATTCTCCCTTGTGGCAAACAAGGCTATATCAGGGAAGCCCCACTGTCGGAACTCAATTCTTTCTGCTCAGTCTGTCTGCAATGAGGTTGTTCACTGCTAGGATGTGGATGGCCTGAAACGATGCACCCTCTCTGTTGGCCCATTCCCAAATGAGTGTGGCCTCCATACACAGAGTTTTGGAAGTCATGCCTCCCTGTTTGTTTACATAGAACATAGCAGTGCAGTTATTCATGAGTTTTTGAACAGTTTTGCCTTTCACCATATCTGCAAAGAAGATAAGCGAATAATGTAGCGCTCTCAACAAAACATTAGTATGTATCCTCTGTTCACTTTCCAGATATTTGCCATAAGTAGAAAGGCACAGTGAGCACTCCAACTGAGTATGGAAGTGTGACCTCAATCTTAGGTGTGCCAAAATGAACTCCCTCTAGCAAGTGTGAATCTATTGACTACCAAAGTTAAGATTTGACTATAGTCCTAAGTAACAAAAACAAGGAAGCCCACTAGGAAAATATGAGGTAACCAAAAACAAAAATGTCTCCAAATAAGCAATTAACAATGAGAAACAGGAGTAAATAGTATACTGTATACTATTTATTAATTACTGACTGTTACTATTTATGAGCTATTGACTGTTGGTTATGCTTTGCACTTTGCCATTGTATTAACACATTGACTCCTGTTTCTCCTTGTTAATTGCTTATTGGGAGACCTTTTTGTTTATAGTCCTAAGTATACTGTATTTCCTATCCTGAGACTGTACCCCTAGACAGTGGACTGACAGGAACCAGAGTTGAAGTCTCCTCATCTGCAGCCTGGCTAAGTGTATTATACCTGTTGTAGCTGCCATGAGAGCCAAGAGTCTGAATCTTTAGTGCTGACCAGTAACTACAGGCTGTCCAGGATCTGACTTGGAATTGTATCTTCTGTGCTCTCTCCAAAGTTGAAAAGCCTTGTTTAGAGAAACATCAAGGACTGCTCTTATAAATTGGATGCTCCTAGAAGGGTTCAAGTTAGACTTCTTGAAATTTATTACAAGTCAGAAGTTACGGCACATTTCTATTATCAATTTTATCTGCTTCTGGAGCAGGTCTCTGGAATGGGCCAATATCAGCCAATCGTCCAAACAAGGATATAGTGAGCATCCCTGGGTTCTAAGGTGGGTGACTACCACTGCCAAGCATTTCGTAAAGACTGTAGGGGCCGCAGTCAACCCAAACAGTAGAACCTGGTATTGGTAAATATTCTCTTCAAATGTAAACCTCAAGAATTTTCTATGAGAAGGATGGATGGAAATGTGAAGATATGCATTCTTCAGATCAAATGAACTAAGAGCTGGGGGAAGTAATTGTAACACCATTTTAAGAGTCACCATTCTGAATCTGGGGGGGTGTTTAAGTTTCTTAAATTTAATATGGGTCTGAAGCCCACATTTCTTTTTCTGGACCAGAAAAAGCCTGGAATAAAACCCCAATTAGGATTCGGATGCGGAGATTTGCTGAACTGCGCCTTTCTCCAATAATGCTCTCAGCTCTATGGCTGGAGCAGGTGAACAGTCCTGTGTAAACTTTGGAGGAAGACTCAGATGCGGTAAACTGTCAAACTCAATTTTATAACCATTTTCAAGTATCTCCAACACCCATTAATCTGAAGTGATAAGGCCCTGTGTTGAATGAAAAGGTAGAGTCTATCACCAAATGCTACACATTGTTCCTGTTCTAGTCAGAACTTTTTCGGTTCTGAGCCTGATCTATGTTAGAAGACAGGTGGGTACCCTGCCTTGATTTATGTGGTGGCTTCCTTCTTTGATACTGCCCCTGGTTAACAAGGGTTGAGTAGCTCTGAGGATACTGATATGGTTGGTATCTGTAATAATGGCCCTTGTTGTCTGTGGGGAAGCCTTGATCCCAATTGCTAGTTTGGTGGAAGGATACCATAAGACCTCAAAGTCTGTTGATCTTTTCACTTCTGCGAGAGGTAGTCATCAGTTTTTGCAGAGAATAGCATTTGCCCCTCAAATGGCAATTCCTCCACTCTGCTCTGTGTTTCCAACAGTAACACTATTGAACAAAACCATGCATGCCTCCTAAGCGCTATAGCCAATGCCAATACTCTAGTGGATGAATCAATCATGTTCCTGCCCATATTGATCTGCTGTTTGGACAACTTCAGTGCCTCTTCCTGGATCACTTTTACCAGTGTTCTCTGGTGCTCTGGCACATGGTTGTTGTAGGTCACCAGAGGAAAATTTGGTAAGACCCCATAATTGCTATGTAATGTGCAATCTTTACATTAAGGGCTGCTGAGGTGTATATTTTCTGTCCAAGCTTGTCAAGTTTCTTCCCTTCTTTATCGGAAGGTGTGGAATGAGGTCCCTGTCAATGTCTGGATTGCACCTCCTCGGTGACTAGAGATGACAGTGTGGGGTGAGTGAACAAGAAAAGTCATTTATCCTCTTTGATCATACAAAACCTCAGCCCTTTTAGATGTAGGCAACATTGATGCTGGTTTCTCAGATAGAGAAGACATTACTTCTACAAATCCCTCAATCACAGGGAAGGCAATATTGGCTGGGTTCTCACTGTATAAATGCTAGAGTATTTTATCCTTCAGTTTAGGTTCCATAAATGATATCAATGTCCAGCAATTTGGCCATATGGAGCATCTTTTCAGCATATAGGCGAAAGTCGTCAGTGGGTGAGACTGATCCTCCCTCTCCCTCTGCCTCATCAGGGGAAAAGTCAAGGGGTAAACTAGGGCTCCGTTCACCTTGATAAGGTTCAGGGTCTGACTCAGAAATTGGAATGCCATAGAAGATTTAGAGATAGAATGCTGGCGTCGATGTGATTTAGATTGTGAGAAACCTTCAAAGGCAGATCCGACCAACTCTGCCCTGAACAGTTCTCCCACATCAACATCATAAACTAAAGGCATCTCCTGGTGAAACCAGGATGGGCATCTGTGAGTACAG
This sequence comes from Eublepharis macularius, assembly GCF_028583425.1. NCBI lineage: Eukaryota > Metazoa > Chordata > Lepidosauria > Squamata > Eublepharidae > Eublepharis > Eublepharis macularius. The sequence goes on along the minus strand of NC_072797.1, from coordinate 104,384,735 downwards.
CAGGGTTGGCATAAGTCTTGCTTGAATCTGACGACTTGGCACCAGGGTTGCTCTCAGTAGCTCTTCCTCTTCCTCCAAAAAGGAGACAGATGGTAACTTAGAACACACTGAAGGTGCATGTGTAGCCTCAATTATTTCAACCTTGCATGGTTCCGCCACGATACTAATCACCTTACCAGAAGACTCCTGTTTGGAGAACTGACAGGACATATATCTGGCTTTCTTCCTTGGTGGCTTTGAAAACTGCAAAGTCTGTGCCTCTATCTCCTCGGATCTCTCTGTGTTCAGATCCAACCAAGCAGCTGAAGCCATGTGTGTCGTACGGGCTGGTGCAATTGAGGATTCCCCTGAGTTCGAGTGCTGTCAGATCGCAGACGTTTGAGTCAGATCTGAGTGGCTCAGACTGCCCATGGCAGAATGATGTTGTTGGCTCTGAAGCTGTTCTGGAAGGCTCAGATTCTCCAGAGTCGAATAGAGTTGTCAGACCCAAGACACCAATGTTAATTCTGAAGGGTTCAAGGCTCTCAACAATGGAGTGGATGATGACATCGGATCTGATCACTCAGCTAGTTCTGCAAGAGCAGCGGGTTTAGCAGCTTACATGGAGGGGCTGGTCAATGCTGATAAAGCCCATTCCCACAGTATGGCTTTGAGCCTAGTGTCTCTTTCCACTGGAGTGCCCCTTAGTCCTCATTTTGGTATTGCACTACACGCATCATTTTAAAAGGAATTTTACAGGCATTCTTCAAGACAATGAATGTCTCCGCTTAACTTTCAATCTCACTCACTCCATTAGGTATATCAAAAGCACAGAAAGAAGGCCTAATGCAAGGCAGTCACTTGCTGACTTAGAATCACAAGGAATTGGGAATGTGATACAGGTTCATCATCTCCATATATTTGGTCAGCTGATCCACTAACAGACTTCCATATCAAAGTTTACATTTTTTTTGTCTGAATGCAGAGAAAAGTGACTCTAAAACTTCTTCCTCTTAGACTTGGCACCAGGTCTTCTTAGCACTTCATAGCACTACATATCTTCTTAGTTTCAGGTGGGTAGCCATGTTGGTCTGTAGTAGAAGAGCAAGATTCAGGTTTAGTAGCACCTGAAAAACCAACTAGATTTCCAGGACATGCGTTTTCAAGAAGGGAGCCTTAACTCTCAAAAGTTCATACCCTATAAATCAATGTCTTCTTAGGATATTATCACCTGTACAGTAGTAAATAATGATTCAAAAGAAAAGCATTACTACTGCTAGTTTGCTTTTTATAAATAAAAAATCTGCAGGAAAAAACAATCCCAGAAATCCCCAGCCCCAGACTTACCTGGAGCTCCTGTTTGTAGCCCGTGGGAATTTGGGGGCACAGCACATGGTAATCACCACTATCCAGCTTCCGTAGGGCTGTACAGGCAGCCTAGATTAAAAATGCCTGGCCAGCCAATCAGTGGATGGCTGGCCAGGCTTGTAGTGGATGAGCCCTGACCAGCAGACCTGGAAGGTACAGTATTTCTTCTGGTCTGCCAGCTGGGTATATATTTGGGAGCTAGCTGGGCAGCTAGTACTTGGCTCTCGACTGGTTCATTATTATGTTATTTTCTGGTTGCTGTTTTCAGGTTCTGTAACTGGGGCTGAGGTTTGGGGTCTATGGTTTGTTTTTCTTGCTTTGTCACAACTTTAGATAAGGCGACTTTAGCACTGGGCAGAAATCCATTTGGAGGGGAAACTTGGTCTGGGAGCACAGCTTCCTGATGAGATCCCCTTAAGGGATCCTAGGGATGATGAATGGCAGGGACATACCCAGTTCAGGGGCTGAGGAAGTATACTCATTCCCAGGTGGCAGGGGATCCACACAAAAGTTTGCACCCATGTGGAATCCCACTTACTGTCATTCTGTGGTTTCCCTCCCTCAGCAGGTGGGCAGAGGAGATGAGGGGTTTATTGGTTGGCAGGTGGGTCAGCTGATGCTTGGATCCCTGACTTATGCAGCACCAAAGCTTCATAAGCTGTAAACCCATAAAACTGTGGCCTTTTAATTCCATCACGTTTTGTGTGTTCTGACTTCTGTCGTCTTGTCCTCGCTCCTTTTGATGCTGGATCTGCAATATATGCACTTGCCATTGGAGTAGTTTTTCTATCCCCAACCTATTTAATATAAGGTAAAGGTGTAAGCACTGAGTCATTACTGACCCATAGGGGGATGTCGCATCACAACGTCCCCCCATGGGGTTGTTTGCCATTGCCTTCCCCAGTCATCTACACTTTACCCCCAAGAACCTGGGTACTCATTTTAATATATTGGAGTCAACAAAAAAAAAACTCAGAAGTTCATTAAGAAAACTCTGATCCAGGAAACCATGAAAACCACAAGATTCTTCCCAACAACATGGAGAATATTTACCTTAGCACAGAGAGATGTTATACATGACAATATCAAAAAGGTTAAGATTAATTTTAGAGATTTTAAAAAGGATTTCCTTTAAAATTTGTGAAAGTTTGTGTTAGTTGTCTATTTTTTAAAAAAATAGCTCTGTAAAGAAACCATACCGGTCTAAGTTATTTAACATGCAAAAGGAGGGGGATGCCTCTATGCAAAAGAAACAGTCTAACTTGTGTTTCGCTCTAGATGTTGTTAAAGAGTTAAGTTAGGGCATTCAGTCAAAGTAGTTCCAGTTATTTTTCTTTGTACAAGTCAGTAGGGTTCTATATGGATGCAGGAAAGCAGCCTTGTAAAATAACGTCAGATGAACAATTAATTGCAGATAGCTTCATGCAAAAAAATGAACATAAGAATACTATAAAATATGCAAAAACTTCCTTCATTTGCCCAGTAAAATCCTATATAGCGTTAGATATTTTTTTGAACAGTACTGGTAAGATGCAAAATCTTGAAATGCAAAAAAGTGAAAATAAGTCATATACTTCAAATGAACTCATTGCACTTTTTAAAAATCTGTAGGTTTGTGCTGCATTAAATAAATTAAGTTTTAAATTAAAATCAATGAAGAAAGAAGTGTTTAAATCTCTTTTTATATGGATTTTCAATCAGGGCCTTAACAAATGTGGTGAATGGTCATAAGTTAATTTAAATTGGAAAACCACTGAAGTAAGGTAATGGTATATTAAGGCCAGCATATCAGTTTAGAATATATATTTATAACAACCCTGAAAAATTATGCCCTACATCATCTCAGCAGGAAAAACACATAATGCACAATATAAGATACATGCTTTCAAATACATTTGTCAGTGAATATTTAAGGTTATATTTGTAAAACTGAGGGTTGGGAGGGTTGCACAAATGATACACTCATCAGTCGTAGAATCATAGAATCACAGGGTTGGAAGGTACCTCTAGTGTAATCTAGTCCAACCTCCTGCAAAATGCAGGAAATTCCCAAATACCTTCCACCCGCCACACACACACAGTGACCCTTACTCCATGCCCAGAAGATGGCAAAACTACATCAGGATCCCTACCCAACCTGACCTGGGGAAATTTGCTACCTGACCCCAAGGTTGCGATTGGCTTTACCTTGGGCATGTAAGAAGGGGCCATGAGAACTAAGCACTGTTGTAACCCTTCCTGATAGGGATGCCAGACCCCCAGCAGGGGTGGGGGATCCCCCGCCACCGCCCTGCCCCCATACCCCACCCCCACTTACCTGGCCAGCAGGGGGCATGTACCTTCCATGCATGCTCCCCTGTGGTGCTGCACGCTCCCATGCTCAGCAGCCACCAGGATCAGGCCCGTTTTGGCCTGGATCGGGGCCACTGCAGAGAGCGGGAGCACTCCTGCGCTCCACAGTGGCCCAAAACATGCCTGATCCATGCCAAAACGGGCCCAGAATGGGCCCGTTTTGGCGCAGATCGGGCCCATTTTGGGTGGCTGCAGAGAGCAGAAGTGCTCCCGCACTCCACAGCAGCTCAAAATGGGCCCGATCCGCGGGCAAGTTTTGGGCTGCTGTGAAGGGCGGGAGCATTACTGCGCTCTGCAGCACCCCCCAACCCAAGCCCCTGCAGAGTATGGGCGCGCTCCCATGGCTGCATGATGATGTCACTTCCCGGGAAGTGACATCATCACGCTTGCAGGAGCACACGCTTCACACAAGCGCTCCCCCCCTCAAAGGTAAGAGTCAGGCCGCAATCCCCCGCTGGGAGATTGAGGGGGCCTGGTAACCCTACTTCCTCATCTCCCTCTCATGATATGGCTATGTCCACAGAATAAGCATTGCTGTCAGGTGGCCATTTAATTTAGCCTCTGCTTAAGAACCTCCAAAGAAGGACAACCCACCACCTCCCGAGGAAGCCTGTTCTACTGAGGGACCTCTCTAACTGTCAGGAAGTTCTTCCTAATGTTCAGCTGAAAACTCTTCTGATTTAATTTCAATCCATTGATTCTGGTCTGACCTTCTGTGACAGCGGAAAACAACTCAGTGCCATCCTCTATATGACAGCCCTTCAAGTATTTGAAGATGGTTATCATATCACCTCTCAGTCATCTCCTCTCCAAGCTAAACATATCGAGCACCTTCAACCTTTCCTCATGGGACTTAGTCTCCAGACCCCTCACTATCTTCATTGCCCTCCTCTGGACATGTTCTAGCTTGTCTATATCCCTCTGAAAATACAGTGCCCCAAACTGAACACAATACTTTAAGTGAGGTCTAACCAGAGTAGAGTAGAGCAATACCATCACTTCGCATAATCTGAACACTACTTCTGTTGATACAGCCCATAATTGCATTTACAGTTTTAGCTACCATATCACACTGTTGACTCATGTTCAGTAATAATAAGACTCCTAGATCGTTTTCGCACATATTACTGCCAAGACAAGTCTCCCCATCCTATAATTATGCATTTGATTTTTCCTACCTAAATGCAGAACTTTGCATTTATCTCTGTTGAAATTCATTTTATTTGTTTTAGCCCAGTTTTCCAGCCTGTCAAGATCATCCTATACCTTGACTCTCTGTTCTACCATATTTGCTACCCTTCCCAATTTAGAATCATCTGCAAATTTAATAAGCATTCCCTCTATTCCTTCATCCAAATCATTTATGAAAATGTTAGACAGAATAAGTCCCAGGACCGTTCCCTGAGGCACTCGTCGCTCTTCTCCAAGAGGATGAGGAACCATTAACAAGCACTCTTTGAGTGCAATCTGTCAACCAATTACAGATCCACCTAACAGTAACAGGATCCAAACCACATTCTACCAACTTGTCAACAAGGATATTATGTGGAACCTTATCAAAAGCCTTACTGAAATCAAGATAAACTATGTCTACAGCATTCCGCTGATCCATCAAGGTAGTAATTTTCTCAAAGAAAGAGATTAGGTTAGCCTGGCATGACTTGTTCTTGAGAAACAACACATGGCGATCCTAGGCTGTAACTCCCTTCTCCTTTCATGTGTTGTTTTTGTCACGTTGAGCACCATTACCATCGCAGACTGAGGAAAAATAGGAATTGAGCAGGTCTGCCCTCTCTTCATCGCCTGTTACAATTTCACTTTCCTGTCCCTGCAATGGGCTTACCATGCCCTTGCGCTTTTTCTTACTTTGAACATAAGCAAAGAACCCTTTTTTGTTGTTTTTAGCATCTCTTGGTAGCCTAAGCTCATCCTGAGCTTTAGCTTTGCTTTTTTTTCAAGGTTTTATTAAATTCTTCAAAGATAATTAGAATTATAGTTATGCAATCACTTTATACTATGCTTACTATATATATACTTAAAAGTTTCAACTGTCCTATTATACATGCTAATCAATAATTTTGTTATATACAAAAAAAATTTCAGGGACTTTGCTTTATGTTAGGCATATGATTTGACATCATATATAAGAGATTTTCTAATTCTGTTCTCTTCTTGATTTAGGTATCTAGTATTGTCTGGTTGAGTGTATTTGATGGTTATATGTCATTTTTAGTGACATATTCAATAAAGGATGGCCATTTCTCATAGAATCCTATTGTCTTGATACTTCCATTCGATTGTTGGAATCCTTCTGTAACTCTTTCTATGATTACATGATCCCAGATTTTTGTAAACCATTGGTCAATTGTTGATTTGGCATTCCATTTTGCTGTAATTGAACTTTTTGCCACTACAAGGAGGCTAGAAATATGTTCCCATCTTATTGAAGGGATATTTGTGTCTTGCAGAGATCCAGAAAGATTATTTTTGGTTGGAGCAGTATTGTGTAGTTAGTTATTTGATTTATATAGTCTAGTACCTCCTTCCAAAAGGTGGCTATTTTTTTGCACTTCCACCAACAGTGGACATACATGCTGATTTCCCAACATTCCCCCCAGCAAAATGGTGAATATTTTATAGTTATTTTTGCTAAATTTTTAGGGGTATATTTTATGTATGTATGTATGTATGTATGTATGTCATTTATAGTCTGCCTTTCTCACTGAGACTCAAGGTGAATTACACAGTATGAGATTAGTACAGTACATTTCAAGTACATTTCAATACAGTATCAAGGACATTACATAAACAATACCATAGGGTAAATAGATACAAGTTTAAAAGATATAGTATTAGCAAAAATACAGAGTAGAAAAAATACTGAAGCAGAACATAATCAATTCTAGTACTAACATTAGACAACATGGAGCACTGGTGGTACATAGGAGTACATATTTAAAGCAGCAGATATGTAAGGCAATATAGTGATAAAGTCTATGGTCCCTAACTCATTACCGAAGCATCTGAGACCCCATTCCTACAATACAGCCCTCCCATTTGAGTAAAAAGCCTTTTTGAATAGTTAGGTTTTGCATTGTTTACAAAAAGCCAGGAGAGTGGGGGCTCTTCTGACTTCCTCAGGCAGGTCATTCCACAGGATAGGGGCCACCACAGAGAAAGCCCATGTACGGGCTGCTGCTGACTTCACCTGTGTGCAGCCTGGCACCTGCAGGAGACCCTGTTCAGATGAGCGAAGCTGCCATGGAGGAACATAGGGAGGTAGGCAGTCCCGTAGGTATGCCAGACCAAAGCCGTGAAGAACTTTGTATGTAATAATTAATACCTTGAACTGACTACGGTAACTGATGGTTAGCCAATGGAGCAACTGTAGGATGGGAATGATGTTCATGCTCCTGCTCGCTCTTGATAACAGTCGAGCTGCAGCATTTTGCACTAATTGGAGCCTCCTAGTTAACTTAGATGGGAGACCTATGTATAGAGCATTACAATAGTCAAGCCTTGATGTTACCATAACATGGGTCCAAGTGGCCATGTCATCTGTGTTACGATAAGAAGCCATCTTCCAGGCTAGAGTAAGGTTGTAGTAAGCATTTTTTGCCACTGCCTTAATTTGTTTTTCTGGATCCAGTATAACCCCTAAGAAAATACATAACCTAATATAAATGGGTTATGATTTTGTAGGTCTGTAGTTGTAGGACAGTAGGGTTTTTCTACAGATATTGGGAAATCCTCAGGTTTGCAGAAAAATCACAAAAGCAAGCTGCTATCTCTCAGCTTCAGCCCCTAGGATAATACTACTGACTTACCTTATTGTAAGGGCTGCTGAGATGATATGTAAAGTGCTTTGATTATTTTATATGAGACCTATTAAATGCTTATATTTACATTATATCAGCAAAACATTAACTATTCACACCTGACAAGGATCTAATAGAAGTATTGGCAGTGCATTGCTGAACTAGGAAACCCTTTGTGGCCTGCTTTACAACCTCAGCAATGTAATATTCTTAAGAAAATGGAATTGAGATAACAGATGTCATCACATCAGTGATGGGAGAACAATGAAGTCTGAGCAAATTCTCTAGAGCCTGTGAGAGCTAATTACTGTGTCAAATTTTATTAAAATTCAGAGATAATTAATTTTCCATGTACTTCTTTAATCTCTGGAATCACAAAATCAAAAGATCTCTTAAACACAATCAAGAGCTGTTCCCCAAAGTTTTTATGGTATTCTACTTCTGAAGAAACTGTTGATGCACAATTTAGATAAACAATTATGGGCCCCAGAACATATATTTCATTTGCTCCAGCACAGTCATTACAGTGTAATAAAAATTACCATAATTGTTTATAAGCCACAGTTCTTCTTGCTACATACCTTATTAAAATCATTTAAAGTATATAAAATATACCCTTCAAAAGAGGCAGTGGAAGACACAGAAATAGATTAGCAGAAGGAACTGAAACTTCTTTAGAGTAAATCAGTATACATTGAAAGAAAATAACTGATTCCACATAAAGTTTGATTTCTTGAGACATTTCGACTTCTATAACAGAGCTGGGACATTTTAGTCCAAATTACAGGAAGCAATGAACAGCGACCAAGCACAGATAGCCTAAAAGTATGGAGATTGCAGTGTGAAGGCCTTGAAAAATTGTTCTGTCAATTCTTAAGCAGCTGAAGCCAGGAAGCAAGCACACTGCCACTCTCTAAAATAATTAAAATAGAAGTGCTGCTAAAGTAAAATTCAATTTTATTGTCAAATCACAGCAAAATTAGCCATGCGCTAATTCACTACAGAAACATGCTTAAATCTTAATAGATTATGATCCATTTGCAAAGAGCAGATTACATGTAATTTTTAATACAGCATCAAAAAGTAAAAACTACCAATACAGCAACCCAGGCATCCTCCTCCAGCTCCGTGGTACAGCCCAGGAGAAGGGCCAGCAGTCTGGGCACCTAGGCAGACTCTTCCATCTACATGGCACAGCCCAGGGGAGTAGCCAGCAGCCCAGGTGGCCTCCTGCAGCTGCACAGCTCCACCCTGGAGAGCGGTCATCAGTCCAGGCAGCCTGCTGCAGCTGCATGGCATGGCCAAGGAGAGCACAGCACAGTCCAGGAGAGTGGCCAGCAGCCTGGGAGCCCAAGCAGCCATCTGCAGCTTCATGGCATGGCACAGCCCAGGAAAGCTGCCAGCGGCATGGGAGCCTAGGCGGCCTCCTGGGCCTGTGTAACATTGTCCAGCAGAGCAGACAGCAGCGCAGCTGCCTGGGAAGCCTCCTTCGATTGCACAACTCGGGAGAGCAGCCAGCCCAGCAAGCCGGGCAGCCTCCTCTGGCACCCAGAAGTGTGCGAGGGGGTGGCCTGATAGCATCACTTCCTGTAGTTACATCATGATGCCGTCACAGGAGCACATCCATGCTGCCTGTTTAAAAAAGTACGCCCCCCCTCACTTCTTCCTGGAGTCTGGTATTAGCCCAGACCCCATCTAGAAACCCTACTCTCGAGCCATAACAATGAAGGGAAAGATAGAACTTTTTCTTCTTTAAATGTAGCTTTATTCTTTAGTAAAATGACTATTCATGGTTGAATTTTGTTTTAAAGAAATAATCTCCACAGCCTCAAGGATGAAGTGAGGGAAAAGCAGAGAACTGCAACAGAGATTCTCTTTGCAGTGGCAAAAAGAACTGAAAGAATAGCACCCCTCCTCCTGGTCATGCGATGTTTTCGGTGGGAAAGCACTAAAGGGAGGACAGATGCTCCTAGTCTTCTAGAAATCTCTCGAAATCTGGGACTTCCGGTTTGGGATCTATGGAGGTCTGACGCAGCTCCACTTGCGGAGCTGACCGGACTGCCGTTTTAAGCGGCCGGCGGGGGCAATTCAGCCCGCGGCCGACTGCTCTCAGGCGGAGAGCAGGCAAAGAACGCTCAAGACCTCAGGGCGCGTTGATCTCGGGCGAGGGGGGGCTCTGCGCAACGGGCCCACTCTTGACCCTTGAGGTCCCACCCTGTGACAGGTCGGCTACGATCTCTGCAGCAGTTTCGGGGCCAACGCGGTTGGCATAAGACCTACGTACCCAAGCTTCAATAGGGGAAAGAAGAGTAGAGGAGAAATTAAGATTGAAACAGTGATTACAACCCGAGGAAAGTGAATGAGAAGGTAAAGATCACTATCTTCTGATACGGGACAGATTGTTAAAAAATAAAGAAGAATAAAAGTAGATTTTCAAACTGCAACAGGCTAATTATAAGGAGGGGAAGACTCGGCAAGAGTTGTATTAGAAAAAAGACTAAGTTTAAAGAAGTTATTAAAGAAATCGGACTATTGTTTTGAATACTTGCGGCTATGGAGCTGTGAGAAGATTTTACCATCGCGAGAGCTACTGTGGGAAGTCGGGAAACAGGAAGTACGTAATAATAGAGTTGCTGGAGAGAAGCGGCCCCTGCCGGAGGGCAGGAAGAAGGGAATCACCATCTTTGAAAGGGGAAGAGTCGCGGCTTCAGCAGAAAAGGAAGTAAGCCATTTTGGATTACAAAAATCATAGAAAAACCATAGAGAAAAGACGCCCGACATTTTGGATTTTCTAAAAGTTTTTTTTTGCAAGAAGACCGGGACATTTAAACTAAAAGGACACTAAATTTTACGCCACGGAGTTAAGGAAGAGAGCGGACTCGTGGGAGCGAGCCAAAGCAAGCCCCACGATGTCAAAAAAAGAGTGGCAATCGGCAATAGAAAATCTAGACAAAAAACTCTTAGAAGTGATTAAAGAACTTAAGGACATGAAACCGGAGCTGATTAAAGAGGTTAAACAGACAGTGAAAAGTGAGCTGTCAGAAGTGAAGAAAGGTATGGAAACAATGCAAAATGAATTGCAAGGAACACAGCAGAGAGTCAAAGTGGTGGAAGGCGCGGTGGAGAATCTAGCTGATACGCAACAAACAGAGATGAGATTGATGAGGGGGAGAATGGCGGTTGCGGAAAGTAAACACATGGAGAAGCAGCTGAGATTTCGCGGCTTGCCGGAAGTGGAAGGAAAGACAGCGCAAGAACAGATGACTGAGGTGTTAGCTGAATACCTGGGAAAGGAGGAGGAGGAAGTTGTGGCTATCCTGGACGTGGTATATCGTGTAAATTCAAGAATTGCGACCCAGAGGAAATTACCAAGAGACGTGATTGTGCAGTTTAAGACCCGAAATATGAAAGAGAAGATTGTGACTAAACAGTTTCAAGATCCATTGGAGATTGACAGCAAGACGATTATCATTATGAAGGAATTACCCAGATCGGTGTTACTAGATCGGAAAAAATATAAAGCGCTAATTCAGATTCTGAAGGACATGAAAATCAGGTATAGATGGGAATTACCAGAAGGAGTGTCCTTTGAATTTGGAGGGGCCAAAAAGCGTATCAGATCTGAACGAGAGATGGAGCAATTTTTAAGGGACAATGAAAAGGACTTACCAGCAACAAGATTATGATTATGGAGTGTAAAGTTTTATCTTGGAATGTAAATGGACTTAATTCACCGAATAAGAGAAAAAGCATTTTCCACTGGTTATTAAAACAAAAATGTGATATTGTATGTTTGCAAGAGACCCATATTCAAAAACAGGACGTAATATATTTAAAATCGGAAAAATTGGGTAATGATTTTGCAGCGGCCTCCAATAAGAAAAAAAGAGGAGTGGTGCTGTATATAAAAGAGGAGCTGCAGCCAAAGTTTGTAATGAAGGATGTGGAAGCCAGATTCATAGCAGTGGAATGTATATGGAATTTAAAGAGAGTGCTGGTAGTCGGAATTTATGCACCTAACGGAGCAAAAGAAAGCTTCTTTGAGGATTTGAGGAAGCAACTAGATGAACTTTCATATGACCAGATAATTCTTGCTGGAGATTTCAATGGAGTGACAAATTTGGAATTAGATAAAAAATCATCAACTGCACAAAAGAAAAGAGGACTTACCAAAGCTGTTTTTTGAATTGATACAACAGGAAACCTTAGAAGATGTATGGAGAAGACAAAACCCTAAAAGTAGACAATTCACGTTCTTCTCCGCAAGACATTCTACACTATCGAGAATTGACATGATCTGGGCCTCAAAAGACTTAGCGTTATGGACTAAGGAGGTGGAAATAATGCCGATGGTAGGCTCGGATCACAATCCAATTATGTGGAAATTGGGGAGAAGGAGCAAAAGGAAAGGATGGAGAATAAATGAGGATTTATTACAAGAGGGAGAGAACATGGAGATGCTGAGAAGAGAGACAAAGTTCTTCATACAATACAACATGAATAAAGAAGTACCAACCAACAAGGTTTGGGACACCTACAAGGCGGTAATTAGGGGCATACTAATGGACTTAAATGGAAGAGCCAGAAAAAAGAAAGAGGAGAAGAGACAGGAGATTGTGGAGAAAATAAAAGCCAAAGAAATACAGCTAAAGAAGAGACCAGGGAAAAAGAAAATTTATCAGGACATTAAAATACTTCAAGAACAGCTGACAGCAATGAATAACAAAGAATTGGAGTGGAATCTTAAAAGATTGAACCAAAAAGCGTTTGAAGGTGCAAACAAACCTGGGAAATATCTGGCATGGCAACTGAAAAAGAGAAAGGAAAAGAAAACAATAAATAAAATTTGTGAAGATAACAAAACTTATTTGGAACAGACAGCCATTAGTAGAGCCTTCTATAAATTTTATGCTAAACTGTATAATAAGAAAGAGGTGAACAAAGAATCAATAGCGGCATATTTGGAGAAAATGAAGCTCCCAGTAATCTCGGAAGCTTGGAGAGATAGACTGAACAACGAAGTAACGGATAAGGAAATAAGAAAGGCAATACAGTCAACAAATCTGGGAAAGGCGCCAGGGCCAGATGGACTTACAGCTAAATTTTATAAAGCAATGGCCAACGAACTGGCACCATTCCTAAAAGAGGTGATCAATGGAGTCTTAAAGGATCAACGGATTCCAGATACCTGGAATGAAGCTAACATATCATTGATCCCCAAAGAGGGTCAAGATTTGACTAATGTGAAAAATTACAGACCTATATCGTTACTTAATAATGATTATAAAATATTTGCGAAGATACTGGCGGAGAGAGTGAAGGGATGGCTTTCAGAAGTTATTGAGGAGGAACAAGCAGGCTTTTTGCCAGATAGACAAATTAGAGATAACCTAAGGACAGTGATCAATGCTATTGAATATTATGATAAGCATTGTGATAAAGAGGTTGGTTTCTTCTTTGTTGATGCTGAAAAAGCGTTTGACAATCTGAACTGGGACTTTATGTTTGCCACTATGGAAAAGCTACAAATGGGAGAAAGATTCATAAGAGCAATTAAAGAAATCTATAGAGACCAGAATGCAGCAATTGTAGTGAATGATGAGGCTACTAAGAAACTGACTATAAGTAAAGGAACAAGACAAGGTTGCCCGTTGTCTCCGCTGTTATTTATTCTGATACAAATACGACAAGATGAAGAAATTCGTGGAATAAAAATAAAAGACTTTTCTTATAAGGTCAGAGCATTTGCGGACGATATAATGTTAATTGTAGAAGACCCAACAGAGAACATGCCAAAAGTGATAGAGAAGATTAAGGAGTTTGGAGACTTGGCAGGGTTTTATATTAACAAAAAGAAGTCAAAGATATTATGTAAAAATATGACTAAGCAAAAACAACAACTGTTAATGGAAATAACAGACTGTGAAATAACAAGTAAGGTGAAATATTTGGGAATTGAACTGACTGCAAAGAACATAGATCTATTCAAAAATAACTATGAAAAATTATGGACTCAGATTGAGCAAGATCTGATTAAATGGAATAGACTGAATTTGTCATGGTTGGGAAGGATTGCAGCAGTTAAGATGAACGTGTTACCAAGAGTAATGTTTTTGCTACAGACAATACCAATTATTCGAGACTCTAAGCAGTTTGAAAAATGGCAGAGGAAAATATCAGATTTTGTTTGGGCAGGCAAGAAGCCTCGAGTGAAAATGAAAGTCTTACAAGATGCAAAAGAAAGAGGCGGAATGCAACTGCCCAATCTAAGACTTTACTATGATGCAATCTGCCTAGTGTGGTTGAAAGACTGGGTGATGCTGAAGAATAAGAAATTATTGGCCCTAGAGGGATATAAAAAAATATTTGGATGGCATGCATATCTATGGTATGATAAAGTAAAAGTGAACTCTATGTTCTTACATCATTACATACGGAGAAGCCTATATGCAACTTGGAAGAAGTACAGAGATTATTTACAAGAAGGAACCCCCCTATGGGTGGTTCCATATAGATCCGAGAGCTGTCGATACTGAGCAACAGTGTTTAACGTATAAGGAGATAACCCGAATAGAATCTTCTAAACTTAAAATAAAGACACAGGACGAGTTATCACCAAACTATGATTGGTTTCAGTACAGACAGATCAGAGATCTCTATAATTCGGACTGTGCAAAGGGAGGCATTAGAACAGAAAACTCGGAACTAGAGCAGACACTCTTAAAAGAGGACAAGAAGGAAATTTCCAGGGTATACCAAGTACTGCTGAAATGGTACACTGAAGATGAAATAGTTAAAGTACAAATGGTGAAGTGGGCCATAAATTTCAACAAAGAAATAACAATGGAGGCATGGGAATACTTGTGGAAGAATACAATGAAGACTACGACGTGTACTAATATTAAAGAGAACATTTACAAAATGATTTATCGTTGGTACATGACACCAAAGAAGATTGCGCTAGGGAATTTGAACACTTCTAACAAATGCTGGAAATGTAAAAAACATGAGGGTTCCCTGTATCATATGTGGTGGACGTGTGAGGTAGCTAGGCAGTACTGGGGGGAAATAATAAGAGTAATAAGTGAGATTTTACAATTTCAAATTAATAAGAACCCAGAACTCCTGCTACTGAACTTGGGAATGGAGGACATTCCAGCTCAACACAGGACATTGCTATTTTACATGACAGTAGTGGCCAGACTTTTGTATGCGCAAAAATGGAAAGTACAAGAAGTGCCAACTATTGAGGATTGGATTTACAAATTGCTGTATATGGCGGAAATGGACAAAATGACAAGAAAATTGAGAAACCTTGACCCAGGACAATTCAACACAGACTGGGAGAAGCTGAAACAATATTTGGTGAAGAAATGGGAGGTGGGAGGAGAACTGTGGCAGTTTGAGAACTATTGAAATATAATAAAATGCAGAGGGGGGTGACTTTACCGGGGGGCGGAGAGGCAAATGAGAATTTCTAAGCAGCTACCTTGTTAGATTGTTATATATAGAATAATATATAGAATATTGATAGAAAATAATTAACTATAAGGACTGACTAACTAATACTATTTTGGGTAGAAATTGTATAATGTACTAAATTGATATATATGAAGATATATATGGGTCAAATTGATTGATAACTTTTGATGATAGTTATATAGATGTATAATCAAAGTAGAATAAAAATAATAATATAATTAAATATAACTAAAGCAGAACGAAGATAAGATATGCAGAAAAAGTAACATATAGAGTATAAGTTAAATTGGTTGACTTATATGAATGTATGGTTTATATGGTTTATGGTTTACAGAAATATTTGAAATTATGAAAAACTGGGACAAATTGTTTGTCTAACATGGAAGAAGGGACTTAAAGATAGGGTACAGAGTATTAAAAATAGTTAAAGAATTATTGCTTAGAATAAAGGGAAAGTATATGTTTGTTAGACAGATGAATTTAAAATGAGTAAGGGAAAAGGGACAAAGGGTTGGAAAACTGTTGGAAGTCTACAAAAAGGGGGGGAAAGGGAGGGGGTTAGAAATTGGGAAATGGGGGAATTGATTGTAATGTGAAATTAAATGATTCTAATCCAATAAAAAATTTATTAAAAAAAAAAAGAAATCTCTCGAAATCTTCTCTGTAGTTAGCCTGTGCAGTTTTAATGTAGAACTGCACAGAAGCCACAGATGAATATAAATTAATCCTGTGACAATAATTTCAAGGGGTATTCACGGCTGAGGGTGTGTTTTTAAGAAAAAAATTGTTACAATTTCAGACCCAGGATTTGGGGAGGGAATTTTTACCATAATTGGTTACTTTCAAGTAGGGCATTACTGGTTTGGGATTCAAATCTGTGTGGTCTTTTGGGTTCTGGAGTTTAGGGACCTGTCATGGACCAGCCCAGCCCAGCAGAGCAGAGAGATACAGAGGACTCTTCTGAGGGAGAGGCAGCCAGCGAACCTGACCCAGATCCACAGCCAGTGGCAGAGGCATTGCAGGAGGAGGCAGTCTCTGAAGGCTCAGACATAGCTCCACAGCCAGGTCCCAGCACATCGATCCCTCAGCTTCCCAGCCCTGGGCCAGCAGCAGAGAGCCAGGCACCAGCCAGCTCTCCCCTCAGCTTCCCAGCCCTGGGCTGGCAACAGAAAGCCAGATGCAGGCCAGCTCTCCCCCTTCATCACCACAGCCTCGGGAGCGCTGTCAGAGGAGGGCTAGGAGAGCCCTCCAAGCCAGAAGGCCCAGTGCCAGGCTAGCAGCACAGCACCGGACAAGCATCATTAGTGATGATGAGTGCTTACGGGAGCAGGACTGAGACAGCTGGCAGGTGCATGATGCAGCACAAGCATGCTATAGCACTGTGAGGGTTAAAAGCAGCCGAAAAGGGAGTGGCTGTGTGGAAGCAACGTGTCTGCTTACTACTGACCTTGCTGCTGTGTTTGGAACTGATTCTCTTGTCTCTGACCTTGGCCTGTTCATGTGAGCTTGTTTCTGGAATACCCCTTTGGACTTAAAGCTGTGTCGCCTAGTTGGTGCCTGAACCTTGGAACTGTGATTTGTCCTGCTCAGACAACTTGGGAGTTTTCCCTTGCCTGCTGCCTGTGTGAGTCTGCAATGAGCACAGGACCATTATTTTCAAGGAGAATATATTTAAGGGTCTGGGACAGCTATTTATAAAGATAATGGCACTAATTTTGCATAGAACACAGTCTTCCCTCTAATCTAAAGAGCCGTAAGTTTCAAGCATATTGAACAAAGTGGTTCAAATTTACAGACCCCTGTAGTAGGTGCCTCTCAGAGGCAGGACTACTTGTCTCTGTTAATTCCTATGGTAGGGATAATGGCAGTCCAGCAGGAGAGCCCTGTCCACCAAAAAAACCCCTGTCTGTATTTATTTCATTTTCCTACTATTAGTAACTGACATTTGTTTTTACCTTTCCACTAAAAATTCTGCATTTGCCATCCTTTCTTGTTGTGGTCTGTTTGTCTCCTTTCACAAAGTTTACAGAAAATACTTACAGAAAACCTTGCCATTAAATCTCAACCCAGCAATCTTTGAAAATAGATTTGGAGGGAAAAATGGATCCATCTCCACAAAGGAGGGAGGTGTTACTGCAGCTCTGTCGTTTTTTTTTTTTCAGGGGGATTGGAGTGGCTGTTTTTCAACCAAGTGATACCAAAATTGCAGGGGAGTTAGTGCTGCCTGTCCACTAAAGAACTCCCAAGTTTGAAGCGTCCAATTCTACAGGTTCCTGAAACCTGTACAACAGACATCAATATAAACTAATGAAAACAAGAAACTCTATCCTAATTCTCAAAATGTAATGTATAAAATGTCTTACACAGAACAAAATGGCATATCTACAGCTGAGTCAGATTTCTAAATTATCATTCACTGACTATATACAACAAAGAATATTAAATATGCTTCACTTGCAACTCTGTTAAATGTAATTTTTCATCTCAACCAGATGTATCTTAGAAAATTGTACATGGTATTAAGGATCCTGAAAAATCTTTCAGCTGTTCTCTTCCTCATATTTCTAGTCTATGTTGTCAAATACTTTAAGAATTCTGTTGTATTACAGAACAGCATAGCTAGTTTAAAAACTGGAACAACAGCTCACTAGAGATTTTTATTACATTTGTGCTTACATAAAATTAAAAGAACTACATAAATAAGAAAACACCTGAAGGGCAAAATCAAACTGCTGCCTTTATTAGATGCAAGTCTAATGTCTTTCAGATAAAATATTTGTAGGTGCCACAGTCAATCAAGTTTTCAATGGATTCCAAAGATGAAAGCATTCATGCATAAAAGGCAATGTGATAATTATGACGGGCAGACAAGATAATGGAAAAAATCCTAGTCCTCTTTTAATTTTATCTATCAAGTACTGACTTGACCTAGATAACCTGCAATGCTTCACCACATTTACTGCATTATTTTAGCATTTTAATTATTTAGAAAAATTCAATTAATTCAGTAGGCATCTGGTAAGCAGGACCAACCTTACTGCAGCTCAGCGCTTTTTTTTAGATGCTGCAAGTCTGCACAACAGTTTTAATATAAATATGTAATTAAGTCTGAAATCTATTCACTCCACAAATTTATTAACCTTTGCTGATTATGCAAATTGTAGCTGTGAGGCTGTCGTGACATTTTCATCATTTTAAAACAGCTTGTTTTAAAATTTCTATTGTGATTTTTATGGACATGACTACAGTACGAAAATCAGTTTGCAACAAAAACAGCAACAAAACAGGAAAGAACCTAAAAAATGAAAAAAGGAAAGAAGAAAGAATACTGTGGCAAGAATGTCAAGATAAAAATTTAATTCTGTGTTCTAGTAGTTAAATAGGCTGTGGAATACTTGATTAATTTTAAAAAAACAGAAAACAAAGAAACAGTTATAATGTTATTATTAATATGATGTCTGTTTTACACACAGGCTAAACAGGTGTGGAACACTGTATGTGGTAGTCTTTGGAGAAGGGGATTAGGTAGCCATTATTAAATTAGGAATTAGGAAGCCATTATTAAATATTAAGAAATCTCAAAACCGGTACAGAGGACTGCTGTCCTGAAATAAAGGAAAATCTAGCATACGTGTAAGAAAAGTCTTTCTGAGCTACAGCCACAATAATAAGAAGTTCCATAATAGTGCTGTGAACATATCTTCTTCAGTTCTTAATTTTTTTTGTTCTCATGGCTGCAGGTCTGAAGAAGTGTGGATACTGCTGTAATGGAATAGTTTATGCTTAATTATCAGGATTCAGGAAACATCATGTATTGTGATGAAACTAGTATATCTGTACTCTAACACTTTCCATTTTACTATCTCCATTCACATTCTACAAGACAGTCATCTCACCTGTATGTGTGAAGTAAACAATGTGAGAGAACACTGGTGAAAGTGAGTTTCCAAGGGGAAAAAATCTCAAAGGACAAATAAACTCTCCCTTCCTTACTCAAGTACAAATTGAGAATTTTTACAACACAGAAGGGCTGCTGAGGGATTCATTATACCTAGTTACAGGATGAAATGTAGTTTGCCCCAAAATTGCAATATTTATATCTGGCTGCTCACAAATAAAACATAGATATGACAAAAATCCGAAAGTAGCTTACATATGCTATTTAAAGAGTTCCAAATCTTTGTATTAAACAGAAATAACCATATTGCAATATGATACAGATATAAACTAACACTTCTCAAAATCATATTATCATGTATTCACCTTGAATATTCTAAGCAATCCAAATATACACAATAAAAGTAGCACTTTTAAAACTATAACTACACCACTAGATGTATAAGGGTTTTTCTAAAATAATGGAACTCTGAGAAGCACTTCTTTTATATATGAAAGTCAGTATGTGTTTTAAAGGCTTACCTTGAGCTAGCCGTTCAAGTCGCTTTCCGTGTTCTGGAGGAATAGCATACCTAAAATTACACAGAGAAAATACAGAAGAGTTTACAGCCACCATTAACCATGAAGCTAATAAAACACATGAAAACAATGTGCAAAGGTACTGTCCATATTATATTATAGACACGATCCCGCCAAAGTTAAGCTGTTTCCTTGATTTCAGTGTGAGTTCAACATGTAAATTCATTTGTTGAAATTAATGGGATTTTAAAGTTTATGTATGGATTAAATTCCACAGAATTTACTAACTTCTTCCGAAAAATTTATACAATCACATTATAACTTAGTTGGATAATGCCCTTCATTTTAAAATAATAAGTATAGCTACAACTCATTTAGGATTTTTCTAAAAGCTTCTCATAAGTGTAAAAAAAAGCCCAGGTCATCAATTCCATTAACAGTTACAAAAATAGATTTCATCAGGGTTGCTAGGTCCCCCCCCCGGGAAAACCAAGAGAAGCGGTACAGTGGCTGGGGGGGGAGACAGGGACTCATCTGTGCATACTCACATACCTACATACCCAGACGGTGACATTATTTCTGGTACAAACCAGAAGTAACGAGTTGCACTAGGGCTGATGCAGTAAAAATTGCCCCCCAAATAGCATTTGGGACTGATTTTTACTGAATTGGCCCTAGTACAACCCATTGCTGCCAGATTGCACCAGAAATATTATTGATGTTCATGCCCAGAATCCCCACCTGCACCCCATTCCCCCCCCCCTCCAGCCAGGTGAGTGGCAGCAGGGGGCAGAGGATGGGGGCGGGGGATCTCATTGACTCTATAAGTCTTATCTTTGACTACATATAAAACAGGTTAGACTGTACAGTTTTGTATTTATTCATAATAATCAGATGTTTTAAAAATCCTATAAACCTGATTCTAATTATTATTTTCAGGGAATATTATTTACATTACTGAAATTACTTGGTGCCAGAGTTAACATGAATGCAATCAGACATTGCTGTATTTTCTTTGTAAATTATCATGTTTCAGTTTATAACTAAGTTTGCAATCTGTAAATTCAGATCTATAAATGCAGTATAAAATACATGCTATTAATGAAAATTCATGAACTCATAGGTATTTTCATTATTATTCTGAAGAGTTAAGTTCGGTGTATTGGTTAAGAATGGCAGGACTCTAGTCTGGACAACCGGGTTTGATTCCCCACTCCTCTTTGCATTATCATGTACTTTTAAGTGAAGTGAAGTCTAAGAGTAACCTTTTTTTTGGTTACCATGGTCTTCCATTTTGATAGAGACATTTAAAAAGTGGTGTTATCCATATTTGTTTACTTCTGTAGGTTTGAGGCGAATCTCTAATAATGACTAATAATAACAACAATATTCGGTTTATATACCAACCTTCAGGACAACTTAATACCACACTCAGAGCAGTTTACAAAGTGTGTTGTTGTTATCTTCACAACAATCACCCTGTGATGTGAGTGGAGCTGAGAGATCTCCAAAGAACTGTGACTGACCCAAGGTCACTCAGCTGGCTTCAAGCAGAGGACTGAAAGACTGCAGCCAACACTCTCACAAAACAAGAATTAAGCAAAACCTCTACTATCCAGGCCTTGAGGGATAATAATATAGGGTTGCCAACTGCTAGATGAGGCCTGGAGATCTCTCAGAATTGCATCTGATCTACAGGAATCAATACCTCTGGAGAAAATGGCAGCTTTGGAGGATGGACTATTTGGAATTATACCGTCTCCAGTAGTGGTGGCACTTTGCCTTCCTGGCTCCTAACTGATGATATATGCACATTCCATGGTAGCATCACATATAACTAGACAGACAGAACGCATAAGTGTACATGTGTACAATATTATGTCTGATTAGACCCTCAGAGAGACCTTGCAGAATGAGATGAAATAAGAAGGAACTTCTTTATGAGGAAATAGCAACAACAATAATAGATTTATATACCACCCTTCAGCACAACTTAACATTCAATCAGAGAGGTTTACAAAGTATATTATTATTATCCTCACGATAATCATCCTGTGAGGTGGGTGAGGCTTAGAGAGCTCTAGGAGAGCTGTCACGGACCCAAAGTCACCCAGCTGGCTTCAAGTGGAGGAGTGGGGACTCAAACCCAGATCTCCAGATTAGAGTCCCGTGCTCTTAACCACTACACCAAACTGGCTCCATCATAAAACAATTACTTGTCTAACTCAACATTCCATCCTAACAGGGTTGCCAGGTCCCCTAGGGCTGAATGCTGAGGGATGGAGTATTGTGGAGGGGGTGGGCAGGACCTTACCTCATGTGTGTGATCCAGAACACTCCTGTGTCACACTGAGAATGATGTTATTCCTGGCCCGACACAGAAGCAAACATAGTGTTTGGGGCTGATTTTTACTGAATCTAATCCCAGTGCTATGTAGGAGCATTCAGGTGCATGCTCCGGAGTTTCCAGTCCTGTTCCCAAGCCTTCCTCTCCCACTGGCCAGCAGAGGTGGCAGAGGCTGTGAGGAGGGGATCTCCCACCACCACTGGGGGGTTAGTAACCCTATATCCTGACGGCCTTTAGCTTTTCATATTTTAAAAAAACCCTTTGAAAATAAAAACTTAATATAGAGAAGCAGCAAAGGGAAGAAGTGTTCCGCCTTTTACCTACCTACTGTGTTTCAAGATTTACTCAAATGCTTCCAAATACTTTGCAAGAGTAAACACATATCTTGGAACCTTGAGGGAAGGGGGGCTGAGAGAATCTAACTGGAGACAATATGATAGGTAGGAAAAGGGTTCGGCCCATCACCTTCTCCTAAGTCTCTGGTCCTGGGTCTCAGGGTTGGCCCTTAGTTGGGCACAGAACTAACCCTGCATGCCATTCAAAAAGATCTGGCATGCAAAGAGAAGCATGCTAGGGATTGCCTAATTCTGTTTTAATATGCTTAATAGAATTCTTACATTCATCCTTAAGTTTAAGGAGAAAACTTTAGAAATACTTTAATATTTAAATATTTTTAAAAAATAATCTACCAATCAATCATTTAAAAAAAAAAATATTCTAGCTATTGTCTCATGTTATAATGTCTCATTTCCATTGTAGGATAGGGAGTACAAGCCTAGCATCTTAAGCCAATTTTTCTTTTTTCTCTGTAGTTATTTAAGCCTACATATATCCAGTGATTACGTAGATGACATTGGTAAGTTTGTTAGACATAATGAGTACAAAAATATCACCAGTGAAAATGTCAGTGTTTTCTTGTTTGTTTTATTTTGAATTACTTTTACAGTGCAATCCTATGGAGAGTTACACCAGTCTAAGCCCATTGAAGTCAATGGCCTTAGACTGGAGTAACTCTCCATAGGATTGCACTGTTAGTTTCAAATGTTAAGTACCCATTGAGTGCTAACCACATGAATAATAATACTGACACTTAGGATATTTTGCAACTATAAGGTTCACAAGGGGATACATTCAAAGCTATACTTTCTTTTTGCCTGATTACTGAGTTACGAGACTGATTCTGTTCATTAGTAAGCCTATACATTTAGAAATTCATTGTTATTACCAAACTGAAAATATATTATTTTCAAATCTGCAAAAATATGAAAACTTTCCTTTCTCACACATTAATTATCTGAAACACTACATTTTTTTCCAGATGTGCTGCCAAGAAAAAGAGGGACAGTCTTAGATTTTCATACAAGTTAGTTATATACAGGAATAAAAAAAATCTTTTGTGTATAACCTTAGGGGGAATCTTCTTATATTCAGTCATCTTCCTTTTGTCTAAATATAAATAAACTATTTTTCTGTACTATTTACTCCAGGTGCTGAAGAACCACTGTAAAAGCACTTGCAGAACACAGTATTTAAATGTTAGTAAGAGTGTATAAAACATTGCCTAAATTCTGTGTTAATTCAAGACAGGGACAGCTTTGGTATGCAACCAACTTCAAAAATTAAAAAAAAACCAATACAATTTAAATATATTATCTTTGAGATTTGTGACAGTATCGCTCATCTGGGGAGCTAAAGCTGGTTCTGACCAAACTTACCATAAGCCAAATCCCAGAGTTATAATAATCTGTTACCATCAGTCCTTTCTTACTGGTGTTGCATCCTCCTAGGTCAACTGCTTATGGAATATAAGCAGAGCCCCTGGGGATGGGCGGTATATAAATTGAATAAATAAATAAAAAATATAGGGTTGCCAACCAGCTGCTGGGGCCTGGAATTCTCCCAGAACTACAGCTGATCTCCAGACAACAGAGATCAGTTCCCCCAGAGAAAATGGTCAGTTCTAAAGAGTAGACATGGGCATGAATCCAAATACGAATCAAATTTTGTGACGAATTGGACTGATTCGTGTTTCGCGAAATGCATTTCGTGGGGCTGCAGTTTTCACAAAATCATGACTTTTGGGGCTGATTCATTCGATTCGTGAATGATTCATGATGCCAGACAGGCTGGTGCCGATCCATTGATTCCCTCGGCAACAGAGGCCCAGAATGTCTGCAGACCTTTGGTTGCCATTGGAAACCCCAATCTTAGCCCACATAACCTTCATAGGCAGCTCTCCCTGCCAACTGGAGAGCTTCCATTCTGCCCTATACAGCAAGGAGCAGGGGGGTTAATCCCCTAGGCAACTGAGGCGATGGGCCTTCTGTAGCCATGGGAACACCAATCTCATCTCTCCAAACCCTGTTAGGCAGGTCTGTCTACCAACCAGAGATCTCCTGTTCTGCTCTATGTGAGCATATAAGGCACAGCTCTCTGCCTCATGCTTTTCAGTTCCAGTAGACAGAGGGAGAGGGAGGACCTGTTGCTGGGATCTGGAGTGAGTGGAATTGGGAGCTTTTGGCTGGATTTGCTGCTGCTTTAAAAGAGACTGAAAAGCCTCGTTCTTATTTTCAGCCCTTGACAATACGACAATACATTAGGAAGGGTTGTTGATGTCTTTTGGCAAGGTATATGGCCCCTCTAGTTTTCCTGGGCAGCAACCTCCCTTATACCCACTCCTGTTAACATCAGTAACATATCAAAGTTGTTAGGTACATGGAGTGAGTTTGAACTTTCAGCATCAAACAGCTTGAGACCACAGGCCGGGGGGGGGGGTATAATTTATAGTTCATATACATTGCTGTATTGGTAGAGGAATGTGCTGTCAAGTTGTAGCCAACTTATGGTGACCCCTGTTGGGGTGCTCCAAAGAATTATCTTGCTTGGCCTTCGGAAGGGAGTTCTTGGACCTAGATGAAAAACGAGGACCTAGTTCAGGACTTAGTTCTGAATGGACCTAGGTGAAAAACGAGCAAAAAGGCAAGGTGAGTGTCTCGCCCCTCTAGGAGTTTTGGAACATCTGTGGCAGGCCTGTGTGTGCACAGATCCCATGTAGGACTACACAGAAGACATGACGATGAACTGTCTTGTCCATTCATGGCTCCAATCTCTGGATTTAAATATCTTCAGATCAAGGCCACTTGGCTATTATTATATAAGCTCGGCTATTAGTATAAAAGATATTTGATGAGGAGCTATAAAAGCAATTCTGGGCATGGGAAGAAGTATAAATTCAAAGGATTGCTCTTCAAAATTTGAAGTGACTAATAGAAAATTTCCAAAGGAAGCATCATTCTGTTATGCATCTTCCGTTTTAGTGCAATATGTGGCTATGTGGCCAAAATATTTAGAACTGAAGAACATGTCTGCATCTATGGCTGCAATCCTAAAACTACTTTCCTGGGAATAAGCCCCATTGACTAAATGGGGCTTATTTATGAATCGACTGCTTAGGATTGTTTCTTAAATCTCCTTAGACACCTAAAATGCAAACAAGACCAAGGAATATAATTAAGACATGGGTTCAGATCACCACTCTGCTCTGGAAGCTCACTGGAATGGGAGGCTTTGATCCACTCAACCTAACCTACCTCTCAGGGTTGTTGTGAGGATTATTGGAGGCAAGGAGAATGATGTAAGGTGCTTTGGGTCCTTTGGGGAGAAACACAGTATATAAATGAAGCAAATTAAGAAATACAATTGCAGATAAAAGGTGAGTTGTTTAGTGGTGTACTGGCTCACAGGCTCCAAGTTTAAGGCAAGGCAGGACTGTCCAGTTCAAGGTCAGGGTTCCAGGAGTCAGGCAAAGCAGAGTCAGTGGCTTGGCAGCTATTGTACACATTGCGTCCACACCTAACAGTCTCTCTTGGTTGGTTTTATAGCTGTATACCTAAGGGTCATGTTAGTAGCCAAAAGCTCTGGAGGAATCCTGCAACTACTCATCTCTCATCAGCAAGGAGCTGGTGTTGGGCCAGGAGGCTTGCACTTTGTCATCTTGCCTAAAGCTCTGTTCTCAGCTTCTGCCTGTGGTGCTCTAAGGGTGTAGGGCTGGGAATAACCAACTGAGGTTCACCTGCTGAACTAGAGCTGGAAGGTCTTGGTGGCTCTGCACCAGCTGTTGGTTGTGAATCCTGACAAGCCTGCAGCTAAATTTCCTTCCGGTTGGCTTCTATTAGCTCATGGCTAGCTACACAGAGCTCCTCTTCTCCTGAGGAGTCCTTGCTATTGCCGAGCCCTGGCTGACTCATGACAAGTGGATTTGAAGGATATATGGATGTAGGGGGAAATGAGCATATGGAGGCTGCCAGGAAGAGGGCAAGAGGAAATAGTGTGGGAAAGGGGATACAGGGGAGAGTAAAATATCCCAGCAAGTCCTTGCAGGTTCCCCAACATGCAAGTCGGCCATAGGGGAGAGGCTGCCAGAGGGGGGAGAGGAGAAAGGTAAAGATGGGGGCAGACAAAGGTGGGTGGGAAGTAGAGAAGGGTGGAGGAAAAGGAGGAAAGGCTATGGGAGGCAGCGAAGAGAAAGAGGATATGGTGGGGGAGGGGAAATGGGATACCCCCCCCTCAAGTCCTTGCGGGCCCCCACTTCTGGTTTCTATTAATCCCACCAATTTTGATATTAACAGTTTTAAAGGAAAAGTTGCTTTTTGGAAGCATTTGGATATTTAAGCTACAAATGACTGTTAATGTTTGTTTAGGACCAACAGTACCCCAGCATAGGTATCTATATTATCAGACATTTTCTCTTAGTTTCCAATATTTGAAATAATGGGTATTTTGTGCTATGATTGGAAGAACAACATTATCTTTTCATTGGTGTATCCCAGCTCAATAAAACCAGTCATTATTTGTCCAAAAGAGAGCATCCAAATTAGTTTGCATGTGTTTATAAGTGTTAAGCCCTTCAACATGAGATAGATGTTGCTCTCTATATATCTTGAAATTAAGTTAGCATTATTGTGTACATGATGAGTTGATGACTCTCCAATTCTTGATGGTTGAAGTGCTACAGAGATTAATATATCTTCTTAGCTCTCAAGACCAAGTATGAAACTTGTTTACAAGTAATGGAAGAAAGACTAGATTGGAAATGTCTGGGGCAATGGGCATGCTAAGTGAATACATTTAGATAAACTAAATTGGACTTCCAATTGAGTTGGGTGGTGTTTATTGAGTTTATCGGCTTTTAGTTATTTGTTTATTACTTTTTGGCTTTAATGTTTGGGTTTACTCTTTGTAAGTTGCTTTTAGCTTGGGAATGATTGTTTTCAGTAGGCTGGGTGATTATTATTCTTTCCTTCACGCTCAAGGCTGGTTTAATATAATAAATACTCTAATTTTTTCTCTCTCTTTTTTTTACTTCTCCAATTTGGTTTTCTTTCATTCTATATTTTGGTGATGTTGTTTTGTTTTTCTTGCTTTATCAGCCTAATTGGAATTGGGGCATGGCTGGAGCAATAATGAGCCTTTGCTGCTGGTGGTCTATTTTCTCCTTACAAAAGAAGACATGAGTTGATGAGTTTGTAACTCATCTTAATATAATTTTAAATTATATTATTTTAAGTTATTTAGTTTAACTTAATTTTACATCATAAATAAGATTTAATTAAAATGTTAGGTCAATATAGTGATAAACATAGGGTTTATATATTTTATTTTATATATTACTTTCTACATACACACTATGCATTTTTATGTTTGGGGTAACAATTTGGGATAGCCATTAGAGATCATTAGTAGTTCTTAATTATTCTCTGCACATGTGAGCCACAGTCAGTAAGTAACAAGTTTAACAAGACTAATTTGGTAATTAAGTTGTGTAGTTAAATAGTTATCTTTCTACAGTAATATGGAGAAGAAAAGAGTGCTGCCTGTTGAAGGGCATATGTCTGCTAGCAAACAGTGTCAAATGGATGAGTTTTTTAAGAACCTCTCTCCAACAGCAATCTCCAATAGATTTGATTCTTTAGCTAATGATATTCCAGGACCCTACAGTGTTAAAATAGAAAAGAGTCCAGTAGCACCTTTAAGACTAACCAACTTTACTGTAGCATAAGCTTTTGAGAATCACAGTTCTCTTCGTCAGCATCTGTGATTCTCAGCATTGTGATTCTCGAAAGCTCATGCTACAGTAAAGTTGGTTAGTCTTAAAGGTGCTACTGGACTCTTTTCTATTTTGCTGCTACAGAGTACAGACTAACACGGCTAACTCCTCTGGATCTATAGTGTTAATGATCTCTTGGTGTGTTTCCCAAAGGATTCTTTAACTGACAGGGAAGCTTTGGATGAGATTTTGAAAAAGAACGCCACTTAAGAGAGCTGAGGATGTAGCCATGTTAGCATTGCAAACTGTTCTAATCTCAGAAATCTTACAAGAAATATTTGAGAAAATTAATGTATTCTTGGAACAGCTAGAATTTTTTTATCTAATTCAAATGGACAGGGATGCCACACTTCTGAGGTTAAAAGATCTGCCAAATGAATCTCTCCAATTTTATGTAAGATGTCTGCCACAAATAGGCCGAAGGAGGAGAATGAGGAGAAGGAAGGGGAAGGGGGGGGTTGGGGTTTATAAGAAGAACAATTGTACCCCACATCCTGTTCTTACATCCTTGACTCTGGAACATAACAAAATTATTTTGAATATTTTTCCATATCAACGTCATATGATTAACTGCTCAACTAAGTTTGCAGCTGAAAAAGTCTCTCCATTCTGCAGCACAGGCATCTTTCATTGATTGATCTAAAATTTGTCAAAAGGGTTCCAGGGCCCATAAAGGGTGAAATATTCAAATTACATTTTTTTCTCTGAAAATTCCCTCATTGATTCTTTCTAACCAGCAGTATTTAAAATGGTTTGGAATTTTCCCTGCCCAGATATATATCCAAAAAGAAAATGTCCATTGGTTAAGAGCACGGTTCAGATGAGAAGAGGTTGGTGATGATGGGAGCATTTTATCTATTAGAGCTGATAACTGGGCAAATCAACATTCTGTGAATAATGGGCCACTTATACATCTTACTACTTTATAGAAGGGAGTAAAAAGATGGTCAAGTCTGTAGCAAGTAAAACAGAGTTGCACTTACCGTAACTTCTGTTCATTGACGTCTTCTGTGCAGGCACACATGGGACTGCGCGTGCGCAGGCCTGCCAACCGGATATTTCTTTTCTAGTATAAATGTCCACTGGGGGAGCCCGTCCGCTGAATGCGCATGCACGGGTTTTCCTGCCGAAAGCCACATCCAGTGGTGGCGCCCCCCTTCCCTCAGTTTCTCCTGTGCCGCCAACCCTCCAATAGGAAAAAGAGGAACACAGCGGGGCAGGAGCGAGGGTTTGTGTGCCTGCACAGAATACGTCAATGAATAGAAGTTACGGTAAGCGCAACCCTGTTTTCATTGTCCGTCTTCTGTGCAGTCCCACATGGGAGACTCAGAAGCCACTTACCCTGGAGGCGGGTGTGTTCCTTAATGAAAAAGAAATTGTCGAACAGCTTGACCCACTGCTGCCTCTCTTCTCTCCAGCGTCTCCATGGCATATTGCTTAACAAACAAAGTTTGTAACATCGGTAAACAAAATACAGTTAAGACTATGGAAGTAAGTTTTAATTTACTTGAGGGTATTAATAAGTTCCCTTTAGTAGTATTATATTATACTACATGCTGTTATGGATTTTATGGATTTAAAGATCTTGATGGAGTTTTGTCAATTTCAGTTTAAATTTTATGATGTAGTAATTTGTATTAACAATATTGTACTTTTCTTGTTATTTGCTATGGCTGTGCAGAAGCAATAAAGGATTGATTGATTGATTGATTGATTGATTGATTGATTGATTGATTGATTGATTGATTGATTGATTGATTGATTGATTGATTGATTGATTGATTGGCTTAACAAACGTCTCCAAAGAGGCCCAAGTCACAGCCTTGCAAATATCATGCAGCGGGATCCCCCTCAGGAACGCAGCAGAAGACGCCTGTACTCTAGTGGAATGTGCCCTAATTTCCAAAGGGCAAGGTACGGCAGCCTGTGAATAACAAGTCTTAACAGTCATAATAACCCATCGGGACAGCGATTGGGACATCGCTGCCTTGCCTTTCCTGGGGCCAGCATAACACACAAACAGCTGCTTATCCTGTCGAAACAACTTTGTCCTCTGGACATAAAAAAGAATCGCCCTGCGTACATCTAAAGAATGAAGGGCCCGTTCTGCACTATCTGAAGGGGAAGGAAAAAACACAGGTAGAACAATATCCTGGGAAGTGTGAAATTGGGATGAAACCTTGGGCCTAAACTTTAAATCAGGCCAAAGGACTACTTTGCTCTGATGAACCTTCAAGAAAGGTGGATCATGCCTCAGAGCTGCCAACTCACTCACTCGTCTGGCCGAAGTAATGGCCACCAAAAATACCACCTTAAAAGATAAAAACTTAAGCTCACAGGTAGCCAGGGGTTGAAATGGAGGCCTCATGAGCTCTGCCAATACTAACTTGAGGGACCACTGAGGAACTACCTCCTTAATCGGAGGAAACATGTTATGTAAACCTTTAGAGGAATGTTTTAGATAAACTATGTGAAAACAGTTTTCCCATCAATTCTGGGGTGAAATGCCAATATGGTGGCTAAATAAACTTTTATGGAAGAATTGGAAAGCCCATCATCCTTCAGGGACAACAGAAATTCAAAAATACACCCCAAAGAACAGTTCATAACATTGAACCCCTTGGAAATTGCCCAAGTCTCAAAACATTTCCATTTAGCTGAATAAGACTTGCAGGTATTATCCCTTCTATCATTAGTCAATACCTCCGCTACCCTAGTAGAGAGGCCTAGTGACCCACAAGCCATGCTGTCAACCTCAGTCTGGGTAGATCGTGATATAGGATCCCCGTCCGACAGAAGACCTGGTTCCTGTTTGAATTGAAAAGAACACCCTCGTGATAGCTGCATCACCAGATGGAACCAGGGTTGCCGGGGCCAGAATGGAGTAACCAAAATAACTCACGCTCTGTCTCGTTGGATCTTGCTGATAGTTCTGGCAATCAGCAGAAATGGAGGGAAAGCGTAAAATGGGCATCCTGTCCACCTGATCTGAAACGCGTCCCCTAGG
The DNA here is from genome assembly GCF_028583425.1 of Eublepharis macularius. Lineage (NCBI taxonomy): Eukaryota > Metazoa > Chordata > Lepidosauria > Squamata > Eublepharidae > Eublepharis > Eublepharis macularius. The sequence goes on along the minus strand of NC_072797.1, from coordinate 104,353,860 downwards.
GAAAAACGCCCCAGGCCGCCCCTGGAGCAAAATTGAGGGGCCTTCTTGTTGCTCTCTGATGTGAAAAGGTCCACCTCTGGGAAGCCCCACCGCAGGAATATCTCGTGCAAGTGTGGATCTGAGATTGTCCACTCGTAATTCTCAGAGGCTAACCGACTCAGCTTGTCTGCAACCACATTGGATTTGCCTGGGATGTGTACTGCCTGCAGAAAAACGTCTCTGCTCAACACCCATTCCCAGATCAGAACTGCTTCGTCACAAAGGGCCTGAGAAGTGGTGCCCCCTTGTTTGTTCAGGTAGAACATGGCCGTGCAATTGTCTGTCAATATTTGAACCGTTTTGTGTTGCATGGTATCTGCAAAAGCGATAAGGGCATAACGCACAGCCTTGAGCTCCAAAAGGTTAATGTGAAGTTCTCGATCCTGGTCAAACCAGACCCCATGAGCCCTTAGGGAGCCACACTGGGGCCCCCATCCCAACGAACTGGCCTCCATGGAAATGGTAACTTGATGCTGAGTAGCACCAAAACTAACTCCCTTAAGGAGATTGCTATCAGACAACCACCAACCCAATGTACGAATAATCCTGCGTGGGATGGAGTACTTCTGATCCTGGCGACCAGATTGGAAGTCATGGACTGATAAAAGCCACAATTGAAGGGCCCACATATGTAGTCTAGCCATAGGGGTCACCGCTGTAGCGGATGCCATGAGACCCAAGAGTTTCTGAATGGCCGCCACTGATTGGAAGCGACATCTAGAAAAGAAACCCACTATACGCTTAATCCGCAGGGCACGGTCTGCAGGTAGAAACCCCTTATTCAGTACCCCATCCAACACCATGCCAATAAACTGAACCTTTTGTGAAGGAATGAGCACCGACTTTTGGAAATTCACAAGGAGACCTACTTTAGTACATGTGGTTACCACCATGTGTATTTGCTCCAATAACGCATCAGGAGATGGTGCTGACAAGAGCCAGTCATCTAAATAAGTATAGATGGAACATCCTTGTCTCCTCAAGAAGGCTACTACTGGGGCCATGCATTTAGTGAAGACCCTGGGAGCAGTGGACAACCCAAAGGGCAATACCTGGTACTGAAAGATTCGCCCATTACAGACAAATCTAAGAAATTTTCTGTATGCCGGGTGGATAGAGATGTGAAAATATGCGTCCCTGAAGTCCAGGACAGCAAACCACATGTTATCAGCCATTAACTGCAGGACCATGGTTAATGTAAGCATCCGAAACTTCCTAACCTGTACAAATTTATTCAGACCCCTCAGGTCTAGTATGGGGCGGACACCGCCGTCCTTCTTATCCACCATGAACATTCTAGAATAAAATCTCAATGGGGATTCATCTTGTGGTACTTCCCGAACTGCTCCTTTAGACTCTAAGGCTGCCACTGCAGACTGCAGCTTCTGAGATGGGGTATATAGCGAATAATCAAGGAGAGACAGACGTGGATAAACTTCAAATTCAACTTTATAACCAAACTTTACAACATTCAGGACCCAACGATCAACTTGAATTTCAGCCCAGGAGGATATAGCAAAAGCAGACAATCTGTCACCAAAAACTACAGATTGCTCAATTTCTAGTTAGAACTGCTTGGGTTGGTTAGTAGACTCCTTAACAATCGGGCTCTGCTGGTTCTGACGCTGGCGATGGTATGGCCTGCGTCGTTGGTAAGGACCAGACTGATGTTGCTGGTGCTGTCTATGAGCGCCATACGGAGGATACGGCTGATATCTCTGCTGTCTGCTCCGATAATACTGGAACTGCCGGTAAGGCGGTCGGTTGGAGGAAGGTTGTTTGTAATGGGTGACTCCGTAGGACCAAGCTGTTAAGCGATCCTTGCGTTTTTAAGAAAGATACTCGTCGGTTTTGGACGAAAATAAGGTCTGTCCCTCAAAAGGTAAGTCCTCCACCCTATTTCTCGTTTCAGGTGGTAGAGCTGTAGTGCGTAGCCACGCATGCCTGTGGCGTACCACCGAGGATGCCAGGGCCCTAGATGCAGTCTCCAAGGAATTCTGGCCAGCGCTAATTTGCTGCCTGGAGACTGCCAAGGCTTCATCCATAATTACCTTGGCTAACACTCTCTGGTCATCAGGGAGTTTATCCAGGAAAACTGCAGTTTGGTTCCAGAGGAAAATCTGGTAAGCCCCCATGATGGATGAGTAATTAGCTATCTTCAATATGAGGGATGAAGAAAAATAAATCTTTTTGCCCAAGGAGTCCAGTTTTCTACTCTCCTTGTCGGTAGGCACAACCTGAGATCCCTGTCTCTGGCGCATCTGCATCTCCTTGGTGACTAAAGACGATGGTGGAGGATGAGAGAACAGGTAAGTGCAGACATCATCACGGGTTTTGTAAAGTGCCTCCAGCTTACGGGAGGTGGCGTGAATGGAAGATGGTTTTTCGCATATCGAAGAAATCACCTCTGCTAGACCCTCTATAATAGGGAAGGCAACATTAGACGGGTTGCCGGAATAGATGTAATGGAGGATTTTATCCTTCAGCTTAGGGTCAACTGCAGCAACCTCAGTCTCCAAAAAGCAAGCCATTCTGAGCATCTGCTCAGTATAAAGGCAAAAGTCCTCATTTGGAGAAATTCTGCCTGAACCGATGATAATTTCATCAGGAGAAGGATCAGATGGAAAGCTGGGGCTTTGATCGCGCCCAGTCTCTGAGTATTGATAAGGCCGCTCATGGGCCGGGGATCCATAACGTGAGTACTCACTCCTAGGTACCTCCCAATCCTCCCATAGAGAGGTCGAGGCATGGGTTCGTGGTCTGTCGTATTCGGATCCATACCTGCCAGTCCCCTGATAAGAGTACTCAAATGGTAAAGCTTCTTCATATGGTCGGGTCCGATCCTCAAACCAAGGACTTCCTTGGACCTCTTTCATCATCCAAGGAGTAATGGGGAGACCTCATCCGGGGGGGAAGGTGTTTTGGGTTTATCCCAGGCCGCCTCAGTCTGCACAGAGGCTGAATGTGTCCGTTTCGATTTCTTTTTTGCCTTCTTGTCAGGCAAGTCAGTCTGCTCCGAATGACTCGTTTGTGTCGCTTCAGATCCGGAGATGTAGAGTCTTTGACAGGGCTCTTCAGATCCGATGTCTTCGACTCCAAACGCACCGACTCCGAGATGGTCAGAACCGAACGGTTCAAATTCCAACGTCTTCGGATCCGATGCTGTCTTCAGATTCGAAAGCGTCGGATCCGGTGTCCTCTTCGATTCTGATCATATCGCTGGAACCGAGACAGTTCTGGGAGTCGAGGAAGAAGAAGTGACTTCGGATGCGGTGTACGGCTCCAACTCAGACCGATGTCCGACGGTAATAGGTTCCAAACCACAGACGCATACTCTGCCTGGATCGGATCCAAAGAGGTCTCTTTACGACTTCGCCCGGGGGAACCTGATCTGGCGGAAGAAGAGGCACTCCGAACGGACTTGCCACTCACCGAAGGTGGTTTAGTTGGGGCGTCAGATCCATTAGTTGCCCGCATCGCTCTCTTCCAGAGCATGGTTTGAAGTCTGGCTGACCTCTCGGCCCTGGCCTTGGGCGTAAATTTTTGGCAATACTCACACTTAGGAATATTGTGGGTTTTGCCCAGACACTCCAGACATACTGAATGCCCATCCGTCTTCGACATCTTCATAGAGCAAGTCAAACAGCGCTTAAATAAGGCTTTCTTTGACATTTTCACTCAAATGCTAAGTACTATCCTTCTAGATTTCTTCACAGCGGACAACTAGATGCTCACCGGTCGGCAGCAAAGAAGAAACTGAGGGAAGGGGGGACGCCGCTGCCAGATGTGGCTTTTGGCGGGAAAACCCGCGCATGCGCATTCGGCGGACGGGCGCCCCCTAGTGGACGTTTATACTAGAAAAAAATATCCGGTCGGCAGGCCTGCGTGTGCGCAGTCCCATGTGGGACTGCACAGAAGACGGACAATGAATCAGCTGAATAGACCTTCTTCATTGAGGGGCACTATAAAGCATGCTTTTGAAGACGGTTTACATACTTCTTTTGGAGCACTGCCCATCTATGAGCAAGATATCATCCTTAAGAAGCTACAGTCACTTATCTATGCCTTAACTGATATTAAAAGTCAATCATCTCAGATTAAAAATGCCAAGTATACCTGTATAAAAGAGGTGATGCCTTTTGAGAATGAACCTTTGAAGAATTTCCCTGGAGGTCTGTGCCCTTTAACATTGCCTATACAGAAAGGAAACAATGGTAGTTCGAGCCCATCTGGGTATAATCATTAAATGGAACAGGATATAACTTTCCAATATCCTCCCGAAGTTTGTGAGAGGGACTTTGATGCTGTTATTACATCTAAGGAGAAGAGTGATTGACTAAATGCTAGCAAGTGGAAATTAAAATTCCTATCTTGTAACATGTCAGGATGGTAAAATAGAATGGGGTCCCAAGAGATTACGAAGTTTCTGGTTAAGTATGATGTACTTTTCCTACATGAAACTTGGTTGCTTAGTAAAGCTTATATTTCTGGTTTTTCTGTTTATTCCCTAGAGGCCTTTTAAAAAGCTAAAGCAGGTCTCCCCTCAGCAGGGATTGCCTGCTTGATTTCTACTAGTTTATTGGTTAATGTTACTATCCTTCCAAGTGATTTTCCCTATGCGATGGCTCTTTATTTGGACTTTAAAAACCTTTCTCCTACTTTGATCAACGCCTATATCCCTCCAGCTGTACATAAAACAGCATTAAAATATTATTGGAGTAAACTGAATAAATACGTACAGAAAGTTGGTGATATCTATCTGTCAGCTGCACTTATACTGGCAAGTGATCTAAATGCTTGTACTGGTGCAACATACGAAGAATGTTTTCATAAAACTGTGTGTGTGGCTAAATGTTTGGTGGCTGTAGTAAGATCATGTTGTAACTCTGGCAGTAAACTCTAGGTTTCCCTTTCAGAAGGAGATGGCTCACTGTTTATGACTTTGATCATGAAAACAGTAATTAAGAAGAAGGATAAACTAATTTAATGTCAATTCAGTATCTTCAAACTATATTATTCAAGGAAAAAATAGCATTTCAACTTTTTTGGTTGGAACTCTGGAGTTATGAGGACACATATTGTAAAGGACAATATTCAGTATTCAGCAACAATCAAGGGGCTGTAAGTAATCTATGTAGTGCAGTATATTTGTGACAAATCCCACTGCATTTTCAAATCTCAGTTCAAAATAGGGTTGCCAGCTCCATGTTGGGAAATTCCTAGAGATTTAAGGGTGGAAGACAGGGCCTGGGGAGAGGAGGGGCCTAAGTGAGGTAGAATGCCATATGATCCACCCTCCATAGCAGCCATTCTCTCCAGGGGAACTCCTCTCTGTCACCTGGAGATCAATTAGAATTCCAGGCGATCTCCAGGCTCCATCTGAAGGTTACCAACCCTAGTTCAAAAAAAGAAACACTATCAAACCAATACAATGGTTCTCTTGTTACACCTCCTTTAAATATACAAAGGAGAAAGACAATTACATCTATCACATCTAGTCTGCATTCTCCAGGAAAAAACTGAATCTAAGTGATGTGCAAGCTATTTACCACTATATGAATGCAACAGGTAGGAATTACAATACACTGATGAACTGCCTGCTGTGAATAGGAGAGATGAAATATGAAGACAGAAGCATAGTACAGTAAAAAAAAATGTATCTCAAGATATCTTTGTTAATTTAGAATAACTTAAAAAAATCCATCTTATTGTCCTAAAAGATTATTGGAAGTTTCCTCCCCACCCCCTTTCCACATTTCTCACTGAACAGCCTGCCAAGTTATGGTGATCAACTGAAAGAATAAAATACTGTTTTTCAAAAGAATGCAAGCAATGTCTCTTGATGCTTTTTAAAAAAACTGAATTTAAGTAAGCAGATGAGCAAAAGATGACAGGTATAGTTGTTGATCTGAAGTCTCAATACATAAGCAGTTAAATCATAAAAATACCATTGGGGAACTGCAGGGAGAGAAATAATTAGGAAATCTCTCACACAATATTGGCCACCTTCTCATTGTGCAACACTATGAAGCTCTGAGCAACTCTATAGATTCCTGCTCACCTAGCCATGAAGCTCTCTAGCATAATTGTTCTGTCTGCTGAGATTAAAAGCTAAGCACGAAAACTATTCATTGATACTTAAACTTCACCAGAAAAAGCCAAGAAGTCTCTGTTTTATCACCACCTACCCATGTTATAGTGAGGGAGGGTAATGGGGAATACACATCCTATGGCATACTTCCTTGACCCACAATCACATCTCCCATTCTTGCATACTTCTAGCATGGGCTGTATGCCCTTCAACATTCCAAGAATTATTGGAGTTTGAGGAGTTCTGATTGATTAGGATTGCAGGATTTCCACGGATCATAATTAAATAGGGTGGCCAACATCCAGCTGGGGCCTGGTGATCTCCTGAAACTGCAACTGATCTCCAGGCTACAGAAATCAGAGAAAATGACTGCTTTGGAGAATGAACTCTATGGTGTTATACCAAGCTAAGGGCTGTCCCCAGGCTCCGCCCCAAACCTCTCAACCCAGACTCAGTTTCTGGAGAAAAACAGTGTTGATCTGCAGTATAACAGCAAGATTCAAGTCCAATAGCATGTTAAAGACCAGTAAGTTTCCAAGGGAAAAAGCTTTTAAGAGTCTGATACAAATGAGGGTGGGATAGCATATGTCAAGAAATGGGGAATACTTGTTTTTTGGAATGTATGTGAACCCATACAATAAATTTTTTCAAAAAAAAAAGTCTGATACAAACGGGAATACAGATCTATGAACTCCTGTATCCTAGTCATAAGGTGAGAAGTGTAAAGGAAAGAAGGGAGTCAGGATAAAGTGGTACAATGCAACTTGGTTATAGCAGGGGATAAATGTAGGAAATTAGCACCTGTGGTGACCTAAGAATAGAGGTGCACACAACGAAAAAAAAGAGTGGAAAATACACAAAAAAATCTCTGGTACGGCTTATTGGAAAAGATGCAGGTGTAGCATAGAGCTTGGCTGCAGACAATGGATTGTTTGATGTGACAGTAATAGGAGGAACGTAGATACGTTTGGCCATCAATAGCATTAAGGTGGTTTTTATGCTTTCATTTTGTATTTGTACAGCAGTATCTAGAAAATGAATTTCTTGTGTAGATGAATTCATGGTCAAGTTGACATGGGATGGAAGTTGCTGAAAGCCTGGTGAAATTTCTCCAGTGCTTTCTTCCATGTGTCCAGATGATAAAAATGTCATTAATAAATTTTAAGAGAGATGTTAACAAGTGGGAGCTGAGGAAGTGCTGCTCTAAGTCAGTCATGAAAATGTTGGCATATTGTGGTGCCATATAGGTGCCCATGGCTGTGCCATTGATCTAAAAGAATAAATCATCATTAAATCTGAAATAGCTGCGGGTGAGGACAAACTGGCAGAGCTTGGTAGCAAGGTCAGCTGTGGAGTTATCAGAGATGGTGTTCCCAATAGCTTGTAGTCTATCTTTGTGGGTGATGATGTTGGTGTATAAAGATTCAACATCCAGGGTGGCCAAATTTGTATTACCTGAAAGATTGTCTATAGAGGATATTTTTCTCACAAAAGATGTGGTGTCATGCACATAAGTGGGGACACTGATGGCATAGGGTCTGAGAATGGAGCTCATGTACTCAAGATACCCAAAGAGTGATGGTGCCTATGCCAAGATAACAAGACATCCTAGTTTTCCAGGCTTATGTATTTCAGGAAAAAGATAGAAAGGACCTGCTTGAAGTTCCTGTGGTATGTCCATATAGATTTATTCCTGTATACCCAGAATTGGCAACCCTACTACCTACAACTCAATTTTCTGATTTTTTTCCCCCATGTGAACATCAAATTTTGTCATTTGTACTACCACATTAAAAGAACATTTGCACAGCTACTATAACAAATTTATAATGAAAGAATACTGCAGTCAGGGCCCAGGTTGCTCTGAGTACCTGTTTCCATGTGCCCACCAGGCTTTCCCCAATTTTTTCCTCCTCTCTGTGCTTGCTTGCATCATGTTAGAGGCCACTCAGCTTTTGGGAATGAATTTAAAGAAGGGTCCAGATAGGAAGACTTATGTACAGAATCTCTGATATATATATGCAGGATTTGCCCCAGTAGTGTCCGTCCAAGCATTTCATTACTACTAAGCCCCAGTAGACCAGGGACTTCTGAAATTCGTAGGTTTACTTAGACTTTATACTCCCCTTTTTACCAAACAGCTACTCAGAGCCAGCAGAGTTAGGTGCCATTTAAATGTTACCGTAGCACTATGGGAGGAATGCAAAGGAAAGTGCTTCCTGTGCCACTGGCATAACATTTAAAGGGCACCTTATTCTTGGAAATGTGTCACTGAACTCAATGAGACTCACTAACAAGTAATGCAGTGCAAATAATGTAAATGTCTTACATTAAATTATATGACGTTTTTAATCACAGCAAGATACTCAGCTGCATTCTCTGAAATGGCAGGTATTTTTCCCCTCACTGAACTTACAATACACTTCAGTTTATAAAATCCATCATTTCCAGCAACACACACAATTAAAAAAACAGAGCCCCAAACATATGTTACAGTAGTGATGTGACGCTAGAGTGCTGTACATCATTACTGACAGAAAATATAATAGCTTCTTTGCCCATTTAAATCAAAGCAATTAGCCTTGAAATAAAACCTGGCCAACATATTAGTAGTTCTGCAAGAAAAGAAATGCTACATAGGTAACTAATTTATTCTTATTTCTTCATCTGAAAGCAACTGAAGGTTAAGTGTCAATACCACAAGCGTGCAAAATCATACATTTTGTTGGCACTGATACATTTTAATTTTTTTAAAAAAAATCAAAAGCAGGGTCTCATTTATACGAACTCCATTGATGATACAATTCCATTTATGCAGAACACATATATTTCTCTGGAAATAAATTCCTTGTATTTAAATAGAACCTTCCCAGAAAGAGAATATTGATTATTGTTACACCAACTAGATAGGAATTTAAAGCTAAATATGGCTATCAGCATCTTTAGAGGAAAATTATCAAACAGAAGCCTGCAAACTTTTTCGGATGCACCTCTTTTGAAATACCTTCACAATTCCCTTTTCCCATTTGCACAGACATACATATGCTGACTGTTCTGCGATAGTGCTGCCTATACATTGCTTTGCATTACCTCCCTCCAACAGCTCACAGACCATTCTGTCCTTAGGCGCCTTGGGACCTAATGACTTAAGTCTCTCACAGTTAGAATGCTCAGCCAATGGCAGGGTAGGAACTTTTTCAAGACTTAAGCCAGAAACCATAACTTTTATTTGTTTTAATTTCCTCTGGACTTTCTTGGCAAAATTACTTTTCAGAAAACCTGTGTGTTCAGTGCTTTATTTTGACACATTTCATACTCCTGTAATTGCAAGAAATGCATTAAACCATTCATCCAAAAAGAAATTTTGACTGTGCTATCAATATATTGACAAGTTGGGGACCCACAAGGAATCATGAAAGAAATAAATCATTAGGAAATTTCTCCCTGACCCAGATCTCCTCCAGTATACTGTAAACTCTTATGCACTTTAACAGGCCCATTTTCTCTGCCTCTATCTGTTTTCTTCCCTCCCTCAACTGCCCTCTTCATTGATAGCATCTTCTGTTTTTGAAAAGGAACAGACATTTTTAATTTTTAAAGATATATTATTCTCAGGGCCAGATTACAGTACTGGTAGGCAATCAGTGAAATAAAATAGCAAGCCCTCTTAATTGGAACAACAGGAAACACAGTTTATGTCGAGGGGAGGGAAACAATCTGCAGGTACAGAGTCTATTTGACGGTTTTATAGAATCCCAGAGGGAGACCCTGGGATTCTACATATCCCAGCGAGGTCACTTATCTCCCCTTTGTAAGTCTCTCACCTACTAAATCTAAAACAGAACATTTTGAAGTTGAGTGCCTATTAGCAAGGCACTGAACCATAGCCACAATGGTGTTATCTAGAAGTGATGTCACTCCACTATGGGAACTGACAGAAAGTCCACCACAGAATCTCCAGCGATTCCTAGAGTGGACATAACGCCGTCAAACCAATGTTAATTTTTTTCCTCCCATCAGCAGCAGGAGTTGTGGTGGGCAATGAGAACTGGGAACAGGAAATCTCCCAGAGGGTGTGGCATCCCTGCTACTGAGCTATATGGGAGAAGTGACAACAGGCAGGGGTAATAGAGAATAAGTATCTCACCCTATACATCCCATTGGATGTGAACACAACTGCACCAGTGTCTACCTCCTCCCTGAGCAGTATTTCCTCTCTACCAATCTGTGTGGTGGGGAAGATAAGGAGCAGGCAACTATGGGATGGTTGCAATTATGCTGATAAAGGAAGCATTTCTCTATGCATGATGATGGGCCCTAGCAATCGTCCCTTCTTTGCCCACTGGATAAAATAGCCTTCATTCTTCAGCACACTTGGGGAGTTCCCTAACTATGCAGAAACTCCCACTTGGTCAATGGGTGACTATGTTTCACTGTCCTGCTTAAAGGCACTCAACCTTTTGTTTTAGATTCAACAAGTGAGGGACTTGCAAGGGTAAGATAAGTGATTTGGAAAGAGAGAGTTTGTCCTTTGGGATTCTATAGGTCCTCAGGACATCAAACAGTCTGATTTTCTTTTCCCCTCTGGACTATTTTCTCCTTACATGTCTACCAACTGCCCTCAGAATTCAGGGCCTCCTGGAACATGCCCTGTCATCATCAGGCTTGCTTTTTGGTTTTAAAGAGGTAGTATTTTTATTAATTTATGGTCATATTTCTAAAACCCAGCAGAAGCCCTAAGTGTATAGGAACTCCTACCTTGGCAAGGGATGCCTTTTTCCAGATTTAAGCCATATGTTTTTCCTCACAAATCTCAGACTCTGTCTTTGTAAGTTTTTAACTGGATCTTTCTACAGTCATATATATAGCAATAAGCATTCAATGCTTCGTTGTATATTTTAATCTTTGAAAAGTAATTGTTTATGAAAGCTTTTTATAAACATTAACTTGCCATGATTTTGGTTCTCCAAAGTGAAGATAATTAATACTATAGAGATCCATATCTTCAGTGTGCCATGCAAATGTTGTTTTCCACATGCCGAAGTATAGATATGGAGTGTTGACTCCCTCAATGGAAATTCCACAGTCTTCTTCTACAACATCCAAAATAGTATTGAGATGAGCAATATTCCATTCATTAACATTCTGGAACAAAGACATGATATCTGATCAGTAGGATGTAAATACATACATGTAAACCCACACCATCAACTTTTCACTACAGAAACGGAAACTCCTCTGGCATCCTGGAGCCACAGCAACACTTAACTGTTTCTGGATAACGTGTCAAGGTAATTTCACTGGGTAAGTTAGGCCTCTTGTCCAGAGAACAGTAGCTGTAGCTGTACCTCTAAGATACCAAAAGCCTTTTTGTCTTTTTTAGTGAAAAGTTGGGTTTTGAGCATGACTTACTTTCTGGACTGGGGCCAAAGGCTTGATTCAGTTAAATTAAAAAAAAAAAACAGATGTTTGGATAAGTAGTTAGTTATTACCATAAAAATAAGAGCCCGGCTAGACAGTCAATCTTGTTCAGTATCTTGTGGCTGATCAGAAGATCCAAAAGGCCCATAGCTGAGGAAGGAAGGCCAAAACCTCCCCCTACTGCTGACTTCCAGAAAGCTGCATTCAGAAAGCTGTCTGTAAACATGCCTCCAGAAAGCAGTCTGTAAACATGGAATTCCCATAATGATTATGCTAAGCAGCCACTGATGGACCCATCCTACACAAATCCACCTAACACTCTTAAACCCATATAAGCTAGTGGCCATCACCACATCTCATAGCAACAAATTCTACAAGTGAATTACATACTGTGTAGAGTATTTTGTTTTGTCTGTTCTTAAGTTTAATTAGGTGCTCTTTAGTATTTTTCAATGTGGGGGAGTTATCTTCCCATCATGCAGATAACAAAGATCGGCCATGAGTCAGGTGTAAAAGCTGATTTAGAAACAGATGTTAAATTTTATTTAAAACATTTATATCCTGCCTTTCAGCCCAGTTAGGGCCCTTAAGATAACAACTGTTTCAAGAGACATTAAAATCAACTTTTAAAACCATACATAGATATATAAAGAGTAATTTTAAAAACAGGAGGGAGGGTTAATAAGGAAACAAAAAAAATTAAAAGTCTTTACCTTCTGGCAGAAGACTATGATAGATGGAGACAAACGAATCTCACTGAGGAAAGATTTCCACAGTTTTCGTGCCACAACAGAGAAGGCCCTTTCTCAGGTTGCCACCTCTCACCTTGGATGATGGGGCACCTGAAGCAGGGCCTCCAAATATTACTGTAATGGTCAAATAGACTCATAGAGGAGTAGGCAGTCCTTAAGGTATGCTGGCCCCATGCCATATAGGGCCTTTAAATTGTTAAATTGGGCTTGGAAGCAAATTGGAATCCAGCATAAACAAAACGAGACCAGAGTAAATAGTCCCTACAACCCACTCCAGGCAGCATTCTTGCTGCAGCATTCTGTACCAACTGTAATTTCCAGACTCTTTTCAAGGGCAGTCTCTCCACCCTGCTGTCCCCTCAGCACACTGCAATAATTAATCTTAATGTTACCAGAGCATGCATCACAGAGTAAAGATCTTTTTCATCCAGGAAAGGCTACAGCTGGCTCACCAGCTGAAGTTGATGGAAGGCACTCCTGGTAGCATTGTCACCTACTTATCCAACAGAAGGCAACTTGTTCCGGGTGAGGTTTTCTCTGAAGGAGAAAGTTTACAGTTGGGCATACTCATGGATGCTTCCTTGATCGCTGATATCCAGGCAACAGAAGTAGAAAGGAGCATGTTTGTGCAACTCAAGTTGGTTCACCACCAGTTGCAGCTTTTTCTGGAAAATGCAAAGCTGGCCACAATCAAATACATATGCCTCGGTAACATCCAAGCTGGACTACTGTAATATGCTGTACATGGGGCTGCCTTTTAAGACAGTTTGGAAACTTCAACTGGTTCAGAACACAGTAGCCAGGATGTTTACAAATGCTGGCTACAGCAAACATACTACTTCTGTCTTGTATCAACAATGTTGGCTGCCAGTACACTTCAAGGCACAAGACAAAGTAATGGTGTTAATCTTTGTATCCTTAAATGGTTTGAGTCCAAGGTACCTGACAAACCAATTCTACTACTACATACTTGGGTTCTGAGGTCAAAGAGGAAGCTTTAGTGCAGGAACTCCTGTCAGAGAAATCTGATCAGTGGAAATCCTGCATAAAAGCTTTCTTGGGAACCATCTCTGCTCTTTGGAACTTGCTCATCATTGTGTTGCAAGTGGTTTCTTCTTTAAAGACCTTCCAGCCTCATTTTTATTCCAGAAGGTTTTTTAAAATTACATCTTGTGCTTGTAAGCTTCTCAAAGTTGTTGTCTATTTTAGCTGTTTTGAATGGATTTTAATATTTTAAGTCACCTTGACTATTTATTTTTAAAGATAAAGACAGGATATAGGTGTTCTAATAACTAAATAAATGCAGTTTTTAAAATCTCTACCATTCCCTCCTCCATTTTTTCTCTAAACTGAGAAGTCCAAACTCTTCACGCCTCTCTCTTTTAGAGAAAGGATTCCAACCCCTTGTTGGTTGCCCTTTCTGATATCTCTTTCCAGCTTTACAAGCAGAATGGTACCCAATATTCCAAAAGCATGTTTTGTCACCAGGAGTCTTCACTTCAAATATTGCCCCTCCAGAAACTCTCCCAGTGGCCTTAGCATATTTAAACATGACACGTTAAATGATGCAGAAGTTATACAATAGAGCATACTTACAGCAACAGATAGTGTGCAGAAGTATAGCCTACAGCTTTCTGTTATCAAAGCATCTTTCTGAATCATTTTGTTACAGTACAGCCCTATTATTTTTATTAAAGAGCCTCCTGAATAACTGCATTTTGCAGAAAGCCAGGAGAGTGACTAACACTCCTAACCTTATCTGGTAAATCATTTCATAAGATAGGAGGGAGGGAGAATGTGCGTATACGAGCAATTGTTGATTTTACCCAGAAACTACAGAATGCGAGTAATATGCATGCTCTACCTAGCTGCAGCATTCTGCACCAACTAGGTTAGGAGGCTTTTGGTATCTTAGAGGTACAGCTACAACTACCTTTCTCTGGATAGAAGCCTAATTTATCCAGTTGACTCTGAGGTAGACTGACATAGAATGCAATGCAGTAGTCTAGTCTTGATGTTGCTGTGGCATGGATCCAGGCACCCAGATCAGCCATGTCAAGATAGGAGGGCAACTGGGGTAGTTGGTAGAAAGTGTTTTTTGCAACCACGTTAACGTCTTCTCCAACAGCAATGTTAGGTTCATTATAACCCTTAGGTTCTTAACTAAGGCAGCAAGGGTCAACTGAACCTCATTGAATATGGGGAGTACAATGTCCTTCAAAATCTCCATCTTCCCAACCAGCATCTTGTCTTGGCTTAGTTTCAATTGTTTCATTTTCAGCCATTTGACCACAGCATTCAGGCAGCAAATCAGGACCTCTACCACATTACCAGGGTATTTGGATAGAGAGATATAGAGCTGGGTGTCATATGTATTGATGACATTCAATTCCAAAGCTACAAATAATTTATCCTAAAGCCTTTCAATAGAAGTTGAACAACTCAGTGTATAAGAATGTGCTCCGTGAAACCCCACAAGACAATTCCCATAGTGAAGATAGCTGGTCTCCACCAGCAATATCTCTTGAGTCTGTTCCGTAAGGACCAATTTAAACCAGACCAAACTACATCCTCTAATACCTACTTCTGCCTCCAAATGCCTCAGCAGGATGGCACGATCTACTTCATCAAAGGCTGTAGATAGACCCAAGAGAAATAGAATATATAGTTTCCTTTTATTTCCACTGAGAAATGCTGTGTGACAGGTTCTATGGCAACTTAAATAAAATGACTTGAAAATTATACCAGGGACCCCTGGTTTCTGGAGAGGAGGAAATGAAGGAGTGATAGAAACACAGTTACATTAGTTAGCATTACTGGAAATGAGAGAAAAGGAGTTTTGTCTGAAGTTCAGCTCCATCTCAGAGAAGGATGATGATCAAGCTATTAGGGAGAAGATGATTTTAGCATTGGCCAACTTTTTGGACTGTGACCAAGAGGATTTACAATTAGAAATCAACGAAGTATATAAAATTAATTCCAAGATTAAAAACCTCTCAAGAGACACACTGCTGTATTTCAGAATTGTGAGAAGGAATGCTAGGGAGCAGGCGCTACATTCAATAAAAAAATTAAAAATTGACAACACAGATACCATTCTAAAAGAATTCCTACTCAAATTTTGTGTAAAAGGGCAGACTATGCTTTTCTGGTAGAAGATAGAAAAAGATTCCCTTCAGGTGGGATGCCCCGGAAGGTGTGATTTTCACATTCAGAAAACAAAGATTCAGAATGAATTCAGCCCAAAAGGCTAGAGATTTTATAGAAAGACACAGAGATTGGGATGAGATGCCATGAGAAAGTTCAACAGATCAGACATCAGAGCAACAAGAAGATGCAATGGCTCCCAGACTCATGAGGGCATATATCACGTTGGAGGATGAGCAGCTGTAAGAGCCAGTGTAATTAATGCCATTGGGTCCTGTAATTGTATTTCCTGGGTAGATATGAGGGCAGAGCTGGCATCTGGGTCTGTTGCAGGGTCTGGTACCTGTGTTGGTGACTCTGCTAGCTGATTCATGGTTGTAAGTTAGAAGTCATTTAAGGTTGGGGGGCTGTCTGTAGGCAAGGAGAGGTCTTCCACCCAGGGCTTGTGAGAGGCATCATTTTCCAGGATGGGTTGTAGATCACTGATGATACATTGGATGGGTTTGAGCTGGGAACTATAGGTAACAACCAGTGGTGTTCTGTTGTTAGTTCCTTTAGGTTTGTCCTGGAGCAGGCTGTTTCTGGGTACTAGTCTGGCCCTGTCAATTTGTTTTATCACTTCATTTGGTGGGTTTTGTAGCCCCAAAAATGCTTGTTGTAAATCTCTTAAGTGGGAGTCTTGATCAAGAGCATTGGAGCAGATACGATTGTAACGTAAGACTTGGCTGTAGACAATCGACCGAGTGGTATGTTTAGGGTGGTAGCGGGAGGCATGTAGATATAAGTATTGGTCGGTGTGTTTTCGGTATAAGGTGGTATTTATCTGTCCATTATGTAGTTGTACAGTGGTGTCCAGGAAGTGTACCTGTTGTGTAGAATGGTCCAGGCTCAGGTTGATAGTAGGATGAAAGTTGTTGAAGTCCTGATGGAATCTCTCAAGGGTTTCCTTCCCATGGGTCCAAATGATGAAGATGTCATTCAAGAATCTTAAGTACAGGAGTGGTTTCAGAGGATGGGAGCTGAGGAAGCATTGCTCCAAGTCCGCCATGAATATGTTAGCATATTATGGTGCCATGCATGTGCCCATGGCTGTGCCATTCACCTGTAGATATAAGCTGTCACCAAATCTGAAGTAATTGTGAGTGAGTACAAAGTGGCAAAGTTCAGTGGCGAGGTGTGATGTGGTTTTGTCTGGGATAATATTCCTGATGGCTTGCAGTCCATCTGTATGTGGGATATTGGTGTACTGAGCCTCAACATCCATGGTTGCTAGGATGGTGTCATCTGGTTGGTTGTCAATGGACTGTATTTTCCTGAGAAAGTCAGTGGTGTCCCGTAAATAGCTGGGTGTGCTGGTGGCATAGGGCCTGAGGATAGACTCTTAAAGGTGCTACTGGACTCTTTTCTATTTTGCTACTACAGACTAACACGGCTAACTCCTCTGGATCTATATAGTTTAAATGTTTTACAATAGTGCTTCTTCTCATTCTTCTTTCAAACAAACAAATAGCTTCATGGAGAACAGATTTATCAGTGGTTGCTAGCCATGAGAGCTAAATTGGAACACTAAACTTGAGACAGTAGCTCTCTGCTTACAAGACTATCTATTTAATTTTTCAGAAGATCCAGTCCCTTTTCTCTCCTTCTCATTCATTCTTGTGTATGACGTTGTGATCAGGAGGACATGCTCAGAAATCTTTTAATGCAAGAAGGTGACCTTGGCATTTTACCATATTTTCATTCTCATTTCAATTATTTCAAGACAGTACAGAGTTAATCAAGGAACATTAAGTGAATGCTCAAGAAAATCCTTGTGAAAATCATTTTTGATCATCATTGGTACCTCACAAGCAAAATGATCCAATGTTGGTATGAGCTATCATGCTCTGCTTGTTGTCATACTACTCTTGGAATTAGATTATTGGAAGAACAGGATCTTTAATCTGATCCAAAAAAAGAGTATTCCTTTTGTAGTTACATTCTTATCAGCAAGTCTTATCCAATCAAGAAAAGATCCAGGATTCAAAGATCTGGACAACTAATTCCATAAACAGTGAACTCATGTTGTTCAAACAGTAGTTCTCTATGGCAAAAGGAAACCACTTTTTAAGTAAAGGGAAGTTACAAAAGGAAGATATTCGGTGCAGGGTGGGGGGAGGAGATAGTCTGCTGCTCATTTAACTCTCCCATCTTGTCTTCTACTTCCAGAGAAAGTTTGTCTGCTGCTCATTTAACTCTCCCATCTTGTCTTCTACTTCCAGAGAAAGCTTGTCGTTCTTTGAATGAAAGTAGTTTGGTGTAGCATAGTGCATTCCATCACCAAAAAAAAAATTATGACTTGCACTGTGCTAACCACTGGGTTTATTTCTTGGGGTCTCAGCTACTGAGGTAACAATGAGCTTGTTAGGCATAGATTCTGCACTCTTAATATCTTCCTGATTTATAGAATATACAAATATTAATAATAAAAACACTGTTATCACATTGGAAATTACTGCATGTTTAGCTATAAAAAATACAGAAACCTTAAAGAGTAAGAGCTTTAACACATTGCTTCTCTGCAAGCAAAGCAATGTCTGCATTGCTTTTACATTTGATAACACAATTCACATATTTCATTTATCACATACGATTTCTCATAAGGCAATAATTATACCACATACTTCCTGCTTATCCTTTGCCTCATTTCTAGGCCAGCTGTATTTCATCCATTCTTACTGAACACATGAAAAAACCTATTGTGAATAAATATGAATTGATTCTAAATTTAGAAGATTTCTCTAAAAACAGGAACATGAGCATGAATCCTTGTGTAAGGGTACCATCTGGTGGCAGAAGAAAAAACTGACCAATGCAAACAGAGCTAGAGAAACTAAATTTCAGCAACTGTTTTCCAGGATTCCCCTCCTTAAAATGCACAGATGCCAGGACCCTTCATCCTGCCATTTTCACCTCCACATTGCACTGCAGGGTACAGCTCTCTATGCCCTCTTTTCCAGCACCACTCCGTTCTTGTGTTGTTGTTTTTTCAAAATTCTCATCAGCTATTCCTCAGCTACTCCTATTTTTGGTGCATTTTTTTCTATAACAACAACAATTACAACAACATTCCATTTATATATCTCCCTTAAGGACAACTTAATGCCAACTCGGAGCAGTTTACAAAGTGTGTTATTATTATCCTCATGACAATCACGCTGTGAAGTAGGTTGGGCTGAGAGAGCTCTGAAAGAGCTGTGACAGCTCCAAGGTTCACCCAGCTGGCTTCAAGAGGAGGAGTGAGGAATCAAACCCAGTTCTCCAGATTAGAGCCCTGCTACTCTTAACCACTACACCATTGGCTGCTCTCAATCAAATCACTTATTCAACATTTGGGATGTGACATTCTACAGATAGTTACTGATCCAGAAAATAGAATGGAAACTATACTATAGCTCTGCAGATAAGTCAAAGACACCAAGGTAGCTGCCATCTAGCAATTCCCAAAAGACATTACAATCTCAGATGTCACCACTCCTCAGACTCAGGAAACATTTGTGAGAAACTTTTCCCCGTGATTTGGGTGTGATTGGTCCAGTTGTCATGAAATGCCCAAATCCTAGATTCATGTCATTTACCAGACTTTACTGTCCCCAAGACTTCTGTAATGCACATAGGACTAATTTGTGGCATTGCACTAGTTTGTGTTGCCGGCCCAGAAAGACACTGAGCACAGTGAAAGACAAAGATCCCCCATTCCATCTCAAGGGGAGAGTATGTGGGGCTCTCAAAATGTGTGCTAAGAAAGAAGCTGACTCAGTAGTTAATAGACCCAACAGTCATACAAAATATGTCTAGTACAAGGGCTCCCAAATTCTTGAACTAGTTTCCCCACCACCAGCACCAATACAAAGAGAACTGGGGAATTAGTGTGAATGGCAAAACATACCATTCAAAAGGGTAGTTTTCAGAGGATGCAAGAAATTGCTAGCAGAGTGCAAATAAACACAGAGAAGTCACACTGCTGATTAAAGAGGTTAAAAGTTTACTTGGGAACTACATACTTGAGAGTAAAGAGAGATAGAGGTCCTCCTGACTATCTGACTACATCTTGGAGAAGAGTGTGAGGCAGGAGAGAGAAGAAGCAGGATATTGCCCTGTTTAGCCCAATAGGAGACAAGACAAAGAGATGACCCCCAGAAAGCAAGAGAGATGCTGCTCTCACTCTTCTAGCTAAGTGATCCTTGCTGCCCCCCTGTGTAGAAGGCTCTTCTTCCTTCCTTGTTGCTGCTGTACATCAGACATTGCAATTTCCGACAGAAATAAGACAGAACAGAGGAGAAGGAAACCCCTAGCTATTTGGATCCAAACTACTGGTCCTTGACAGGAGAGTTTGCAAGGCTGAATATGAACGTACTAGATTTCATTTCTCTAACCCCCCTTAAAAACAATAGCATGTATGTGCACATGCACATGCAACACCCAACCTTGCATGCACAATGGGCCAAAACTCATGAAAACAGGAAAACCCAAACAGTTTAGATCCGAGCCAGCCTCAACCCACCCTGAACAAATGAGTAATGGAACAAGGTGTATTTGAAAGCCCCGGATCCAAAACTGAAATGGTCATTTTCTCAGTGCACATTATATTTAATTCAGAATGTAATTGAAGCAAGAATATTTTAAGGAGACATATAAATTGAAATTATTGAAAACAAACACCTACAGCTATACTTAAATTATCTTGCTCTCTTCCACCAAACATTTGTAAGAGGTCATACTATTCACCGGAAAAATCAAAGCCTACAATACAATTACAGACTCTTCTACAGTGTAAAATGATAACAGATAATTTATCATGATAGAATAGAACACATACTTCATCATATATGCTTCCATTAATATCTGCTCCATATATTGGTGCCACAAAAGTTAAATTCTTCCAGTATTTTCGTTCCAAATCTTCATAGTCTATATACCTTGGAGTACAATACCTGCAGTGGACCAAAGGACAATAGTCACAGAAGGTAAATTAGGTTTTCATGTTGTTTGTTTCATGACCAGTGAAATAAAAGGCATATGTACTACATTTACACTTCATGAATTATCCTTGTGTGACTCATGGTTCAAATTATCTAGTCTCAAGACCCTTTAAGTGATCATGAATTGCTACAGAAGAGGCTTCCTGCAAAACCAAATGACTACACTGAAAACTCTTTAGCGTCGGGCTCCACTGCCAGTTTACATCTGCTCCTTACAAAAAATGCTGTCACTGTTTATAGTGCTGCTTAGAATTTTCTCCTCTTCCACACTGTACAAAGAAGGACAACTAATTTAGAGATAATTCTTGGTCCTTACACAATTGGTAGATAATATATTCAGTTTGGCTTTTATAACAAGGAAAGATTCAATAATTTGGAGGGGAGAGGATTTCTGTAACTCACTTGTCATGGTACTGGTTCAGAATGTGGCAGCTAGGTTACTGTCAGGGGCTGGATACAGGAATCATATCACCTTTGTGTTGAAAAATCTACATTAACTGCTGATTTTTCAAGCACAAATTCAAGTACTAGTTCATACTTGTGAGGCTCTAAATGGCTTTAGGCTTTAGGCCATTTAAAGCTGTCTTATGGTCAGCTCCTTGCCTGCAAACTTACTAACATTACTTTAGACTGCTCAGTTTTAAGTGCTTTTTACACTCTGGCTTGCTTTTATTGGCTATTTTTATTTATACTGGTTTTGTTTTTATTCTTATTGATATTATTTTTATTGTTTTAAACTGTTGTTCAGCATAATTCCAAACTACAGAAAACTGTTATAAAACTAAAATTTTATTAACTGAAAATATGTTAAAGTCAGAATTCTAGTTGCTTCAATGTGCTTTTAGTAATTTTGTAAGCAGGCTCCGGAGCCTTTAGACTGACAGTGAGGCCTAGAAATAAGTAACATACATAATTTGTAAACTACACAGGAAATAACTAATGATATTAAAAGTAACAAATGTTTCACATAGCTTTATTATGTATGTACCACGTACATCTCAAACATATATGCTGTTCTCTGTATCTTATGTAGTCTCATATAACCTCATATTATTAGCCAGTTCTTTGTAAGTTTATTTCAGGCCGGCAGATGTAGAGATGAAAAACAGGAATTCAATGAGCGGTTATGCTGCACAACAAAAGCTTGTGTCAGGTTCTATCGCGGGCGCCGTGGTGCTGTACGCCAGTGCACCTGACTCTGACTCCAGGCAGCCACCAGGGATATTGCAGTGCCTTGCTCTCTGGCAGGAGGGGGGTAGACCTCACTCTCACTCCCTCTCAACCCACTCACAAGCCAGCTCAACCTGGCAGACTCCCAGCTGCCTCCTCCTGCTTCCAGCTCATTGTTCCTTCCCTTCTTCACCCCCTCTGCTCTTCCTCCTTCCATCTCTCTTGCTCTCCCTCTCTCTCCTCCTCTGCTCCTAAACAAGCCCACCCTCTCCTGTGGGTGAACTTCCCTTATATCTCTTCACCCATTCCCAGCTCCACCTGCCAGCCATGCCCCCCAGCACTCTAGCCTCGGACAGTTTGGAATTCTTACTCTTTAAAGCGGCACTGGAATTGTCTATTTTTCAACTGAATCATGATTTTAGCCTTACTTTGCCCAAAATCCTTTGTCAGGTATTCAATGATTCTAAACTGTTCAAATGTCAACTAAAAAACAAAATCTGGTATTTTGATCTCAGGACAAATAGCATGAAAATGTACCAAAATACTTTCTATGATGAAATATCCAAAGAAAAATGAGCTGCCAATGGAAAATATACTTCATGATGAGTAACCAACATTTTGTTTTCATATATCATTCCATGTACTGTATCTGCCTACAGTCCCCAAGAACCACATATGAAGTGATGTTATTGAATGAACACATACATGAGAATGACAACCAGGGGTCATTTCATAGAAAAAGAGCAGGAGGAACTCATTAGCATAACTCATTACCATAACTCATTAGCATATGCCACGCCCCTTGGCATCACCATAAGTGTGTCATCGGCATAACTGATTTGCATATGCCACACCCCCTGACATCACCTATCCTGTCTGTTTTGGACCCAATCGCGGCCATTCAGGGTCGAAATTGGGCCCAAAATGGCAAAAAGGGACTGAAAATGGCCGAAAAGGGGCCCAAAATGGTCAGGATCAGGCTGCTGCTGAGTAGGAGAGTGATCTACCACCTGACAGAGGCCTGATCCGGGCCGTTTCGGCCCCAGTCCAAGCAGAAATGTGCCCAAAATGGCCAAGAGTCAGGTGGGTGGGGCCATCTGTCATGTGACCTCTTTGGGGAGCTGCTGGAACTGTGTTCCTGTGTGTTCCCCTCGAAATGAGCCCTGATGACAACACATTTCATCCCAGTCCCACCACCTTACCACATTACTTTTCTACTTCTCCCTTGATATATAACAAGCTGCATGGATAATTTAGACTGTGTTAAATGCCGTGTTTCTTTAAATGAGACTGTTCTCCCAGAAACCATAAACTACAAGTCACAGGTCACTTACTGTGCATGTGAACCGACCTACCCTTAAGTAAAAAAGTCTAAGTGCTGTAGTAAAATGGGAAGCCACAACCTCCCATTTAAAGAACTAAATTAATATACATACTTGTCACTGTTAGCAAGTTGCCTAAACTCCTTCACAGTCATTGCCTTTTTCTGGATGTTGTACTGAGTGAAGAGACCTGATTGACCAGTGACCATCTGTTGAATTGGAGCTGGGATCATCAAATCATCAATGTCATCATAATGTTTTCTTGGCTTCCACTGCTTAGGAGGAATCACCTAGAAATTTTGAGAAGTAACACATTAATGGCAGCAAACCAATGTTTTTTTAAAAGGAAGGAAAACAAAAGTTAAATTTCATGACATATAAACTGGATAAGATGGCCTGTAAGAATCAAAGTTCATATAAGGTGAGTAAAGATTTGCCCAAAGATTGAACTATACTCCATAAGAAGGGCTGTGACTCAGTGGCAGAGCAGCTGCTCAGCATGCAAAAGATTCTCAGTTCTATCCCCAGCATCACCAGTTTAAAGGATGAGGTAGTAGGTGATGTGAAAGACCTCTGCCAGAGATGCTGGAGAGCCACTGCCAGTCTGATTGCACAATACTGACTTTGATGGACCAATGATCTGATTTGGTATGAGGCAGCTTCATTCAGTCACTAAGTGTTTTGGGGTGAACTCAATGGGATTTTTAAAAACATTTTTCTTTGAGCACTATTCCCCACAGACTGCTTTTGAAACTCCAGTTTTCATAGCAGATTGCTACTCTTTTTAATACCCTACTGAACATACAGAAGCAGTTGTGTTTTGTTTGGTTTGTAGCCATTGTACCAAATATATTAAGAGACCCAGTATTTAATGCTGAGTCTTAAATTCCACATAATACAAGCTGTATTAAGATAAATATTAGGTCCCATTACACACAAGTGACCAAGGCAACAATAATAATGGGGTTACAACACCTGCATGCAGATCTTCATGTGAATTTTGAATTAGAAGGAAAAGCAGATGGATGTTTACTCTATTAGATGTTAATTAAGTAATAAAGGTTTTATAAGATTATTCAGATTATTTATATTGTACTCTGTTCATGGCAGTGAAGAGTTTGACTCTCTGGATCAGCAAGGTACCCATATTTTATCCTGATCTGGAAAAAAACAGTTTGAGCAGAGTAATTTTGGAAAGAAGTGCCCCACAGAGAAAGAAATAAGCACCCCTCCCTATGTACAAACAGCCACTCAAAGTTGCAAACTCTTGCATCATCTGAAAGCTAAAAAAAATTCATATGATTAAGAAGAATGTTTAGTCTAGCCCTTATTCATCATTTTCCTCAAGGAGTTCATTAGCTGTCCTCAATATTTCTCTGCAATTTAGGAACAGTGAACAGAAAGATACAGATTTTCATTGCTTTCGCACATTACATCTAATAATAAAAACTGTGCTTATATACCACTCTTCTAGACAGATTAGTGTCTCGCCTACAGCAGTGAACAAGTTAGTGTTATCATTATCCCCACAATATAGCTGGGGAGCTGGGGCTGAGAGGCTTACCCAAGGCCATCTACTGAGCTCATGGCAGTAGTGGGATTCAAACCAGTAGAGTGCTGATTCGCAGCCAAACCACTTAACCACTGTGCTACAGCAGCTGTCATAAGAGGATATACTACATCAACAGCTGTTCCACTACAAGGGCACAAACCATGATATTGTTCCCATGTCACAAGCACATATATTGGGCATGAATGTGTAAGGATAGAACTACATTTTATTAGAGATGCAGGCCTGCTCTCTTCCTGTGTCAAGTGCTCCCCAGATTCTCCTTAATATGTAGTAGCACTAGGGTTATCAACCTCAAGATGGGGTCTGGAGTTCTGCCAGAATTACAACTGATCTCCACACTACACTCATCAGTTTTCCTGGAGGAAATTAAAGCTTTGGAGGGTGTACATTGTCATCACATTCTCATTGAACTCCCTCTCCAAACTCCATCCTCCACAGGTACCACCCCCCAAAAATCTCCAGAAACACCCTAAAATGGGTTTGACAACCCAAAGTAGCACTAACATTTTGGCACAATAGCACAACATTGTGTATTCCCCTGCCTCACCAGTGCCAACCAATGTGGAACATGATGATGACGATGACAATGATAACGACAACAACAACATTCGATTTATATACCGCCCTTCAGGATGACTTAACACCCACTCAGAGTGGTTTACAAGGTATGTCATTATTATCCCCACAATAAAACACCCTGTAAGGTGGGTGGGGCTGAGAGAGCTAGAAGCTGTGACTGGCCCAAGGTCACCCAGCTGGCTTCAAGTGGAGGAGTGAGGAATCAAACCCAGTTCTCCAGATCAAACCCCAGTTCTCCTGAGCTCTTAACCACTACGCCAAACTGGCCCAGGGAAATACATGATTTCACCACATCATATCACAGGGCTGGTACTATTACACATTGCAGACGATTGCAGGAGAAATCAAAATGGAGATGCTGCTTCCAGAAGCAGTCCAAATTCATTGTAATTCTATTTACAATCTATGATCTACATAAAATATACTGATAGACACAGTTTGCAGCATTCTATATATCTGCAATTAGACTGGCATTATCACATCGCTGCAGAGGTGAATTTCAACACACGGGAGATAGAACAGAAACGCTAGTGTCAGAAGAGGTGCTTCATGCTCAACACAGAACTTTGTTCCTTCTCTTTCATGGATTATAGAATTAAGCAGATATGCATGCTGGTTTAAGGTCACAGAATGCATTTTGCTTGGCACAGAAGTTATTTTTCCTTAACTAAATGTTAGTAATTGGACATATTCATTAAATTATATATTTTATTGTATTTTATTACATGAAGTTGCACAAGCATAAAATATTCAGGATAATTTAATTTCAGATATTACCATGTAGAAGCAATGCCAAAGATTTAGATAAGTGTAACCTTGAAATTAGTACAGGTTTACTTTTTTATGTACAGCAGGTGTTCGCCTATGATAGGAGCTTTACTCACTTCAAAACAATTCTCTCAAATACAGCTAGTATAATATAGAAAGTTTTCAGAAATTGTATGCACATACAACAAAGAACTCAAAGTTGCTTTGGGAGGCAAAGAAGCCATGTATTTAAGATATATGCATAAAAATCAAATATGTGCACAGTGAGTCTCATTTTCATTACTATTAAGCATGCACATGTGATTTGAGCTACAGTGTGAATATTTTAAGAGAACATTTGCATTCTTTTCTTTAATTCAAGGTCAATGATGATTTTTTTTAAGGCTACAAAGCTCACACTATTCTAATTCTCACAATATCTCCTCGTGAAGCTAAAATTCCTGATCGTTTATGTTATAGGAACATATCATTGGGCTCTGCCACCTATGAAAACAAATGGAGAGCCTCCATCCCAAAGAATGTAGAGAATTAAGAGATGCAACATTGTAAGTGAACTTGATTCCGGGTGGGGAAAATGAGATGCAGAGAAGAAAAACTGTAGGTTCAAACTCACCCAAAAAGAAACATTTCCTGCTCTACATCATACTTGCAAGAATGTGGAAGTTTCTGATAAGCATTTCACAATTTCAAGCTTTCAGCCATATAAAATTGTGATATGGTGACTTAACCCTGCAATGGCATATTTCATATATATGCTGACGTATCTAGAAATATAATATAATGATGGAAACCCATGCTGAAGACATGCCAGTGGGCGACATGCCAATTGGGTGGCAAGTAAGTATCATGGGTAAGATTGCCAGTCATAGGTGGCAACCCCTCAGGCGGAACTGCAGAGGAGGCACATCAGCATTGAGATACATCACTTCCAGTGAAAAAACAGAAGTGCCATCATTATGTCAGGGCCAATACTGTAGGATTCACCCCAAACTCTATGGTTTAACTACAGAATTTTAGGCAAATCCTAGAGGGGTGCCCTAACATAATGATGGCACTTCCATTTTCTGGCTAGAAGTGGTCACATTCTGTGAATGCTCATACACAGTTTTCTCCTGCCAGCCTTGAAAGCACTTGCAGGGAATGCAATAAGTGGCAGGAAGTCTTCTGATATAAATGGAGGTCTGGTTTTTGCTTCGTCATAAGTTAAGCAGGTCTTAGGTAGCTTTCTAAAACTCTCCAGTCGCAGGCACACCCTGAATGCTAGCATGACATAATGCCACCAAACCCCCAGTATATATCACAAATATCCCACGCGAGCTCATGCAAGAGAAGATTCATATCCATCCTACTACTGTAAGACACTATGTGGAGCTGTCTTTGAACATGTCTAAGATGCTCCAATTGGTACAAAATGCAGCAGTGAGATTCCTCTCTGGGTCAGCCACTCAGAACACACAATTACAATGCTATGTAAATTGCTCTGGTTACCTATTTCCTCATGGGCACAATTCAAAGTGCTAGTACTTTAAAGCCTTTCCTGGTCTAGGTCTTCATACTTATTAAATAGCATCTCCAGGTATACACACACACATGCCAGCTACATTCTTCAGAGAAGCTTATTTGGAGCCAGAATGTGTATGGAGGGAAGTTTCATTTGCAGCTTTTAGGAAGGCATGTAAATCACTTTTATTCCAGAAAGCATTTGGTAGACGGTAATCTGTTTCAGCAGATCTGGCTGTGCTCCCTTTAATTCTGCGTAAAAGTGCATTTAATTCTGCATACTTTTTAATCTGTAATTTGTGCTTTTTAATTAAACATTTTCTTAATCTGTGCATTAACTGGATTTTACAGGTTCTGTCAGTGCAATCTAGTGTTGTATTGTTAGCTTCACTGAACCTGGGGAGATTAAGTGGGATATAAATGTTTTATTTTACTTTAAAAAAAAATCATGCCACCATTCCATTCAATTTGGGTCCACCAAGGTAGTAAACAAGAAAAAGCAAAAATTATCTTTAAAATGCATACTTATGAAACAATTAAAGATAAACAGGAAAGGGGGTCAGTGAAGGAATGCCAAAAAACATAAAACTCCTTACCTATTAGTAGAAGAAAATGATAGAAGGCAACAGACAAATATCTGTGGAATGCTACAGTTTTGGTACCTTGACCAAGAAGGCCATTTCTTTTTTTTTATGAGTAGAATTTTCTTTATTTAAACTATAAACAATAACATAAAAACTATCAACAATAAACATAGAGGATAAAAAAAACAACATTCTGAAAAGACACTAACAATACATAAACAAGTTTTTAAAAACCTCTAAAACTACACTACAGGTGGAGTTCCAATTATCTCCCCAACAAATACGTATCATTTCTAGAGTCTCACTAAGTTAAACATAAGAGCCCTCTTTTTTTCTATTGTTCATGTCTCTTAATCCATAAATTCAGATGTCATCAAATCCTTGTTATCCATTTCATGTAAATAGTCTATAAACAGTTTCCATTCAGTCAAGAAGTTAACTAATGTCCTTTCTTCTAATCAATGAAGTAAGTTTTACCATTGACGCAAACTCCAAAACTTTTGTCCACATTCCTCCACTGTAGGCAATGTTAGAGTTTTCCACTTTTGTGCATAAAGTATTCTTGCTGCCGTAATAAAATATAATAACAAAGTTCCAAAGCTTTTCTCCAACTGGCTGTCCATTATTCCCAACAAAAAAGTCTCTGGTTTCAACTGGATTTTAATCTTCAAAATCTTCTGAATTGATGATTGTATCTGCAACCAGAAACTCTTTGCTTTCTTACATGTCCTCCACATATGATAAAATGTCCTTGTTTAGCACATTTCCAACATACATTTGATGCCCCCTTATACATTCTAGCCAATTTTTCAGGAGTCATATACCAACGATACATCATCTTGTAAAAATTTTCTTTGATACTGGAGCTTAATGTAAATTTCAACCCCCCTTTCCACATATTTTCCCATTGCTCCATTAATATGACAAGTCCACAATTTTTGCCCATTTAATCATACATTCTTTTACTTGCTCTTCTTCCATCTCAAACCTCAACAAAAATTTATACATTTTTAGAAATAACATGTTGTACAAAGAGCAATTTCAAATTCAGTTTTAGATTGCTCAAAGTCATAACAACTCTTGTCTAATTTAAATCTCTCCAAGATTTGCATATGGGGAACCGCTGCCAAGCATGCCCTTCTGCTGCTAAGTCCTCTCTTTTTTTTTTTTTGAAAAAATTTTTATTGGGTTAGGATCAAATGTTTACACATTACAGTCAATATTCCCATTTCCCAATTTCTAACCCCCTCCCTTTCCTCCCCCTTTTTGTTGACTTCCAACAGTTTTCCAACCCTTTGTCCCTTTTCCCATACTCCTTTTAATCTCCTCTATCTAACAAATATATATTCTCCCTTTATTCTAAGCAATACTTCTTTAAACTATTTTTAATACTCTGTACCCTGACTATGAGTCCCATTTTCCATAATGGATAAACAATTTATCCCATTTTTCATTATTTCACTTTCAAATATTTCTATATATCATAAACTATGTAAACCATACATTCATATAAATCAACCAGTTTAACTTATACTCTATATGTTATTCATTCTATCTTCTTCTTTCTATTTTAGTTATATTTGTTTACATTAGTATTTCTATTCCCCTTCAGTCATAAGTCTATATATGATATCAATCAATTTGACTCATATACAACTTCAAATAAACATATTCAGTTTGGTACACTGTACGGAATCAAAAAGAAAATATTATTAGTTAATCAATCCTTATAGTTAACCCTTATGATTAATTATTTTCTATCAATATTCTATTTATTATTCTATATATATCAATCTAATATCATAACTGCTTAGAAATTCTCTTTTACCTCTTCTCCTCCCCGGTAAAGTCACCCCCCTCTACATTTTATTGTACTTCAGTAGTTCTCAAACTGCCACAGTTCTCCTCCCACCTCCCATTTCTTCTCCAAATATTGTTTCAGCTTCTCCCAGTCTGTGTTAAACTGTCCTGAGTCCAGGTTTCTCAATTTTCTTGTCATTTTGTCCATTTCTGCCATATACAGCAATTTGTGGATCCAATCTTCAATAGTTGGCACTTCTTGTATTTTCCATTTTTGCGCATACAAAAGTCTAGCTGCTGCCGTCATGTAAAATATCAACGTCCTATGATGGGCTGGAATTCCCTCCATTCCCAAGTTTAGTAGCAGGAGTTCTGGGTTCTTATTAATTTGAAATTGTAATATCTCACTTATTACTCTTATTATTTCCCCCCAGTACTGCCTAGCTACCTCACACGTCCACCACATGTGGTAGAGGGAGCCCTCATGCTTCCTGCATTTCCAGCATTTATTAGAAGTGTTCAAATTCCCTAGCGCAATCTTCTTTGGTGTCATGTACCAACGGTAAATCATTTTGTAAATGTTCTCTTTAATACTAGTGCATGTCGTTGTCTTCATTGTAGTCTTCCACAAGTATTCCCATGCCTCCATTGTTATTTCTTTGTTGAAATTTATGGCCCATTTCACCATTTGTCCTTTAACTATTTCATCCTCAGTATACCATTTCAGCAGTGCTTGGTATACCTTAGATATTCTTTTCCTGTCCTCTTTAAGAAGGGTCTGCTCTAGTTCCGAGTTTTCTGTTCCTATACCTCCCTTTACAGAGTCCGAGTTATATAAATCTCTAATCTGTCTATACTGGAACCAATCATAATAAGGTGATAGTTCCTCCTGAGTCTTTATTCTGAGTTTAGATTCTTCAGTTCTAGTTATTTCTTTATAAGTTAGACATTGTTGCTCATTATCAACAGCTCTCGGATCTATCACCTCATATGGAACTACCCACAAAGGGGTTCCTTCTTCCAGATAGATTCTATACTTCTTCCAGATTATATATAAACTTCTCCGTATATAGTGATGCAGGAACATCGGGTTCGCCTTTACTTTATCATGCCATAAGTATGCGTGCCATCCAAATATTTTTTTATATCCCTCTAGGGCTAGTAATTTCTTATTCTTTAGCGTCATCCACTCCTTCAACCACACCAAGCAAATTGCGTCATGGTAAAGTCTTAGATTGGGCAGTTGCATTCCGCCTCTTTCCTTTGCATCTTGTAAAACTTTCATTTTCACTCGAGGCTTCTTGCCTGCCCATACAAAGTCTGATATTTTCCTCTGCCATTTCTCAAATTGCTTAGAGTTACTGATGATTGGTATTGTCTGTAGCAAAAACATTACTCTTGGTAGCACATTCATCTTAACTGCTGCAATCCTTCCCAACCATGACAAATTTAGTCTGTTCCATTTAATCAAATCTCTCTCTATCTGAGTCCATAGTTTTTCATAGTTGTTTTTAAATAAGTCTATATTCTTAGCAGTCAGTTCGATTCCCAAATATTTCACCTTACTTGTTACTTCACAATCCGTTATTTCCGTTAACAATTGTTGTTTCTGCTTAGTCATATTTTTGCATAGTATCTTTGACTTCTTTTTATTAATATAGAAACCTGCCAAATCTCCGAACTCCTTAATCTTATCTATCACTTTTGGCATGTTCTCCAATGGGTCTTCTACAATTAACATTATGTCATCCGCAAATGCTCTGACCTTATATGAATAGTCCTTTATTTTAATTCCTCAAATTTTTTCATCTTGTCGTAAGCATCTTGCTGCTAAGTCCTCTCTTGATTTAATTGTAACTTGGCCTTGAGAAAATTCCAATAAGTCATGGTAAGTTAACCATTTAGGTGGACTCACCATTTCCCTTCTAAAATGAGCTTCTTGTGATGACAACGAGAGAGGTATTTTCGAACACAACCTAGGTTTGTATTTATTCCATACTCTCAAAATGGCACACCTTACATAATGATTATTAAACTCTGCATTGACCTTAACTTTGTCATACCATAGATACCAATGCCACCCAAATTTTAAGTCATGCCCTTCAAGGTCCAATAGTCTGTTTTTTAACAGTATACATTCCTTCACCCACACCAGGCAGTTAGCCACAAAATATAATCTCAAATCTGGTAGACCCAAACCTCCTCTTTCTTTTGCATCCTGTAAAACCTTAAATTTAACCATTGGTTTTTTGCCTTGCCATATAAATATCAATATACCCTTCTGTCATTGCTTATAGGTGCCTCAGTTGTCAATACTGGAATTGTCTGGACTTCTGGTTTGGGATTCATGGAGGTCTGAAGCAGCTCCATTCGCGGAGCTGACCGGACTGCCGTTTTAAGCGGCCGGCGGGGGAAATTTAGCCCGCGGCCGACTGCTCTCAGGCGGAGAGCAGGCAAAGAACGCTCAAGACCTCAGGGCGCGTTGATCTCGGGCGAGGGGGGGCTCTGCGCAACGGGCCCCCTCCCGACCCTTGAGGTCCCACCCTGCGACAGGTCGGCTAAGATCTCTGCGGCAGATTCGGGGCCAATGCGGTTGGCATAAGACCTACGTACCCAAGCTTCAAAAGGGGAAAGAAGTGGAGAGGAGAAATTAAGATTGAAACAGCGATTACAACCCAAGGAAAGTGAATGAGAAGGTAAAGATCACTATCTTCTGATACGGGACAGATTGTAAAAAGTAAAGAAGAATTAAAGTAGATTTTCAAACTGCAACAGGCTAGTAAAAAGGAGGGGAAGACTCGGCAAGAGTTGCATAAGAAAAGAGACTAAGTTTAAGGAGTTATTAAAGAAATTGGACTATTGTTTTGAATACTTGCGGTTATGGAGCTGTGAGAAAAATTTACCATCGCGAGAGCTACTGTGGGAAGTCGGGAAACAGGAAGTACGTAATAACAATAGAGTTGCTGGAGAGAAGCGGCCCTTGCCGAAGGGCAGGAAGAAGGGAATCGCCATCTTTGAAAGGGGAAGGGTCGCGGCTTCAGCGGAAGAGGAAGTAAGCCATTTTGGATTACAAAAATTATAGAAAAACCATAGAGAAAAGACGCCCGACATTTTGGACTTTTTAAAAGCCTTTTTTTTTTTTGCAAGAAGACCGGGACATTTGAATTTTAAAAGACATTAAATTTTACGCCACGGAGTTAAGGAAGAGAGCGGACTCGTGGGAGCGAGCTAAAGCAAGCCCCACGTCGAAAAAAGAGTGGCAATCGGCAATAGAAAACCTGGATAAAAAACTTTTAGAAGTGATTAAAGAACTTAAGGACACGAAACTGGAGCTGATTAAAGAGGTTAAACAGACAGTGAAAACTGAGCTGTCAGAAGTGAAGAAAGGTATGGAAATAATACAAAACGAATTGCAAGGGACACAGCAGAGAGTCAAAGTAGTGGAAGGTGCGGTGGAGAATTTAGCTGACACGCAACAAACAGAGATGAGACTGATGAGGGGAAGAATGGCGGTTGCGGAAAGTAAACACATGGAGAAGCAGCTGAGATTTCGCGGCTTGCCGGAAGTGGAAGGAAAGACAGCGCAAGAACAGATGACTGAGGTGTTAGCTGAATACCTGGGAAAGGAGGAGGAGGAAGTTGTGGCTATCCTCGATGTGGTATATCGTGTAAATTCAAGAATCGCGACCCAGAGGAAATTACCAAGAGACGTGATTGTGCAGTTCACGACTCGAAATATGAAAGAGAAGATTGTGACTAAACAGTTTCAAGATCCATTGGAGATTGATGGCAAGACGATTATCATCATGAAGGAACTACCCAGATCGGTGTTACTAGATCGGAAAAAATACAAAGCACTAATCCAGATTCTGAAGGACATGAAAATCAGGTATAGATGGGAATTACCAGAAGGTGTGTCCTTTGAATTTGGAGGGGCCAAAAAGCGTATCAGATCTGAGCGAGAGATGGAGCGATTCTTAAGGGACAATGAAAAAGACTTACCAGCAACAAGACTATGAATATGGAATGTAAAGTTTTATCTTGGAATGTAAATGGACTAAATTCACCAAACAAGAGAAAAAGTATTTTCCACTGGCTATTAAAACAAAAATGTGATATTGTATGTTTGCAAGAGACCCATATTAGAAAACAAGATGTAAAATATTTGAAACTGAAAAAATTGGGTAATGATTTTGCAGCAGCCTCTAATAAGAAAAAAAGAGGAGTGGTGTTGTATATAAAAAGAGGAGCTGCAGCCAAAACTTGTAATGAAAGATGTGGAAGCCAGATTTATAGCAGTGGAATGTATATGGAATCTAAAGAGAGTGCTGGTAGTCGGAGTTTATGCACCTAACGGAGCAAAAGAAAGCTTCTTTGAGGATTTGAGGAGGCAACTAGATGAACTTTCATATGACCAGATAATTCTTGCTGGAGACTTCAATGGAGTGACAAATTTGGAACTAGACAAAAAATTATCAACGGCACAAAAGAAAAGAGGACTGTTACCAAAGCTCTTTTTTGAATTGATACAACAGGAAACTTTAGAAGATGTATGGAGAAGACAAAACCCCAAAAGTAGACAATTTACGTTCTTTTCTGCAAGGCATTCTACACTATCGAGAATCGACATGATCTGGGCCTCAAAAGACTTAGCGTTATGGACTAAGGAGGTGGAAATAATGCCGATGGTAGGCCCAGATCATAATCCAATCATGTGGAAATTGGGGAGAAGGAGAAAAAGGAAAGGATGGAGAATAAATGAGGATTTGTTACAAGAGGGAGAGAACTTGGAAATGTTGAGAAGAGAGACAAAATTCTTCATACAATATAACATGAATAAAGAAGTACCAACCAACAAGGTTTGGGATACCTACAAGGCGGTAATTAGGGGCATACTAATGGACTTAAATGGTAGAGCCAGGAAAAAGAAAGAAGAGAAGAGACAGGAGATTGTGGAAAAAATAAAAGTCAAAGAAACACAGTTAAAGAAGAGACCAGGGAAAAAGAAAATTTATCAGGACATTAAAATACTTCAAGAACAGCTGACAGCAATGAATAACAAAGAATTGGAGTGGAATCTTAAAAGACTGAATCAAAAAGCGTTTGAAGGTGCAAATAAACCTGGGAAATACCTGGCATGGCAACTGAAAAAAAGAAAGGAAAAGAAAACTATAAATAAAATATGTGAAGATAATAAAACATATTTGGAACAGACAGCCATTAGTAGAGCCTTCTACAAATTTTATGCTAAATTGTACAACAAGAAAGAGGTGAACAAAGAATTAATAGCGACATACTTGGATAAAATGAAACTCCCAGTAATTTCGGAAGCTTGGAGAGATAGATTGAATAATGAACGGATGAGGAAATAAGAAAGGCAATACAGTCAACAAATTTGGGAAAGGCGCCAGGGCCAGATGGACTTACAGCTAAATTCTATAAGGTAATGGCCAATGAACGGGCACCATTCCTAAAAGAGGTGATCAATGGAGTTTTAAAGGATCAACGGACTCCAGATACTTGGAACGAAGCTAACATATCATTGATCCCTAAAGAGGGTCAAGATCTGACTAATGTGAAAAACTACCGACCTATATTGTTACTTAATAATGACTATAAAATTTTTGCGAAGATACTGGCGGAGAGAGTGAAGGGATGGCTTTCGGAAGTTACTGAGGAGGAACAAGCAGGCTTTTTGCCAGATAGACAAATTAGAGACAATTTAAGGACAGTGATTAACGCTATTGAATACTACGACAAGCGTTGTGATAAAGAGGTTGGTTTCTTCTTTGTTGATGCTGAAAAAGCGTTTGACAATTTAAACTGGGACTTTATGTTTGCCACTATGGAAAAGCTACAAATGGGAGAAAGATTCATAAGAGCAATTAAGGAAATTTACAGAGACCAGAATGCAGCAATTGTAGTGAATGACGAGACGACTAAGAAACTGACTATAAGCAAAGGAACAAGACAAGGTTGCCCGCTGTCTCCGCTGTTATTTATTTTGGTATTGGAGATCCTGATGATACAAATACGACAAGACGAAGAAATTCGGGGAATAAAAATAAAGGACTTTTCTTACAAGGTCAGAGCATTTGCGGACAATATAATGTTAATTGTAGAGGACCCAATGGAGAATATGCCAAAAGTGATAGACAAGATCAAGGAGTTTGGAGATTTAGCAGGTTTTTATATTAATAAAAAGAAGTCAAAGATATTATGTAAAAATATGACTAAGCAGAAACAACAATTGCTAATGGAAATAACAGATTGCGAAGTAACAAGTAAGGTGAAATATTTGGGAATTGAACTGACGGCTAAGAACATAGATCTATTCAAAAATAACTATGAAAAATTATGGACTCAGATAGAGCGAGATCTGATTAAATGGAATAGATTGAATTTGTCATGGTTGGGAAGGATTGCAGCAGTTAAGATGAATGTGTTACCAAGAGTAATGTTTTTGCTACAGACAATACCAATTATTCGGGACTCTAAGCAGTTTGAAAAATGGCAGAGGAAAATATCAGATTTTGTCTGGGCAGGCAAGAAGCCTCGAGTGAAAATGAAAGTTTTACAAGATGCAAAAGAAAGAGGCGGAATGCAACTGCCCAATCTAAGACTTTACTACGACGCAATCTGCCTAGTGTGGTTGAAAGATTGGATGACGCTGAAGAATAAGAAATTATTGGCCCTAGAGGGATACAAAAAAATATTTGGATGGCATGCATATCTATGGTATGACAAAGTAAAAGCGAATTCGATGTTCTTACATCATTATATACGGAGAAGCCTATATGCAACCTGGAAGAAGTACAGAGACTATTTACAAGAAAGAACCCCCCTGTGGGTGGTTCCATATGAGGTAATAGATCCGAGAGCTGTCGATACTGAGCAACAGTGTTTAACTTACAAGGAGATAACCCGAATAGAATCTTCTAAACTTAAAATAAAGACACAGGACGAGTTATCACCAAATTATGACTGGTTTCAGTACAGACAGATCAGAGATCTCTACACTTCGGACTCTGCAAAGGGAGGCATAAGAACAGAGAATTCGGAACTAGAGCAGACACTTTTAAAAGATGACAAGAAGGAAATTTCTAAGGTATACCAAGTACTGTTGAAATGGTATACTGAAGATGAAACAGTTAAAGTACAAATGGTGAAGTGGGCCATAAATTTCAATAAAGAAATAACAATGGAGGCATGGGAATACTTGTGGAAGACTACAATGAAGACTACGACGTGTACTAATATCAAAGAGAACATTTACAAAATGATTTATCGTTGGTACATGACACCAAAGAAGATTGCGCTAGGGAATTTGAACACCTCTAACAAATGCTGGAAATGTAAAAAACATGAGGGTTCCCTGTATCATATGTGGTGGACGTGTGAGGTAGCTAGGCAGTACTGGGGGGAAATAATAAGAGTAATAAGTGAGATTTTACAATTTCAAATTAATAAGAACCCAGAACTCCTGCTACTGAACTTGGGAATGGAGGGCATTCCAGCTCAACACAGGACATTGTTATTTTACATGACAGCAGCAGCTAGACTTTTGTATGCGCAAAAATGGAAAGTACAAGAAGTGCCAACTATCGAAGACTGGATTTACAAATTGCTGTATATGGCGGAAATGGACAAAATGACAAGAAAATTGAGAAACCTTGACCCAGGACAGTTCAACACAGACTGGGAGAAGCTGAAACAATATTTGGTGAAGAAATGGGAGGTGGGAGGAGAACTGTGGCAGTTTGAGAACTATTGAAATACAATAAAATGCAGAGGGGGGTGACTTTACCGGGGGGGGCGAAGAGGTAAATGAAAATTTCTAAGCAGTTATGTCATTAGATTATTATATGTAGAATAATATATAGAATATTGATAGAAAATAATTAACCATAAGGATTAATCATAAGGACTGACTAATTAACATTATTTTTGGTAAAATTTGTATAATGTACCAAACTGAATAAGTTTATCTGAAGATATATATGAGTCAAATTGATTGATATTATATGATGATAGTTATATAGATTTATAATTGAAGGGGAACAAAAACAGTAATGTAATTAAATATAACTAAAGCAGAAAGAAGAAGATATGTAGAATGAGTAACACATAGAGCATAAGTTAAATTGGTTGACTTATATGAATGTATGGTTTATATGGTTTATGATCTATAGAAATTTGAAATTATGAAAAATGGGATAAATTGTTTATCCAACATGGAAAAAGGGACTCAAAGTTAGGGTACAGAGTATCAAAAATAGTTAAAGAATTATTGCTTAGAATAAAGGGAGAATATATATTTGTTAGATAGAGGAATATAAAAGGAGTAAGGGAAAAGGGACAAAGGGTTGGAAAACTGTTGGAAGTCAACAAAAAGGGGGGGAAAGGGAGGGGGTTAGAAATTGGGAAATGGGAGAATTGATTGTAATGTGAAAATAATTGATCCTAACCCAATAAAAAATTTTCAAAAAAAAAATACTGGAATTGTCTGAAATAGGAATAATATTCTAGGTAAGAATGTTTTCTAGGTAAGACATTAATTTTAATTGTAGCTATTCTTCCCAACAAACGATAATTGAAAGCCATTTCTTGAACTGCACTTTGAACTGGTTCTAGAAGCAAACTAGGAGCCAGTGCAGATGGAACACAGAATGATATGATCTTTATGACCCCCCCTCCACAGCATTCTGTACAAAATGTAGTCTTCAAGGGCAGCCTCACATAAAGCACACTGCAGCAGACAGCTCTAGATGTCAGCAGGGCACATATCAGAGTGGCAAGATCTTATTTGTCCTGGAAAGGCTGAAGCTGTTGGAAGGTGCCCCTGGCCAACACTGCCAAACTGCTTATTCAACAAGTCCAGGTCCAGAAGTATCCCCAAGCTACAAAGCTGTGTCTTTAGGGGGAGTACCACCCCATCCAGAACAGGAGATGCCTCAATTCATGGATCAGTTCTTCTACCCACCAGTAGCACCTGATTTTGTCAAGATTAAGTTTCAGTTTATTAGCCCACATCTATCCAAAACCTGTCTCCCAGAAATGGTTCACAGTTTCTACAGCCTCCCTAGGATCCACTGGAAGCACAAGACGGAGTTGAGTATTATCCACATATTGGTGACAACCCAGTCCAAATCTTAAGACAACCTCTCCCAACAGTTTCATGTAAATCACGGGTTGCCATGGTATCCATGGAAGTCATTTTGCTCGCTGACATGCTTCCTAGCACCCACCAAGTGTTTTTAGTAAAGTGGGAGGGTCCCGAAGTGCTTTTGTCCAGCAGAGCTTCTGATGGGCCACTGGAGATCTGACTAACTACGTGTAACCCTTAGTTCACTAGAGGGAGTTTAAAAGAGTTGGGGTGTTCCTTATAAGGAAAAAAGGTGCAATTTTCCCCGAGGGATAGGAGAGGCCTGAAGCTGCAGGGAGAAGCTCTTTCACCTCAGAAGCACTCCTTTCTATGTATATCCTATATTAATATTTTAGGTATGAGAATTTCTTATACTAATTACTGGAAGTTTGTGTTTATATTAATTGGGTATTTTTATTGTTGTTGGGACTATTTGAAATGGATGTTATATATAAATTTTCCCAGAGGGACTGGAGGAGCCTGAAGCTGCAGGATGAATCACTCTTACCTCAGAAGCACTCCTTTCTATTAGAATATTTACAAATCAAATACCTTTATTGGCATAGCAGGACATACATGCACAGTCAGCAAGGAGACAAAAAAAATCCCTTGCCCCATCACTTAAACCATTCCTCTCCTCTTCAATGCACAACAAAGAAATTTAGCCACAGACTCAATGATCCCAGGGTTATGTGTGAATAGTAAAAAGCATGTCTTGCTGTCATCCGATTGACCTTCATGATTTTGAAGCAAAGGTTCTAGATAAACGGCGCGAATATCGCAATACAATAAGCAGTACAGGAGAACATGTTCAGTACTTTCTATATCCCTCAAACCACAGGCACAATACCTTGTTGAGTAAGGAATTAAACTTCCCATGGAGTACCGCAGAAGGAAGAACATTAAAGCGCACTAACATAAATGTTCTCTGAAGGTGAGGGGAAGTCAAATCAGAAAAACACTCTGCCAAAGAACCATTAGAAGAAATCCCCCATCTCAGAGGTGAACATCTACCAGAGGCGAGGCTCCTAAGTTCTTGCATCTAAATATCTACAAGTATTTGTTTAATCAAAGCAAATGCAGACCTCTCAGAAAGAAAAACTAATTCATCAAGGCAAAGCCCGATTACAGAGATTTTTTTTCTATATCAGCTAACCATGCAGAAGACTGGGATTCAGTTAGCATGTATGCAATAAGACTATTGGGTCTGCTCCTGAAGTGCAAACACAGCCAGAATGTAATTGTTAGAATCCAGGCTTTTGTCTCTAGGCATCCTTGGTTGGTCTCCAAACAAGTAGCTGCATAGGGTACACGTGATGGCAGCCCTAACATTTTCCTTAGAAAATTAGATTGTATTCATTCGACTTATTAAAGGCTGTGATCCATATTGGAATGCCATAGAGCAGTTTGGCAAAGATTTTATGGTTAAACACTTTAAGGGCTGCTGGGATATACTGATTTCCCTTAGCGTAGAAAAAGCGAGTAATCGCTAATACATTGTTGTTCACAGATTTTATCACTCTATGAGAATATTTTAGAAACTCCTGTAAAGAACAGAAGACATCCCAATACAGAGCACAGCTACAAGTTAGTGCATATTCAAGGGACTGGTTAGACAGAAGTTAGAAAGACTTTGACCCTGGTCTGCTCAAATACAATAGGCCTGAATTGCTACATGATTGCTGTTATATATGCTCTTATTGTTCCAAATAAAATGTCTTTTCAAGTTGGTTCATTATTATTTTTATAAATGCAAGTGTCACAAGGTAGGATCACACTGTCATAGACACGAACTCTCTCAGATCTTTAAATAAAAATAAAACAATAATATATTTGTCTGATATTGCTCCTTAAATAGGTTACATACACAGGTTTTTAAAAACATTGCTTTGGCAGCAGCACAAGGATCTTCACTGCATGGCTGATGATAAACTGTAAGTTTGCAAAAAAAAATTAAAACAATATATTCATTTTAAAAGGCATCCTATTAAAGGATGCCTGAAGAGTTATGTATAATTTCACTCCCTGATATTTTGCAGTTGGCTCCACCTCCATGTGGGAAAATTCCAAAGGTGCCTGCAGACTCAGAAAGTTCGGGACCCCAATGTAGATATATTAAACAGCATGGGGAACAAGATGGAACCTTGTGGGATGCTGTAAGCCAAGAGGCCGAGTTACAGTCCCCCAGCACCACCCACTGAAAACTACATTCCAGGTAGGACCAACATCACCAAAATAACGCCCCCTCCCAGTACTGGTGAAGCTTAGGATACTAAATTTTTAGCCAATCACAGCCCTCCAAAACACTACACAAACCCAGCCAGGAAACTCATCACTCATTTGAAAGGGTGTGTAGCATGAGACTATTTCAATCTGGTCTCCTGTTGTACATGGGGGCAGGGATGATGAGAACCCACAGAAACAGCACTTTGTGGTAAGTGCTCCCTTGTACAAACAGCCTATGGAGAGAACAAACACTGTTATAACATTTGTTTAACACTGATCTGCTCAGAACTCATGTAGGTACTACATCTCAGGACATAAAGAAGAGACTCTGTCCTCCAAATAGAAGTGCATTGACCATGACTCCTATGGTAAAATGACACTTAATCACAAGCATCTGTATAAAAATTTTCAGGGTGAATGTTGAATTTGAACTTAATGCGTGGAGGCCAATCTAACAGTGCAATCCTAAACAGAGTTACTCCAATCTAAACCCGTTGATTTTAATGGGCTTAGACTGGAGTAACTCTGTTTAGGATTGCACCATAAAACTACCTTTTTAGGTAGCTCAGAGGCTGAAGAAATATTTTGCTTTTCATCTTCTTTCAAAGCTCCAGTCTGAAAAGGTGGCAAGATGGTGATCGTGTTGATAAAGGTAGCTCAGAAAAGACTCATTCCTTGACTGGGGTAACTGCATGGAAGTACCTGGGTATACCAGAATCTCCTAATAAATTTCTACCTAGTAATTTTCTACTAGGAGCAGGGAAGGGGTCTCAGGCATTTTCAAGAGACTCTCCATCCTTGGGAAAGTCAAATGTACATAACAGACACAAACAGGAGGAGATGAGAGCACCTAGGGTTGCCAGAGGTCTGGTTTTCACCCAGACAGTCCAATATTTCCTTGGACTATTCGGGGGAAATACCCTGAAAATACCAGACACTTGGCTGGAGGGGAGGAAGGAGAAGAGGGGAGGAAGGAGAAGAGGAGGAAGGAAAGGCAAGGAAGGGAAAGGTATAGCATGGCACGCAGGAAGCCAGCCGACTCACTGCCATGGAACACATGGGACTTGGCCTGGGCAGTAATGCCATTCGCAGACTGGGCCCACAGTACCGCCTTCTCTCGACAGTACAAGCAGCTCCTCTGGACAAAGTCTCCCCCTCACACAACTGCCCTCATCCCTGCCTCCTTGTGAGGGAGCTGCTTGAAGGAATGAGGTAGCAGCAGAAGTGAGGAAGAGATTCTTCTTAGTAGGGCTCAGAAAGAGCCTTAGTGGCAGAAAGACAGCCTGTCAATGCACCTCCATTTAGCTACAGTGGAGGGAAGAGAAAGCATGGGAAGCGCTGAGGAGCATTCCCCTCCGCTGCCCCCCACCCTAGCGTAAAGAGGAAGCTGGGCTGGAGTCCCAACCAAGCCAGGGCAGTCCTGAGGGCAATACAGCAGAGGATGCGAGACTGAAGAGGGAGAAGGAAGGCAGGAAGGAGGAGAAGCTGAACTTGCTGGCGGGACTGCTGAGGATGGCAGTGCAATGACATCACTTCCATTAAGTGATGTCATTGCGCCGGGGTCATTCTTGAGGTTAGTTTTGCCCCTCCCCAGAAGGGGCAGTATTTTCCTGGAGCCTACCTGGCAAGCCTTAGAACACCTGGTCAGAAAGTAGTAGGCCAAAAACATTGTAGAGAAAAAGAAAATATGAACAGAATCTGAACAATCTATTTTTAAACTTCTGTCATCCCCTAGTAGGCAGAGAAGCAGAAGGTTAAGTTTTTAGATCTAGGGAAGGAAGACGGTATTTATTTTCTATTTCACTTTCCTTGGCTCAGATGTTAGTCAATATTTGCTCAACTGTAAGCTTTTTGTCCTCTGATACTTCTGAATTTAAAGCTAGCCTTGGGATCTCTATCAGAAGGCTAACAAAATATATTCAGTTCAAAAGCTCAAATATCTTTATTGTGACAATACGCTATCAAAAATCAAAATTGTTCTTCTACTGTGGTAGGACCCAGGCAATTTGATTGCTGATTTCAAAATAATATTAGATATAGGACAGGCATCTCTATTATGAAAAAAAATTAGAAGTGAAAACAAGTGAATTTTAGATTTGCTTCTTTTTTCATTGTCAAGACTCTTCAAAAATTTCAGAATAGAAAAATATACTGAATTTTTAGAAATTATATTCAGTGGTACGTAGCTCATTGATTTTTGCTTGCCACAGAAAAGCTGAGGGAATATTCATGTTTAGTGTCTTAATATTCTTATGGTAAAATATGAAATTAGAAGTCATAATTACTGCAAATATGCTCTAAGATTCTTAGGTCAGAAACCTGAAGCAGTTCATTCTCATGAGACTATTCAACCAGTTTTGTTTGGTTGTTACTTAAGCTAAGCAGTTTAGGCCTCATTAGATGTATCCTAT
The DNA here is from genome assembly GCF_028583425.1 of Eublepharis macularius. Classification (NCBI taxonomy): domain Eukaryota; kingdom Metazoa; phylum Chordata; class Lepidosauria; order Squamata; family Eublepharidae; genus Eublepharis; species Eublepharis macularius. Next base: position 104,310,311 of record NC_072797.1, on the reverse strand, counting down.
TTTACACCTCAAAAAAACCTCCAGCAAACTAGACTAATTGTAAGTCTCCAGTGAATGATACCATACCCCAAGAGGGCCATCCCTACTTATCTGCCACCTGTTATTATACACACAACCCAGCTATCAAACCAAATATTAATTTAAGTTTCATACTGATAACATTTCACTAAAAAAAATCCCTAAAGACAATGCAAATACATTCTCCGGAGTGCAGATAGATATGCTTTCCACTAAAGTGAACAGAATGTCCTTAACATAACAAAGTAACATAAGAAGAGCCCTGCTGAACTCCACAATGGATATCTCCTTTAGAAGCGTTTTCACAACCAAATGTGTTTTCAGTTGACAAGATGGTTAGATATAAAGACCTGTTAGATGATAATGGAAGATTAAAAACAAAAGAGGAATTACAGAAACAAGGTTTTAATTTAGACTGGTGGTCAAGGTCTCAGATAGAATCCAGATATAACAAAGATAAAGAATTGGGAGGTTTCCAATTAGAGAAAAATACTTTTGAAAAGCTATTATGTGACTCGGATGAAAAACTGATTAAAAAGATGTATTTTTAATGCAAATGAAGAAAGAAAACAAGGGGATAGAAGAATTTAAAAATAAATGGTCACAAAATTTAGGTTATAGTATTGATCCAACACAATGGAACAGGATATGGAAAGTGAATGTTAAGTTAACTAAATCAGTGGCGTTTAAAGACATTTTTATAAGATATTTTATAGACGGTATTTAACACTGGATAGACTTGCTAAAATGTATAAAAATGTATCTAATAACTGTTGGAAACGTGACAAACATAAGGGAACATTCTATCATATGTGGTGGTCTTGCAAAGAGGTATATAAATTTTGGATAATGGTTCATAAACTCTTACAATCTTACAGATTTCAATACCATTGAAACCTGAAATATTCTTGTTAAATTATGTACCAGAAGACTTGGATAAAGATCAGAAATATTTTATTATATATTCAGTGACAGGAGCAAGAATTCTACTAGCGTTTTACTGGAAAAGACCAGTAACACCCCAGCAGGAGGAGCTAGTAGCAAAAATAATGGAAAATGCGGAACTAGACAAATTGACTTTACTAATGAAAGGACATATGGAAGAAGACTTTGCTGCGCCATGGACCCCATTCTACAACTGGATGAGAAATAAATATAAGGGCCCGAATGTTGTAATTATATGATGGCAATATTGTAACTTTTTATTAATAATCACAGTTAAGTGATGAGCGCTGGACAATGTAGATAAGTAGAGTGATGTTTCAAGCAGAATGTATGATACTTTTGAAACTTGTTCCCCTCTTTCCCCTATCCCCAATGGAAACTAATAAAAAATATTTTTTTTAAAAAAAGAAGAGCCCTGCTGGATCAGACCAGAAGTTCATCCAGTGCAGCATGCTGTTTCACACAGCTGCCAAACCTGCTGTCCTAGAGAGCAAAAAAACAGGGTACAGAGAGACAAAGGCTTTCCCGATATTGCCTCTTAGCATTAGTACTCAGAGATTTACTGCCACTAGATGTGGAGACTGACTTTAGCCATTATGACTAGTAGCCATAAATGGACCTATCCTTCATGAATCTAATTGCGTCTTGAAGCCAACTATTCCTGAGGCCATCACTACATCTGCTGGCAGTATTCCACAATTTAAACTGCTTAGTAAGTAAATTAGCACTTCCTTTTATTCCTCTTGAATCTACTGCCTATTAACTTCACAGAATGCCTAACCATGGCCACTGACACTTCCCCTGATTATATTCCCAGCAAATGCCATGCAATCTGTCCAGCCTGCTGGACCACCTGCCACCCTGGCAGCATCTCCCTTCCCCTGCATGTGGGGTCCCATGAGCCAGAGCCACAGACTGATGAGATTCCCACTGTGCCCTGGGGTTGTGAGAGGCCCTCTTTTGGAAGGCCTCATCATACTCGATAGCAGCGGAATCCCCCACCAGCGCCTTAGTCCTCAAGACATTTCGAATGTGGTTCATCAGGTGCCAACCCCTCTCAGGGTAGGCCGTGTGCATGACTCCCACGAAGACTGCGTACCCTTCCAACCAACTGGATAAGGTGCGCTCTGCCACTTCCTTCTTGGAACCTTTCCTGTCCCCCTTTGAGGGGGGAGAACACCACCCATCCTTCACCTCAGGATTTATTAGGGTAAAGATGTCCATGTACAGGTCTTCCAAAATGCACTCCCACACCTTGCTGAATCCGGGGGGGGGGGGGTGTCCTTGTCATCCATAAAGGATAACACGGTGGGGGGGCATCTTCCCCACCCTCGGTAGCCCACACTTCTCTGGGACCTGCCTCCCTTTTGTTTTTCTTGGCCTGCCAGTGGAGAGCCCAGTCAGGAGGCTGGGCACCCATGCCACGGCACCCCAATAATCCTCCTCCTGGTCCGCATCCTTGTCCAATGAGGACGACTCACCTATGGTTCTTCCACTGTCTGAGTCCTTGCCTTGGGTCCACTGTGACTTCCTGTGTCCCCTCCTGGCCTTCTTCTTGGCCAGCCAGCACAGCTCCAGGCTGCTAGAGCTACTATTTGGGGACTGCACAGCTCTGCAACCCCTGCTCAGACTCTTTCCTCTGGTAGCCAGGCCAGCTTCCTGGGAGGGGCCTGCAACAGGCTCAGGAGTAACAGGAGCTGTTCTCAACCCGGAGGCCCCCAGTTGCTCCACGCTCTTAGAGAGGAGCTTCAAAGCCTGTAATATACCTTGCAGGGTAGGATAAGCAAGCCTCGCCCTGGGTTCCTGAGTGTCCCTGGCCACCCTGCCTGCCCCACCCACCCACTGGAAACCAGGTGACCACATAGAGACACTGCGGGGCCCTCCTGGCCCCCAGTCTGAGCTAGGCTGTGGGCACAGGCCGAGCCCGCTCACTTCATGAAAAGGCCATTGGCCTTCCCCCGCCCCAGCACACCTGCTGGGAGGCCTGGAGGCACCTTGTGCTCTTGAGGGGGCAGCCTTCCTCTTCCATGCTGCCAGCATTTTGATCATTGTCAGCCCACCAAGTAATTAATAGGCGAGGGTGAGAAGAAAACAGAGGCCACGCTAAAGGGTCCCCTGCACCAAAGTGGCCCTGGAAGTCACTGCACCAGCCACCTCCACCAACCAGCTGAGTCGCTGCTGCTAACAGCCCCCTGGAGCTGCTGCCACCTTGCGAGCCTCTGCCCCACTGCCAAGCTCCCCAATGAAAGGGCGAGGGGGTGAAAGCCAAAGGCAGCTGATGGTGAAGGCTGAAGGCTGCTTTAACCACCGTAGGCCCAAGTGCAGCTCCACTGTTCATGCAGAAAAAGCCAAGCGTAAAGTGCAGAGAGGTGGAGCCAGAGGCCCCATTTATGCCCTGCTGCCAGCCCTGAGAGGAGACTCCGTCTCCCAGGTCTGGCACCCAGCCTTGTTCAGAAAAATTGGGGAATAATAACAACAGTTCAGAAAAATTGGGAAAAGCCCTTGGGAAAAACAAGCACTTTTTCTGATTTTTCTTTTCTTTTAGCACCCTCACATCTCTATATCTACCCTTCATTGTCTTTTCTCTAAACTGAAAATCCTGTTTTTATCCTTTCTTTATAGGAAAAGTACTCCAACGTCTTAATCACCTTCGTTGCCAACTTCTGTACTTTTTCCAGTTCCGCAATATCTTTTTTTGAAACATAACAATAGGAACCGTACAGAGTATTCCACATGACATCACACCATCGAAGGGAATTAGAACATTGGCTGTTTTATTTTCAGTCCCTTTACTAATAATACTCAGCATGGAGTCAGGGCCAGATCAAGAGGGGGCAGGGGGCGTAATCTGCCCCCGGCGCCAACAGGGAGGGGGCGCCGGGAGCAGCTGCCAGAGGGCGCAGGCAGCAGTGCTCTGCAGGACAGGGAGCAGCCGGCTTGCCACGCACCCCGTCCTGCAGGGCAGGCAAAAGGCAGTGCGGGGGGGCTGCGGGGCCACCCGCACCATTCGCCTGCCCCACAGGACAGGGGGCAGCCGGCCGCCCCCTGTCCTGCAGGGCAGGCGAATGGCGCGGGTGGCCGCGCTGCCTTTTGCCTGCCCTGCAGGGCAGGGGGTGCGCAGCAAGCCGGCCGCCCCCTGTCCTGCGGGGCAGGTGAATGGCACAGGCAGCCTCGCAGCCCCCCGTGCTGCTTTTGCCTGCCCTGCAGGGCAGGGGTGCCCAGCAAGCCGGCCGCCCCCTGTCCTGCGGGGCAGGCGAAAGCAGCGCGGGGGGCTGCGAGGCCGCCTGCGCCATTCGTCTGCAGGGAGGCAAATAGCACGGGCGACTTCCCAGCCCCGCACGCTGCCTCCGTCCCGCCCTGCGTGATGATGTCACCGAAGTGACGTCATCACACAGTGTGGGGAGCACTCGTGCACGTGGCCGGCAAGGTTTGCCCCAGGCGTGGGCAACCCTAGATCTGGCACTGCATGGAGTTTGCCACTTCGACAATTACTTGCATGTGAAGAGAACTCCAGGTTCTATTCTGAGGCCCTACACCTACAACAAGAACTAAAATCTGTAAGATACATTGTAAACAAATAACTTTTAATTTCTTCCCAACATAAAGTCATAAAAGCTTCAAAGTAATACAAATGAAGAGCATTTGCCTGTAGAGGGCAGGAGTGATAACTTGGCGGCAGAGAATCTGCTTTGCTTGCAAAATGTTCTGGGTTCAATCTCCAGTTAAAAGAATCAAGTAGTAGAAGACGTGAAATACCTTTGAACAATGTGTTATGGCTTGCACAGACTGAAAATGAATTTTTAATAGCAATCATCTTTCATTTCTTATTCTTTTATTGTGAAGAACAGTGGAAACACTTTGCCACTTGACATAAAAAGATCTCTTCAAACTATAGTTAACAAGCTAAGTATCAAAAGTTCTGGTTCTAAAATATTTGCACAAGTCTTGAATAACATTTGACAAAACCTATTTTTAATTTAGTAGTAATAATAATAATAACAACATTCAATTTATATACCGCCCTTTAGGATGACTAAACACCCACTCAAAGCGGTTTACAAAGTATGTCATTATTATCCCCACAACAAAACACCCTGTGAGGTGGGTGGGGCTGAGAGAGCTAGGAGCTGTGACTGACCCAAGGTCACCCAGCTGGCTTCAAGTGGAGGAGCGAGGAATCAAACCCGGTTCTCGAGATTAGAGTCCTGCACTCCTAACCACTACACCAAACTAATGATGCATAAAACTTCACAATATTTCATCTACAGTTAAGGCATTACCTTTGCTAGTCCAGCACGATGAGCACCTTTTGATTCCATGTAAGCCAAGTACTTGTTAAATTCCCTGAATTCATCCACTGAAGGCCGAAAAGTCATAATTTTACAGCTTGCATTTGGAGGGGCATCCAATGGTAGAGCAGCCATGATGCTCAAAGTTCCACCTGCTGATAAGTGAACAATTATTATGGTTAGGCAGAGATGAGTAAAAATATTTAAAGTGACTGATAAATGTGCAATATCCACATAGCTATATCTAAGGGAAGTGACCATTTTGTATCTCTTTCTTGCTGCACTGCTGTTTGCTTGTATATAGTACAAATAGATAAGGAAATAGGGAACTAGGAAACTCATGGAGATATAACAATGTGCTTATATACCATTCTTCTACCCAGATTATTGCCTAGTTAGAGCAGTAAACATTGTCAATTTATTATCCCCACAGAGCAGCTTGGGAGCTGGGTCTGAGAGGTTTACCCACCTGCTGAGCTCATAGCAGTAGTGGGATTCAAACCAGCAGAGTGCTGACTTGCAGCCGAACCACTTAACTACTATGCTGCAGCAAATGGAGATGGAACTTGGGAAAGGCAGGGTTTGGAGAGGCAAAGAGACTCTAGTGGGGTGTAATACCACAGACACCATCATCCAAAGCAGGCTGTTTTTCTCAGAGGAACTGATCTCTGTAGTTCAGCTGTAACCTCCAGCAGGAGGTTGGCAACCCTATAAGGAACAAAGCCTGCTGGAACACAGAAGCAATACTTGACAAGATTTTCTTTTAATTGAACAAAATACAAAGGTATCGATAAGCCCTAAAGTCTGAAGGTTACATTGCTTGCTTAATTCTGCATCTTGGCCTCCATTATTTCAATGTGATCATTTATACAGATGAATGACCAATAATGTGATTTAACTTGCTGCAGTATTGGTTATCCCAATAATATTTTACAGAAAGACACACAGTATTATGCATATTAAACTCTGGGCTTTGATATCTAATTCACATACAGAGGGCCTTCCATAGGGTACAAAGCAGCGCATTCTCCCCCTCCTACTCTGGCTGCACATGCAATGGATGCAAGAATACCAGACTATTAAAGCAAGGCCTCTGTTCAGTTCCCAGATTATAATCTAGCGCTTTGTTTTGTGCTCATCCAAGGAATGCAAGCTATAAAGTATATCAATTATGGAGATCCTTCTACATTGTACCCATGAATAGAAGGGCCACGCCCCTTCATTTTTTTAAAAAAAGCTAACATTAAAACTGACAGAACTGCTTACCTACTTTAAGTTCTTGATAAATAAAACATAAGATATAAATAGAACAAAACTATAATTCTGTCACACACACACACACACACACACACACACACACCGAGTGTTTCCTTCTCTTTAGCAACTATGTAATCCCAGTGTTGCGAATGGTCACATAGTTATTTGCCTTTTTGGTTATGGCTTTACACTTCGAATTTTAATTGCTGACTGTGGCATATAGAAATTCTATTGTTATGTGGGTTTTCTCCTCTTTTCTCTGATAGCATTTTATCAATTGTTTATATAAAGCTTTCATTTGAAATGTGGTATTGAAATTGTTGTTTCTAAGATTTTATTGTGGGATGCTTTACTGTATTTTCTGAAATGCAGGATACAGTTTTTAACTCAATAAGAATGTATACTTAAAATCATTTGATAGCAAACTCTATTTGTGCTCTGCTACATCCCAAACAATAAAAGTACATCCTGCATGTATATATTTACTATTCACAGATTAAAAGTTTAGAAGGAAATTAGAGCAGGGCATGAACCGGAAAAAAACAAACTGTATGGTTCGTCGCATTTCAGGAACCACAAACTTTCACGAACCTTCCCCAGTTTGCGAATCAGTCACTTCCGGGTCAGCAGAAGGCCACTTCTGGGCAAGCAGAAGGTCTGCATGAAGTCCATCCCCTGTTGCCTAGAAAAACTGATTGATCGGCGCCAGGCTGTCTGCAGTGATGAACCAAAAAACAAACCAAACGAACCAGCCTAAAGTTCATGGCAGTTCATCAGAAATGGGCTCTGATGAACCACCAGTTCACGAACCGGTCTGGTTCATCATGAACTTTGGTTCGTATTTCAGTTCGTGCCCATCTCCAAAGGAAATACATTACTTAGTCATCCAAACAATTCTGAATAAAATAAGAGGGGAAGGTATGGAAAGACTAGAAGTATAGTATTTACCTGCTGATTCAAAATCTGTTTTTTACATCAATAAATTTATTTTCACCTATGGACAAGGAAAAACAAAGATTTAGCAAACTAATAGCAATTAAAGTTATAATTTTATACTTTTACAAATCTAGCAATATGCTTTTATCAATTTAAAAAGGAACAATCCTGTAAACCTGTAGTTATTAACTGCTTGAATCTGAAAAAGTTCCAATCAACAGACGATATTTGAGAATATGAAACGTAGCTTAGGAAGGGTAACTGCTAAAAACACATGTGAGAAAGTTGAAAATAGGTCAAAATATAAAGTAAAAGTGAATTAGGATTGTGTGATAGGCATCATGCAGTTTATATCTGGAAAGTATAATTGTTACAATTCTACCTTGTAGAAGGTTCATAGTTAGAACAAATATATTTGACTTCTAAATTTGCAGATACTAATATTCTTCAAGCTCTAACACAGTTCCCGGCCCTTTTAAAAGCCTGCAAGCACCTTTGTAATAATGGTACATTTCGCACTCGTTTTTTAGAGTGCGTTTGTACCTGTTCCACATCCCATGTTTGCAAGGTTTTCACACTTAAAAGCAGTCATGGGATGCAGTCTCGCTTTTTGTCCGCTGTATCCCCGATTTTTCCCCCTGCGGACATATCCCGATGTTTTTTTAAGTTCGCTGCTGACTAGCAGCTGGCCCGCATTTTGCTAATGTGAACACTTTTGCCTCCTTTTTGCTTCTCTTCTCCCCCCTCTCCTTTTCCCTGGGAGCTGATTGGTTTGTGCAGAATTAACCACTCCCACCCTCCTCAGCTCTCTGAACTCCTTGTCCACCATTTTTTTTAGTAAAGCGAGCTGAGGGTCATAAGGCTGCTTCTTCGTTGGTTTCCTTCCTCCCGGTATGCATGCTGTTTTATTTTTTTTCAAAAGCCAGGAATGATTCCTAAGCTTGCTGCTAATTCCCTGCTAGCTTTAAAATCAAGGAAAGTGTTAAATAGCTGCTTTCTCCTTCCTCCCTTAGGGTATGCACACACATTCTTTTTTTTTTTTAAAGACAAGAATGGGTTGCAAGGTTGTAATGTTCCTGCACTTTCTTCCTGGCTTTAAAAGCCAGGAAAGGATAAACGGCTGCTTTTCCCTCCCTCCCAGGCATGTTTCAGACTTTGCCAAAGAGGGGGAAAAAACCCAAGCATTTTGCACAGCCCTTTGGAAACAAGCCTCTGCTTCCTGGGAGGAGATTAATCGGCAGCATTTTAACCCTTTCCTGGCTTGATTTAAAAAAATGAGAGTGGTATATGTTTTCCCCCAGAACTCTGCCACCAATTGCCTCTCCGGTGGGCAGGGGACAGCCCAATCAGCAAAAAGGGGGGAAGGGTTCCAACATTGCAACGTTACTACGCATGCTCAATTTTTTTAAAAAAAGTGTGACGTGAATTGCAAGGCCCCAAAAGCCCAAAATTGCACCAAGGTTTTGAAATGAAGCACAGACACCAAATCGAAATTGCAGTGGACAGTGTGAAATGAACAGGTGCAATGCCGAAGCCACTGCGATCGGGGCGAATGCTCATAAATGGCGGTTTAAACCGTAAGTGCGAAAAGGGCCTTTGAGAGAACGTGGCAAGCGCCACCCCAAAATGGCTGCTGAAGGAGGCAGAGCCAAATGGAATACCTCCCTCCTCATACCTCCTGGGAATAAGGAAAGCCTGAAGGGGGAATGGTACTACACAGTGACTAAGAAAAGCACATGTGTTTACCAGTCCCTCTTGATTCTCCAGTAGAAAATTCTTTCACTTCAGTGAGGTAGCCCATAACCAACTCTGTCTTAGAACGACCTCATCCACAATCTGACAGGCTCGGTGAGAGCCACAGTGCCCACAGGCAACACATTGGGGAACCCTGCTCCCTCTAATATCTATGTTTTTAGACACTACCGACAAAAAGCAGATGAGCTTGATTTATCAACTACTGCTACAAAAAGTTATCATGTTTAAAACTATACTGTGACACAAATTACACCATCCCACCAATTTCCCTGATCCATAAATTATACCACCCCATTTCAAAGCAGCTCATATCCTCTGCTCTGCAATTCTGAAACCAAAATGGTTCTAGCAAACCAATAGAAAATACTAATTTAACTTCTCCTTCATTCAGGGCAAATTTGATTCTTTTTAGAGTGGATGTGATTCAATAGGTTGTAATGATAAGAAATCGTTTTAGCCTTGCTGCACTTGTTAGACCATACCTACTAATGGGTTCATAAAATTACCAAAGGGTTTAGCCTTTACGACGTAATTACCATTTGAGTAGCTCTATACATTTTTCGTTTAGTCATGACAATTTTCTATTTCGCAAGTGTTTAAACTGATGAACCCAGCCACACCAAATTTGAAAGAAATTGTGAGTAAGGAGTAGAAAGGAAAACTGGCAAAAGAAATACAGTAATAATTACCCAGGTTTACAGAACAACATCTAGGATATACTGTACATCACGGTTAATTAAGTGTTCTATTCTCAATCAGAGCAAAACAGAATATAACATTACACTACTTCTATCTCATAACAAAGAAAAAAGGCCTCCAGACTCAGTTAACCAAGTCTCACGTGTCCAAATTACTTTATGCCAGCTGTGACTTTCTTCTAAGCATGTAGAGCTAAGAGGATCATCTTTTGTTGAGCACAAACCTTTGCAAGAGTCAAAGCTGTCAAGCTATTAAATATCCTATGTCATCTTGTATTTTCAAATGACAAGGAAATAAGACAATACCTTAAGCTTCAATGATCTTACAGTAGATTGAAAGTCATCTGAAAGTACATTGCAGAAAAGAATTTGCTTTCTGTGATGTGTATTAGCAAATTACATCCAAACTAATGCTGTTCTGTAATGATGAGTTCTGACTGAGCTGTACTTCCAGAAGAATCAATTAAAAATGAACTAAGCTCATGTCTTCATAGTACTTTGATTGTTGTGACTACCAAAGCATCTTTCTGCATTATGGTGCTTCATGCCACAGGCAGTTTATTGTTTGCACAGCTTTTGAACTTTGCAGTCCTATTACTATTGCATTGTTTATTGGATGGTAATTGTTTTCTGTATTTTGTAATCTGAACTGAGTCTCAGTGAGAAAGGTGTCCTATAAATGGAGTAAAATAAAGTAAATAAGATAGATAAGATACCTTGGCAGCATAGAGTTTGGGAAGCTTGAGCACTTTGCTGCTACAGCAATACTTGCACAGATACAAACCAGCTGCCATCCTTCAGGCTACGGCCTGTTGATATTTTTCTTATCTGACAAAGGGAGTTTTGACTCTCGAAAGCTTATACTCCAGAAATCTAGTTGGTCTTTTAAGGTGCTACTGGTCTCGAATCTTGTTCCTTTTTCTTAGTTAACATTAATTTTTGTAGTTGCAATACTGCACTTACGCTGGGAAAAGTTCTTTGTTTGGTTGTCACAGCCATGGAATGGTCATGAATGTTGCTTCATTATAGAGATCCACTCTCTGCTACATGGTAACTCATCTCATTAGACTTTGGAAGTTCTGAAGTAGCTGTGGATCTGCAGGAGTGGGAGTCATAGCAGCAGCTCTTATTATAAATCTATTTAGTAAGGGTTGTTTTTAGGGTTGCCAGTCCCTCTTAACCTCCTGGCAGGGGAGTGGCTCCCTGGGGTGGGGGGTTGACATCATCACACACCCCCTGGGAATGCGCCCACACTCTGCAGGGGCACAGACTGGGCCACTGCGGAGCGCAGGAGCAGTCCTGCGCTCCGCAACAGCCCCAAAAGGGTCCATTTTGGCCCAAATCGAGCTTGTTTCTGGCCCATTTTGATGCGGATCAGGCCCATTTTGGCCTGGATCAGAGCTGCTGCGGAGTGTGGGAGCACTCTGGTGCACCACAGTGGGCCAAAATGGGCCCAATCCATGCCAAAATGGGCCCGAAACAAGCCTGTCTTCGTCAAAACAGGCCCATTTGGGGGTCGCTGTGAAGCGCAGGAGTGCTCTCGTGCTCTGCAGCAGCCCTGATCCAGTCCAAAACAGGCCCGATCCAGGCGGCTGCTGAGCACAGGAGTGTGCAGCGCTGCAGGGGAGCACCCACAGAAGGTGCGCACACACACACACACCCCGCTGGCCAAGTAAGTGTGGGGTGGGGGGTGGGGAAGGGGATCCCCTGCCCCCACCGGGGTCTGGCATCCCTAGTTGTTTTACTGACAGCCATGGATGCATCTATGGTTGAAGAGTGCAAGCTGTATTTATTAGTATTTTATAAACGTTTAACTTTTTCCAATGTGCCAAGGATAAAGAGTTCTTCTGTTATCTATTCAGTTCTATGATACTACCTTCATTCCCAGTGCAGCTAACACCCCAGAGGTTTGCAAGAACATCTTACTTTGCATCAGTAATTTATAATTTACATAATAGCCAAGCAGTCCTGATCTGTGGATCCAGAGACTATGGGCATGAATGGACAAGACAGAACTTCCTACACACCTAAAAAACATCCCAGAGGTTTGCAGAAAAATCTAAAATCTAAAAAAAAAATTAAAAAAAACCTAAGGATGATAAAAGGAGCCTCTGTAGCTTTAAGAATTAGATGCCCTCAGTGGCTGTTGCAACCATAACAGTATTCAGACTTGGTTTTTGTCAGTAAAAGGCAGGGAGAGGGGGCAGGGCCCTTTCCAGAGCTGTTTGGCCCTTTGAGGGAGGAATCACCAGGGTCAGGCACAAAAGCAACCACCAGATGACTTAATAATGATATGACTTGCATGACTCACCCAGGCCTGGCTGCTGGCTACTCAGCACTCCTCCCCAAGAGCCAGTGTAGTATAGTGGTTAGAGTTTTAGAATAGGATGTGGGAGACCTAGGTTGGAATCACCACTCTGATGTGGAAATTTTGTCCTGAGAAATTTAATTAAAGCCCTGACATAAGTCTAATGTGGAGCCTTAAGTGCAAAAGCAAGCCACATACACTTGGTCCAAGGGTAAACTGGCAACAATGAAGTAGCTGTCAATCTTCACATATAAGGAGACAAACCAGGCTTAAGAGTAGAATAGCAACATTGGGGTTAATGTTCACTCCCCCATATTTGGAGATGAGCTGTGTTGTAAGTTTTCTATTGGCTCCTTGTTCCTGCTCTTTTTGTTACAAAAGAACATAACAAGTTGTGATGTGAGTAGTAGGAGACTCCCAGAGCCTGTGCATGTTAAATAAAAATTTCTGGTTACAAGGAACAGTGTGGTTATTTCCAGGTTTTGTCCACCAGGGACAGCCCAGCATGCCTAAAGTAATAGGTTCTCAGAACAGTTCGCTGGATGACATTGATCCAGTCACATACTCTCAGCCTAACCTACCTCTCAGGGTTGTTGTGAGGTTAATATGGAGGCCAGGAGAACAATGTAAACTGCTTTGGGTGCCCATTATGGGGAAAGGAGTGTGTAAATGAAGCAAATTAATAAAAATAGAAGATGGGGGACAGGTAAAAGATAGTTGAGTGAGTTTGACGGAGAGAAAGGTGAGCATATGAAGGCTGCCAGAAGGGAAAAAGTAAATCTTGCAGGGAAGGGGATACAGAGAAAAGTGAAGTACTCCTCCACAAGTTCTTGCAGATTCTCCACCACATGAACTGAGCCTGGCTAAGCCAGCACCACACAACAGGACACAGGGGAAAGGCTGCTAGGGGGGAGGTGAAGATGGGGGCCAACAAAGGTGAGTGGGAAGGAGAGAAAGAAGCAGGAAAAGGGAAGAGGCTCTGGGGGTCAGGAAAGGTAAAGAGGATATAGTGGGGAGCAGAAAATTAGATGTCTCACGCAAGTCCTTGTGGGTCTCCCATTTGTTATTTTATAAAGGGCATCTTTAAATACTAGTAAAAGACCTCTCGCAAACATAAAAAACAGAATAAAAGTGAAGCCTCTAAGTTCCCTGTGACCATTTCTTAGAAGTACGTTCCATATAAATTTTTTATAAATGTCCTATATTCCAAATGCTTACTAACATGCAGATACATCTCTTATGGTATGTCCATATCATATAGCTCAGATAAAGAATTTCGATAGATGTCATATCAGCCACAGAATTGATAATAAATATCCATCTGAGTACAGAATCACTTCCACAAGTTCTCATGCCTTTTATATAGTAGGATAATGGTGCTACTCAAATCCAGAAGCACTTCTAACTTACCCCTCTGCCAAATATCAAGATAGTATTGCAGACTGCTAAGTATGCGTTTGTTAGAAGTTTAACTGTTACAATTGTACTGATTACACTGCTTAAGAAATAACTGCTTTGATTAGATGTTCAAATGAGAAAATTTAAAGTCCAGCCTTGGAACTTTAAAAGCATTAGTAGCCTTCACGGCAGTAGATGCCATTTAGAACACTGCTTACGCTGACGGCCAAATAAGGAACCCGCTCAAAGGGGAACCACCTTGGAATTTGATATACCTCTCAGCCACCTGCCATGCCAAACACTAATTTATTAAATTCTTTGTGGCAGTTTGTTTTTCATTATATTGTGTAAATATAACAGTCTGGCAGTAGGCGCTTTAGATTCATTGGATTCTAAGAACAAAAATATAACTGTTGGAAAGCAGAACAAAGCGAGGTGGAGTGGGGGTGGGGTACATAATATGGCCAAAATGCAGATTACAGGGGAGTAGTTATAAAGTTAAGCTGATCAAGAAGATAAGTGTGTGTGTGATTTTAAAAAACTAATTTTCTGGAATATTCATGTAATGAAGTACTTCAAGTTCAAGATACTATTGTAACTGTGACTACGTATGCAAGGTCGCATGTACATGTATCACATAAAGCAATTAACGAGCAATTAACTTTCACTCTAAGCCTACAGGTGAGTGGATCAATAAGACTGCTACTGCTGCTACTCTCACCAATAGGGATTCCAGGTTGCCTCTGCAAATGGCAAGAAACTTACCTTGCTGGGGGGGACTTTGCCAGAAATATACCATAGAGTATTTTGTGAAATGCTGTTTTACCACAGAGTTTTTGTGAAATGCTAGAATATTCCTGGTGTGCTGACATTACTTCTGGGCACCTGGGGAGTGAGGGCAGCATGTTGCTGGCAAGGTCCCCCCCCCCCAGCAAGGTAAGTTTCTTGCCATAGAGTCTTTGCAAAAGTGATGCTAGAGCATCCTTGTCACTTCCAGTTTAAACCAGAAGTGATGTCAGCATACTACACAACTCTGGTGCACTCCCAAATTCCTCCCAATGGTGCTATCAAAGAGATTTGCCAGGAGGCCTCCCACTGTAGTGAGAAGACTGATAACCCTGCTTACCTTGCAGAAAGAGATTCTGGATTATATTCCATCACCATTTTGGTCAGTATTTCTGGCAAATAAGTAGTAATACCATGTTTTTAAATCTTTACATTTACTAAATGATTCAACAAGGATTGTATTGGGATAAGGAAGAACTTTGTCATTGTTCACCCTATGAATATCTGTGGGGTGGCCAGCTTTATTGACCTGGATTCCTGTGAATTTAATATCTGCTCTGCAGATAATAGCAAGTGGTAGTATTTATATGCCATGATGGAATGCTTCAGGTACTAATTTCTGTATGTCAAGGAACTGCTTCAGGAACAAGACAGGTCCCTGCCCCCGACACACACACACACACACACACACACACACACACACACACAGGTCCTGGCAACTCTAGATCTCATGGCATATCCAATACCACATTCCACACAACATCTATTATTACAGTATATGCTTAGGAGAGGGGAAGCATTTATTTTTCCAAAGACAAGGCACTTCAGTTTGATGGGGTGGAGCATCTTTCCTATGAGACAAGGGTGGGACTATTAAGTTTAGAAAAAAGACACCAAAGGGGAGGTATGATCTGCCCAGTGCAGCGGCAGAAGAAATTTAGGAGGAGGGGAGAGTGACATTGCTGTAGAGTTTAGGGAGATTGCTAGAGCATTATAGTGACACTGTGATGTCATTTACGGTTATGCCACTGAAAGTGATGTTGCAGCATCACTGGCCTCACTTCCAAAAGCTCCTGAGGATTTCAAAGCCAAGCTTAGTGTAGCATCATATGCAGCACAACATCACTTCCAGGGAAAACCCAAAAGTGACATTGGACAGTTCTAGGAATTGCCATAAATTCTACCGTAAAACAGGTGTAATACATACAATACTGACTTCTTAAAATTATTTTTTTCACACTGCTGCTGTGAGTGGCAGTGGCCAACGTAGGTTGCCACAACGTGGGTTGCGGAGGCTTCCCACCACAGCAGGAAGCCTGGAAACCCTACCTAGAGATGACAGAGGTTTATAAAATTATACATGTGCTGGCAAAAGTAGACAGAGAGCACTTTTTCTCCATCTCTCACAATACTAAAATTTGGGGCTTACCAAGGAAACCGATTGTCAAAAGACAGCCTAGCAAAATACTGCATTGTTAATAAATTGCAATAACTCATTTTGTTTTAACAGCATACTACTTGCCTCTCTGCTGCATTTATTTTAAAAAAAATTAACACATTACCAATTGCTTAAAAGCGTCTGCTAATTACATCAGACCGGGGGGGGGGGGGGAGGATTACTTTGCAGAATACTGCAGAGCATAGAGACAGAAATGTATCACCTACACACATTATCACCTACACACTCTATACAGAAATTGAATAGTACACTAAGCTGCTCACTTTACCATTCAGAAGTGTTGGGCAAAATTCCCAAAAGTAATATTGTACATTTCACAAAAGCAGGTTGCAGCTTATCTAGATCACTTGTTCACTGTTGAAGCGGCATGATCCAAAACCTGAGAAAACTCCTGAACCTTCAAGCATTGCGTAACAATCAGAATTACAGCAAGAACAGCACTCTTCCTCATCATCATAACTTTAAGAAAACTTTAAGAAAAAATATACCTAGTGAAATTTACTCTTTTGTGAAGCGGTTTTAAAAGTAAAGGATCCTGGACCTGGCAGTTCCACTAACAATGTTTTTAAAAAAGTACATTTATACTTCAAAACGCTCTCTCGATAAAGGTCTGCCAATTCATCCTTTGCCTGTACCGTGTTAGACAGCTAACGCTATAACTTATCACACTCCTTTTTCAAGGCCCAGAAGACCAAAAGCAGAAAAAGCCTGAAAATAAAAGTGTAAAAGGGTAAGATTTCTAGTCTCCCAAAAAGTTTAAGACCTTTGTTCACATATAGAGAGAATCTCATTCATATCTGCTGAGGTAGGCATTCTTGTCAGCTGAGAGCATGTTAGCTATACACACTCTCTGAAGCTAGCCCATCTAACCCTAGCTGGCTATAAAAAGAACTATGGTTAGCCAATTATATATTTACAGACAGTTTGTAGGGAAGCTACAGCTTCATATTAGGATGCCCACCCCAGGGATGAAGTACAGAAAAAAGTTATGCCTAAATTAAATGCCTTTGTGATGGTACCAGGATACGAAAGCCCTGCCCCTACTTTAAAAATCAAACCTATCCGAACTTTAAGACTCTTAAAAATTAATTTTTTAAATAAAAAGACTAAACTAGATATTTAACAAGAGTCAATCATGGGTAGCCAGTGTTTTATATTGAGTACCATAGTTGTTTATGATAATGTGCATGCTAGGAGGAAGCTATAGATAAGGTAGGATAACCAAACTGCAGAAGCTGAGAGAAGTATTTAAACAGAATTGCAAACTGCCTGGAAGAGTGAGGCATCCTTTACCTTTGACAGAAGCATGTTAACCTCCAGACCATGAAAAGCTTTAGAGGACTATTTCTACATATTAAGCCTCTATTAAGGGACAGGATATTTTTTCCAGACCTGTTGGCAACACTATACTACCACATACTGACAAGTCATCTGCTGCCATAAAAAATGGCATCGCTGCAGTTTTTAAGGGTAATGACACTTTCGTTGGGAGGTTACCACTTTAGGAATGAGGGGCACTGGTACCAGAAGACTTAGAGCTAAGCTACAAGAGACGAATTACACAAGGAGGAGCACGTGAAGGGAGTCACAATGTTAGCCAGGAAACTGAGTTTTTAAAAAGATTGGAAGGCTTTGTCAATGTCCTCTCTCTACAGAGCCTGGGAGATTGCTGCTCAGAAGGTTTGTTTACTTCCTCTAAGCCTCTTAGAAGGAAGGGGAAACTGACAGCACCTTCCTGAGGCAGAGAAAATTAACAAACCCTCTGAGTAGCCAACTCCCTGGCTTTGTAGAGAGGGGAAATTGACAAAACTTTCCAATCTCTTTTAAAACTCAGCTTCCCGGCTAACACTGCAACTCCCTTCTTGTGCTGCTCCTCATGTAATTCATCTCTTGTAGCTTGGCTCTTAGTCAGAAATAGAGATTAATGAGGGGCATGTTTATCATACGATGACTTGTCTGCCTGGTATAAAAGTTATGTACATCATGTGCCATGTAGCTAGTCTGGTAGCTATCACAGGAGGTAAGTTGACGGTCTTTGTGCATGCCACCATTATTAGTGGACACTGTACTTATGAAGTCCAGGAAGGAAATACATACCTAGTTAGTATGTTGAAATCCAGTGTTAACTGAGCTCTTAATTGTCTCAGTAGGTCATGTTGAATAAGTAAGCAACAAACAAACTCATAGGCTCAACTGAAATGAACTAGACTATTCATGAGTTTATGAGTTGCTTATTCAGAGTGGCCTACTAAAGCAAATAACAACCCAGTTAACATCCAAGGCCTTCAAAACGGTAGCAATGGAAATGCTGATTATTCCATGTGCAGGGCCTACAGTTACCAGTCTCCAAGTAGAGCTTGGAGGACTCCCAGAATTACAACTGATCCCCAGACTACAAAGATCATGTCCCCTGGAGAAAATGACTGTTTGGAGGACAGATTGTATGGCATTATATCCTGCGGAGCCCCCCCTCCTTCCCAAAACCTCCCCTTCTTAAGTTCTATCCGAAATCTCCAGGAATTTCTCAACTATAGTGAGGCCCTTAAAAAATATATATACCTGATCACAATGAATAGACAAGATGATATGGAGTATTAGTATTTAACTTCAAAAGAGGGACACAGTGGGTTTCAAAATGATTTTGCACAGGAAGAGAGTGAATGGGAACTGAGAAGCATCAACTTTGGGACAATTAAAGTATAAGGGTTGACGATAAAAAATCTTTCAGATCTTTAAAGAGAAAACATGAAGAACAACTGTAGGGGAACTTGGTGTGTATTTATAAGTTAATGCTAGCAGCCTCTAAGCCAATATGCAAACACTGAAGTGCTTCACACTAGAAGAGAACATGGATATGTTGCATAATGCCAGAAACCTGGCACAATAGAAAGAAGCAGTGAGATGTGATCCCTCTATACGAAATCTATAGAAAAGGTTAGGGAAGATATATTAGGACTGGAGCAGTGTCACCATGTATGCCAAGCATAAGGTCTTACAAACTGGGCAACTTAAGAGGAATAAACTTTTCTATAGAATTGTTAAGGGTATATCAGACATCAAACATAACTTAGTACTGAGGATACTGTTTATATTCTCCTGTACTCCAATATTCTGAAGGCAACCTTGACCTTGAGGGAGAAAAGACAGGCAAAGAAACTGTAAAGATTTCAAGAAATGGGTGCATGTGTCTTTAAATGTTTGGTGAGATAGGTGAAGAGTGGGAGGTGAAAGAGAGAGATGAGTGAGTGATATGATTGGTTGATGACAGAGAGTGGGCGGAGTGAAGGCAGTTTTCAGTTATTGAGGGAGAGAAAAAGATTCAGTTAGGGCAAGAGAGGCGAGCTGTGTGCAGCCTGAGTGTGTTCATGTATTTGTGAGGGAAAGGCAACCAGAGTGGAAGCCTGAACTGAGTGTGTCTGTGAGACTGTATATTCATTCTATTTGAAGCAGGCAAACTGTGTGTGTGCCTGAGAAAGGATTGAGAGTGAAAAGAAAACAGGCTAGCTGTGTGCTGCCTGAGGAGTTCTCTGTGAGAGAAATATAGAGCCTAGAGAAAGAGGCTAACTGTGTGTGAAGCCTTACAAGAGATCTGTGTGAATGAGTTTGGATGAAGCAACTAGAAGAACTAAGAACTACATTTATGTAACCAATACGCTTCTTAAAAAATAAACTTTTATTTTGTTTTGTTATATCCCAGAGTAGCAGTCATTGTTATCTCCCATTCCTATCCTCAGGGCCACATAGAACCACGAAGGAGCCTGACGCATAAACACGTTACCAAAGGGAAAACTTAAATAAAATATATTGGAATTTAATATTCCTGGTGGCAGCTACCCAGAGGGTGTGAAGGGAAAGATTAAAGCAGAATCCACCCTAAAGAAAGTGAAGATCATAACAGAAACTATTACAGTCATGGAGTGGGGCTGCTGAGAGAGGCAGACATCAGCAAATAAACTGCTGAGGGCCATGTCATGCTGGAGGCCTAGAGAGATAAGAAATGTACTGCTGAGAACAGAAGCTGAATATCTATCAGAATGAAGAAGTGTGTGTGTTTTCTGAATGGAAAGGAAGCCCATATATGCCATGGAGCGGGGGGCGGGGGGAGAGATAGTTCTTGTCAATCCTACTAATGGGCAATTTCAGCTATTCTGAGTTTTTAAAATTTTACTTCATTTATATGCCATCTTTCTCCTCGGTGGGGACCCAATGTGGCTTACATCGTTCTCCTTGCCTCCATTTTATCCTCACAACAACCCTGGTGTGGTAGACAGAAAATATGTGACAGAGAATATGTGACTGGTCCAAAGTCATCCAGCTAGCTTCCTTGGCAGAGTGAATATTAAAACCTGGGTTTCCCAGATCCTAGTCTGACACTGTAACCACTACCTCAAGACTGGCTTTCTAAGTGTACATTCGGGCCACACCAAAGAGACATTTCTAGGAACGACAAACAACAGTTCCTTGGAACAGTTTGTGATAAAGCAGACTAAGGAAAGACAACTTAATGTGGAATGGAGCGCATGAGATGGTGCAGCATACAAGTGTCCAACCAATGAGAATAGTAAAAGAGAGAGAGCAAGAGAGAGAGAGAGAGAGAGAGAGAGAGAGCATGGTGTAGTGGTTAGTGCCAGACTACAATCTAGGACACCCAAGTATGAATTTCTACTCTGCCAAGAAAGTCTGCAAGGGAACTTGGGCCAATGAAACATACTCAGCCTAACCTACCTGTTAGGCTATTATGAGGATAAAACAGAGAAGTGGAGAATGTTATAAGACACTTTTGGACCCCACTGGGGAGAAAAGTGTGTAATAATGAAGTAAACAATCATTAATAACTTTAAAAGCAACATGTGTGTAGAGTTTACCATCAATCCAATACAGTCACAGTTAAGCTTTTGAAATTATCACAAGTGAGGGCATTTGATTTTAAAAGATTCAGCATGGTCAGATCTTTTTACAAAGATATATCGAGAAAAATACCAACAAATCAAAGAGAATAACAACAAGCAAAGAAAAAAAACTAGAAAAGGCAAAAGGATTTCCTTTTACAAACAGAAGTATTACACAAATAAGGAGAACAAAAAACACAGACTCTGGCAAAAGAAACCTAAGTTGACCATAAAGTAAACAAAAGTATTTTAGGAGTACATTGGTGCTTGTCTTGAAATCCATCAGAAGGAAGAAACCAATCAATTCAATAATCAGACTGACTTCCAGGAAAATGGCAACCTGTACAGGAGCATTTTTCAAGCTCTAGACTTATCTCACTGTAAGGCATACATATGCCAGGATAGAGAGAATTTATCCCTCTATCTTTATATCTTCTCCCTACCGGGGAGATCCAACTGATAAGTAAATTGATGGGGGGGGGACTGGGGGCTGATTTATTCAGGCTCCATGTGGGTTCTAATCACAAAGTCAGTGGAGAATAAGGGGCTCTTGCTGGTGAAGGTTGACCCCCCCCCCACACACACACACCAAATTTCATTTTTATTTTCTTTTTTCTCTTCTCTCTTTTTAGACTTTTAAACTTGTAATCTTCTGGCTCATTTCTAAAAACTCGCCTTGGAACTATAATTTATTTTGCAAGGACAGACTCCCAGCAGTGTTTGATTCCACCAGTAAGAGAATGTCTGAAAATATATGGATTATAAAGTATAAAATACATACAACAGTGCAAAGAAACTATTGAACTGTGCCTAATTCAACTACATCCTTTAAGAAGCCTTCAATTTAAACAGAGCAGAAACATCAGAAGCAGATGAAAAAATCTGGGATAGATCCAGAAAGCTTAAATGTGGAAAAATGTATTCCAGTATTTGGAAATGCTGAAATTAGAAGATGCCTGGCAGAGTGAACATCTAAAATACAGATATTTTACATTTTTTTCAGACAGGCATCAAATGTATTCAATAACAGACATGTGTTAGTTATCAAAAAGTCTAACAATGAATCTAGATAAAGCAGAGATTCAACCAAAAATATTTGCTGATCATAATGCTATAGTAGTTTGGCAATGGATCAGAAAATCAAGAGGAAGATGGAGATAAATTATGCTCTTCTATTACAAGATGATATAAGTGTAAAAAAGAGCTGAACGAATTTTTTAAAATAAATAATACAGAAGGAATGTCCTAGGCTATAATTTGGAAAGTAAAGCATTCATTAGAGGAATACTATTAGCAGGTGCTGCCAAGAAGACAAAAAAACGAGAACATCCCAAGATATTAGTAGGAAAAATCTAGCTATTGGAGCAAGAGCACCAAAAAAATTAACAACAATATATTAGTAGAAATTAGACAATTAGAAAACTAGTTAGATATGTTAGAAATTGAAGAGGTACAGACAATTTTTTAAAAAAAAAATTATCAGAAATCCTGGAAACTGATACAAACAGATTTATCTAGATGTAAAAAATTAAAAATCTCATGGCTGGGGGGAATTTCAGCAATCAAAATGAATGTATTGCCAAAATTCATTTTTATTTTAAATGTTTAGAGAGAGAAAACGGTTCCAAACATAAAATTATATTATCAAGTGGCAGGTTTGGTTTGGATTGGAGATTGGATTAAAAATCCAAGACAAAGAATATTAAAACTTGAATCAGCAGATTTAGATGAAAGTTTACATAATTATTTATGGTGAAAAAATCAACCAAGATGATCACAATGCAAGAAAGGAGCCATGTAATTAGAGATGGACTCTTGAGAATATAGTTTAAACGTCAGAATCTATTGAGTCCTCCAGACTCTGCTCATGTTCCCAATAGAAGCTTAAGATCCTTACAGATAAAGATGTCTCACTGGGAACCAAGATCAAAATAATCCAAACTATGGTATTCTCCATTGCTATATATGGATGTGAAAGTTGAACAGTGAAGAAAGCTGACCGGAAGAAAATTGATTCATTTTTAATGTGGTGCTGGAGGAGACTTTTGCAGATAGCATGGACAGCCAAAAAGACAAATAAGTGGGTACTAGATCAAATCAAGCCTGAATCCTCCCTAGAAGCTAAAATAACAAAACTGAGGTTATTGTACTTTGGTCACATCATGAGAAGAGATTATCTGGAAAAGTCAATAATGCCAGGAAAAGTAGAAGGCAGTAGGAAAAAAGGAAGACCTAAAATGAGATGGCTTGACTCAATAAAAGAAGCCACGTCCTCCAGTTTGCAGGATCTGAGTACGTCTGTTAGAGATAGAACGTGTTGGAGGCTTTTCATTCATAGGGTTGCCATCGGTAACTTGATGGCACATAACACACACAAGAGCAGGGTGCTCTCATAAAGTGGTAACTCGATTTAAAGACAAAAGTAGTAGAAAAGAAGAGTAAAAAGGATATTGGAGGAAAGTAGGTAAAGTCCTTCAAAGACCTCTGTTGGGACTGGTGCTATTGATTTAGTCATATATAGTGACGGAGACTGAAGATGAAAAGCAAAAAAGCCAAATTCATGCAAGACACCAAATTATTAAAGCAGATGAAACTACAAGCAAACTGGAAGAGTTCCAAAAAGATCTCTCCAAATTGGCTGAATGGACAACAAAACAGCTAATGTGATTCAATTGTAGTGTAAAGTGATGAACACTGGGGTGAAAAAAAACCTCTTGGTGGCTCTCATGAGGGTAGAAAGGTGAAATGTAAACTTCGCAAATAAAGGAATACTTTACCACAGTTGGGGTATGAACTGCCTGTGTCTCACCAGAAAGATTTGTGGTGAGTGGCTTGATTCAGGATGCAACAGTAGTGAAAAAAGGCACATTCCATGTTAACTATTATAAACCTAATAGAAAATAAACTTCCTGTATTATGATATGTTCATATAAATGTATAGTACCACAATATTTGAAATACTGGACACAATTCTGGTTTGCCCCGTGTCAAAGAAAATGTAGTAGAGGTGAAAAAGTATAGAAGACAACCAAAATGATCAAGGGGTTGGAGCACTTTCCCTATGAGCAACAGCAAACACATTTGGGATTTTCAGTTCAGTGAAGTGATGACCAGAGGGAGACAGATGAAATACAATTGTGCATCACGTGGAGCAAGTTAACAGGGATTCCCTCCTCCCCCTCTCTTTCAAAATACTGGAATTCAGGGTCACCTAATTAAGCAGTAGATTCAGGAGAAAGAAAATTATCTCCTCGCACAATACACTATTAACTTACAAGTTTGCTTTAACAAGATGCAGACATGGCATGGCTACAAAAGGGAATTAGACATACACATGAGGATAGCTCTTCTATTTGCCAGGATGGCTGAACGAAATTTCAAATGCTAGGAGCTAACAGCAGCACTGCTGCTTTCATGCATTACATGTAGGCTTCCTTGTTGCATCTGGTTGGAAGCCCTGGAAACAAAATGTTGGGCTAGAGTAACTTTTGGTCTGATCTAGCAGGGCTCTTCTTTTGTTAAGTTCCCATAACACACTGCCCATAATGTGTGTACAATGAGATTTGGAAACTTATTACTTATTTATTTTTTAGAAGATTTCTTTACAAAATGTTTTCCTTATACATGAAAGAAAATAAAAGCATCTCTTAACACAGTAACTGTAATGAACGAGGAGTTTCCCTAATGTACAGAGGTCCATTATTTTGTCATGTGGATAATGATAAACTTGTTTGTAACTTGTGGCTGCTTTGTTAGCCACAGGGAGCTTAAAAAGATATAGTAGTATAAGTATTTTAAATATGTAAAACAAGATCTCAATTTCAGCTGCGCTCATTTTCATATATAGGATACACCTAAATTCCTCAGAATTTAGTGTGCTCTGATTACTTTAAGTTCTCACAAAATGTTCTGTACTTTTTATACAGACTTGGGATATAACCATTCAGGGCTGAATACCTGGCCATAGTGTGTGACATATTATTCAAATAACAATTATGCTACAATAATACTACAGGTTTTAGTAAGAAACATGGCGATAAACCATACTCTGTTTACACAGTATAAATCTGGTACTCAATCTATAATGGATAACTATCACTTTCTAGAGTTAACTTCACCCCCCAAAGGTATCTTGCACTCAGCTTATTCTAACCTCCAACAAAGAAAAATCCACAAGCTATGAATACCATAGTTTTATAAAGACTTGTCACTAAGGGCGAAACATAAGCACTTTCTTGTTTTCAGGAACTCCCCCGAAGTAAACGCCTAGGGACAACATTTTGGGGCATCTTGAGCGCAAAAGCAAGACGACAGCTGTACCGTACAGACTGCTTTCCTAGGTGACACTTATGCTTGAGGGCTCTGGACAAACAGAACTTGAAAGCAAAACTTCGCTCTAGGGAACTCTCATCAGCCTCACACCCCTTAACCCGGCGACCCCATTCCCGAGGACAGACTCGCCTCACTGCTGGGGGAATGGCTCGGGCCGCCCTCTCCGCTCAACTGCCGGTTTTTGTAACTTCTCAGACGGGGCTCCGCGTTTCCTCAGCTGCTTCCAGCGACTCTCCGCGAACATCCCCCGCCTCGCTGCTGCGGCGTGCGTGCGCCCTGCCCTGCCCTGCCCCTTCAGGCTCCGCCCGCCCCGGCAGGTCCACAGACCACGACCGACATCCTCGTCCCCGACGCGGCCTCCCCGCCCCGCTTCTCTGCCCCCCCTCCGTCCTGCTCACCGCCCGGGGCCCGTTTTCTCGAGCCCCCCACCCAGCACGCGACTTCCTCCAGCCGGCCGGCGCCCCATTGCGGCTTCCTCTCTTCCTCCTCCTCCACCTGTTGCTCAGCCCTGCTGCGGACACTCTCCTCCCGTCCTCCGGCCAAGCCCCCCTCAACAGCCGGCTGCCGCCTCCCTCGTTACCTGCACGCCAGAGCCTTGGCACAGGGCCGAGAGCGCCGCCGGGCAGTGCCGCCGCACTTCCTCCGCGAGTCACAACTATCTGCGCGTCGCCGCTCACTCGCGGTCCCTCCCTCAGTGGGACTTGTTGTTTCGTCCGCGGTTGACAGCTACGCGCTGCGCACGCGCAAAGTATTCCGCAAAGATTTCCTCCACCGCCACCCCTGTTCGCCGAGAGATTTGAGGAAGAAACGCTGTGGCGTCACCCTGACGTGCAAGCGCTTCTGCGTCGCCCTCGGCTTCTCCGGGGCCACGTGACTTGAGGGAGCTGCTCGCCGACTTGCGCGAGTCCTCCTAACTGAGCATCTCAACGCTTTCGGGGGTGGGGGGAGAAAAGGAATAGGGAAAGGAGGGAGGCCCGGGGCTGTGACGTCTCACGGAGTTGGCCACGTAGGGTCCTAGAAGCCCGCTGATTCCTACCTCCGGTCACTCGCTCGCTCTTTCGCAGGCGGCCTCTGGCGGCGCGTGCCCGCTCGCCTGGAATTTCGCTTTGCGCGTGTGCGGCTCTTTGCCGCCCCTCAGCTGGTCTCGGCTCCGCGCGAGGCCAGCAGCCGTGAGGGGAGCTGCGCGGTGACAGGTGGCAGGAAGGAAGCCTCGCTGTGCTCCGTTGCCGGCCCGTCCTGCGCCAGCTGGCTTCACGCGCCGGCCTCGGAAAGGTAGGTAAGAGCCCGGCGAGGTAAACGGAGATGCCAGATGGCCAGTAATCTTGTTTGGAATGAAGCCGCACGTGAAGAAAGAGCATGGGCGCTTATGTGCGCATTCGCTCGGCGGGAAATACTGGCAGCACGTTATTTTCGCAACAACAGCCTGGACTCCCCCCACACCGTACACTTCTGTGCAGGTAGCCCTTCTCTTGACACGTAAATGGCAATGTGTTTATTCTCAAAAACCGTTACGTTCACTAATTTAAATTAAACCTTCCCCTACAATATGGTTTCAGTGCCACAATCTAGAACCTGAAAGAAATGCCTTTCAGCATATGCGAATTTTAACATCTTTCTCCTGCCCCTTACGTTTGGAAATCTCTTTTAGGACTGGTCTCTTATGCAATTAGCTTTGACACCCCTCATTTCCATAAGTTAATTTTAATTAATAAACTTTTATTAACAAAAGATCGGCTTTTCTTTACAGGAGCTGTCAGAAGGTGTTCTCATTTTAGGCATAGATCCAGAGGAGTTAGTCGTGTTAGTCTGTAGTCGCAAAATAGTAAAGAGTCCAGTAGCACCTTTACCACTAACCAACTTTATTGTAGCATAAGCTTTTGAGAACCAGATGCTGACAAAGAGAGCTGTGGTTCTCAAAAACTTATGCTACAATAAAGTTGGTTAGTCTTAAAGGTGTTACTGAACTCTTTATCATTTTAGGCATGCCTCTGTGAACTCCATGCGTATCTCGTTGACCCACTTTGTGCTCTCCCTACCATTGAAGTGCCTCACACTCTATGTCCTCACGACAGACGGCTCTCAGTCAGAGCCTTGTGCAGGCACCCCCTCCTTACCAAGTTCATGGGCACCCCTGCCAGACCTTATGTAAGGCAGTGGGGTCATGATTGGGTGCTGGGGAAGGGGCTTGGCTGTTGCCTGGCACAAGCAGATTAGTTGCGGCTCCTCTGGGCCCTTTTGGGTGGGGCCGTGCATAGAAAGAGCAGTCAACTTTTCCCATTACATGGGAGCCTATGAACTACGCCAGTTTTTTCATGGCATAACTTTCCATCACTATTTGGGGATTGAGCTGTCAGGTGCAACCATATCAAATGGACTTTATGCCTCACATTTCTTTTTGATACAAATGACACAGAAGAGCTGTGTAAATTGCATCTAAAGAATTTAATATTGCAGGATGTCTTATTTCTATGTGCACTGTAAAGCTTGCCTGTAGTATTTTTGCTTTACTTTTTTAGTGAATGTATTTTCTATCTAATGCAAAAACACCAGATGGCAGTGATGAGACAGTGAACATATGCTGGATAGATTTTGGTATTCTTGTGGTTATTTTCTCTGTGCAAAAAAAAAATTGTGAAGCAAAACTAGGGAGGCTATTGGGAACAACAGTGTTACTGAACGTGGTGTGGAGGCCATTTACAGGCTTATGACAGATTGTGATGGTAACAAAAAAAATTTTTAACTTACCATTATGCCCGCTGAGTCATGTTCTGCTGGAGTTTTCTATTTATTTATTTAAAACATTTCTGTGCCTTGTTTCCTCCCTATTCAGGGTCCTCAAGACAGTGAACATTAAAACAAATCATTAAAACATTTCAGACATTAAACAGCCTTTAAAATAAAAAGATATATAAATTATTTAAAACAATTAAATACTACATAATATAAACACACACAGAAAAGGAGGAGGACTAATGTTACTGAGAAAATGCCAAACAAAAGAAAAACTTCTTCATTCTCTCTTCTGGCCGGGTGAGCAGGGACCAGGGGGCAAGTATGATGGTTTTACTCAGGACTCATTTCGAGGGGGAACGCACAGGAACGTAGTTCCGGCAGTTCCCCAAAGAGGTCACATGTCAGGTGGCTCCGCCCACCTGACTCTCAGCCATTTTGGGCCTGTTTCTGCCTGGATTAGGGCTGAAACAGCCCGGATCGGGCCTCTGACGGGTGGTGGATCACTCTCCTCATCAGCGGCCCGATCCTGACCATTTTGGGCCCCTTTTCAGCCATTTTCAGCCCCTTTTTGCCATTTTGGGCCCAATTTCAGCCCTGAATGGCCAGGATTGGGTCCAAAACAGCCAAAATAGGCAATGTCCGCGGGTGTGGCATATGCAAATCAGTTATACTAATGGCACACTTCCGATGATGGCAAGAGGCATGGCATATGCTAATGAGTTATGCTAATAGATCATGCTAATGAGTTTCTCCAGCTCTTTTTCTACGAAATGACCCCTGGTTTTACTAGACCATTATGTTTGCAAATGGACAGAGGGAGTAGATCTTTTCTGTTTCTGTTAGATGGATCAGTGGCTTTTGGCACTAGTATACATCTGGTGTGGGTTTCTCCAGTGGTTTCACTTCATCCTCTGTTGTAGGTCTAAGAGGATGAGACCTGAAAGTGCTTATCCGTAATTTGTGATCATTGACTTCAGTGGAGGTTACTAGCAAGTAAGTGCAGTTTGGTTTGTAATAAAAATATCATTCCCGTTAACTAGTAATTTAGTTGCTGTGCATTCTTTTCTTGAGCACACCATAATATAAAGAACTGTGATCTCTAAAGCGAACTTGAATTTACATCATGGTTTGAAGAAACTAGTTAAGACACTACAACATTGGGCACAGATATTTAGAATGGGCATGTATTGTGTGCAGTGTATTAATGATGTTCTTAATATAATGAAATTGCTACTGTTGTTTTTACCTTTTTATGTATTTTATTGTGTTGTGCTCCGCTCTGAGCCTGCTTGCTGGGATTGCGGACTAAAATCTAACTAAAAATCTACTATAAATAAAATTAAACATTAGTTTTCAACTGTATAATCAGATACACCAAAAGCTATGAAGGCTATATTTTTATAGACTTTGTGCAGGTTCTTGAAAAGCATCCCCAAGTCCTTTCTTCTGCATTAAGAATGTGTGTATATAGTATATACTGTAATAAGTTGTCTACTTGTCAATATACACTATTTAAACAAAAATAAGTCGCTGAGCAGTGGGCACTTACTGTGATTATTTTGTTAGTCATTCTGAATGTATTAAGTTTCATCATTAATTTTAGTTCTTTATCTAATGTCTTATAGTACCACCCATCATTTCGGCAGCTTGTTGAATGAGTGTGCTTTTAGTGCCCACTAGGTGGCAGCATTTCTTTCTCATTCCAACCAAACGGTGGTTGTTTAAACGTTTTCCTGCAAGATAAATCCTCTTGGCTGTGAATTGGGTGGAAGTGGAGCTGGGGACGGCAATGCCTGTGATGTGCTTAGGTCATGGAGAGTTGCTTTGTTTGCTTCAGATAATAACAGAAATGTAGTGGGAAAGCTGGTTGCTTCTCTTTCCCCAAATATACTTACTGGTGGAATAAAGGCTATCTTTAAACTTACAGTTTACCTGAAAATTGTGGTTTGCTGCCTATTGCTAAGGGCTCAGGAGTGCAGCGGCGCGGCAAGAACAACCCCAGACACAGCGCACATGGAGGAAAATGGCCAAACTTTATTGCCAGGAAAAAACCGCAAACAGGAGCATTGGCAGTCATGAGGATCGGATCCCGCAAAAGCATCGGCTGGCCCGCCTGCCAGCCGATGACCCCTTCCCCCTTCAGACCCGTGCTGAAGGGGGGGGGGACCAGGAGTGGCATTTGGAGGGGAGATCATCTGGGTGTACACCCCTGCATGATCCCCCTGCCACCTGGGAGTGAGTCCGCCCTGACAGCCCCCGAGCCAGGCATGCACCTTCGTCCTCACTCCCAAGATCCCATAAGGGGATCCCCTACCAGGGGACCAGGGCGTGCCCTGATCCCTGAAAAGGGATCCGATCCCATGACCACCGCCAAACCGTTGAGACAAACATAAAGAAAACATGTGCCAAAAAAAGAGGGGCGCGGAGGGGGGGATGTCGTCGCCGAGCCCGAATGCGGGGACGAGGGGCCGGCGGCTGGTATTTATGCTGCACTGCCGGACCTGAGGGAAGACTACCTCCCCCAGGTCCGGCAGGGCCCCCCCCAGGCGGCCCCTGATTGGCCAAAGCAGGAGCAGCCAAAGCTTCTGGCTGATTAGGTCCCACCGGGCCTTGGGGCTGTGGGAGGCCCTTTTGCGAAAGGCCTCGTCATAGTCCAATGCGGCCGTATCCCCCGCCAGTGCCCTGGCCCTGAGCACATTGCTCAAGTGATTAGAGAGGTGCCATCCCCTTTCCGGGTATGCAATCTGGACCACCCCCATATAAACGGAGAAACCTTCCAGCCAATTGTTGAAGGAGCGGTCTGCCACCTCCCTCTTGCCCCCTTTTTTCTCCCGCCTGGAGGAGGGAGCACACCTGCCGTCCTCGGCCTCTGGCCTGAGCAGGCTGAAGATGTCGATGTAGTACCCGTCTAGGATACGCTCACGGACCTTCCGCGCCAGGTGCATCCCCGGGGGGTCCTCATTGTCCCCGGGGTCCCCAAGAGGGGGGGAGCCCTCCCCCTGATCAGAATCCCACACGCCCCGGGGGTCCCCTTTGCCGGTCTGGGCCCCCCTGCGCCTCTGGGCCCACCCTGGGACGCCAGGGACATGAGCCGCAGTGCCCCAGTACTCTTTCCAAGGGGCCCCTTCGTCCGACGAGGAGGACTCACCTGAGGATCCATCGCTGCTAGATTCCTCGCGCTTTCTACGCCGCCGCCCCTCCTTCCGTGAGGTCCTCCTGCGCTTGGGTACTGGCCGCCTCTCTTCGCTGGAGCTGCTGGAGCGTGGCGACCGTGCACCCCGTTGCCTCCTGTGTGCCCTGGGGCCTTTCTTCTGGGCACGGGATTGCATGGGGACCTCAACGGGCTCTGGTGAAGGCGATGCCCTCCCAGACCCGGAGTTCCCCAGGCGATCCACCCGGACTGTGAGCACCTCGAGAGCTCTGGTGATGCTGTGGAGGGAGCTGGGAGAGGCCTCCCGGCCCCTGCTGGGCTGCCTGCGCCTAGCGCCCCTCTCCCTGGATGCAGAGCGGGCCCGCCTCCTTCCCCCCGCTGCCTTGCCTCCCCCGGCGGTTGGCACAGGGGCTGCCGGCGGGCCCCTGCCCCCCCTTGCTGAGGCAGGGTGCCTTGTGCCCTTGCCGCTCTGGCCCGGCCCGCGCCTGTCCTGGGTGGCCTTGCTGGCCTTTGGCTGCCTTCCCTTGGGGGATTGCGTCGTCCTGGGTCTGCGGGAGCCCGGTGCTTTGGGCCCCCGCGCCGGCCCAGTGGCAGCGGACGCAGCCTTTGTGGCTGCCGGAGAGGCCCGTTGAGGCCCCTTTTTGGGAGCCATCTGCCTCTGCCGACCAGTGGAGGGGGTAGAAACAGCTCCTGCCCTCCCTCCCTCGGGAACCAAGCCGCCTGCCCCGGCCTCCCCTTTGCGTGTGTGGGGAAAGCGCAGCAAACTCCTGCGCGAGCACAGGCCCAGGGGCTGAACCTTGCCCCCCGCGGGAGTCCGTCGGCGCGCCGGCGTTCTTTGCTCCCACCCGGCTCAGTCTGGGACGGGACGGGGAGCCGCGCTGCGGAGGACGCAAGGGAGAGTCTCAGCTAAACCTCTCCCTCTTCGTGCTCCTCCGGTCTTCTGCGCCGCATGTTCCGCTCTTCTGACTTGCCGGCCGTCGATCCTCTCGCTGTCGCCGCCGAGCCCGAATGCGGGGACGAGGGGCCGGCTGCTGGTATTTATGCTGCACTGCCGGACCTGAGGGAAGACTACCTCCCCCAGGTCCGGCAGGGGCCCCGCCCCCCCAGGCGGCCCCTGATTGGCCGCCTGAGTTTTGAAACTATTGGCTGCTGGCCGGCCCGTTGCATGCTGGGCCGGCCAGCCCCGGGGCAGCAGCCGCGCCGGTCCTCCTTTCCCCCCATCGGCAGCAAACATCACGCCCGGTAAGCCGGGCGTTCGGGCTTATGAGTATGTGCAGTGCAAGGAGGTTGCAGAACAGTTTGACAGACCTCTTGCAGAGTTTGGTGCACTGATTTAGTCACTAACACCCTGTCCTCTTACGAATAGCAAGAGCATCCACTTCATCTGAGCATTCAGATCCAGCAATAGGAACTGATTTTATGGTTTTTACTGTTACTGATATTCTAAAACACAGAATTTTTTTCTTCTGTTTTTATTAATGTATTTTTAAAAATATATATTTTGAAGATTTATATAATGGGAGGTGGAATATGTATGCACATTATTTCTGTATAGTAGAATTGGACACTTGGAATGCATTGCTTTCAGATCCAGAAAAAAAGCCTCGGTTTATCATTACCTGAATGAACCCTAGAGGTCCTCAGGCTGCCATTCTGAAGCGTAATCCCGGTTGTCTTGGCAGGCAAGAAATAAAAGTACTTTTGTTCAGACACAGTAGTCATTTATGATGACAAGGAAGTTGGCTTCAGTTTGTGTGCCATGGAGGAGTAGGAGTTCAACAATTCCCAAGGCTTATTCTCATCAAGATAAATCATATTTTATTAAATTATTATGTCTGAATGCACTCTTGACAATAAGAGAAATCCCTTGTGATGAGAATGTTAATCTGCAGAAGAAGTTTTAGGTAGTTACCTAAAGGAACTGGTTACATGGATGCCAATTCCAATCTAAATCCATATGGGAATCAAACAAGAACAATCTGTCTCCTTTCCTTTACCTAAAACTTAATCATGTTACCTCCTTTACCAAAGCCATAAGAATGGTGATTTGAAGCAAAAGGAGGGGCTGTTGCCAGCACTTATTTTCATCTGTGCAACACCATAAGCAAGTCCCAGACCTTGCAAGGCAAGCACAAAGTATGGGAAGCAATTGCCATGGTTTTGTGTCCCAAGATATATCCTGCTCCTAAAAACAACTTTTGAAGAAGAAGCCTTTTTTGGCAGGAGAAATTGGAAGGAGTTAAGTTGTGCAAATAAAACTAAAGCAATTAAGCCACACCGGACTAGAAGAGTGCAATCCTGGACCACTAAAACAATTTGGATTTGAGTGCCATATGACAGCTGAGAACATCCAATTCAGACCTTCCCATTGTCCCCAAATTCTCATCTATGACTCAGAGATTCTCTTCACAAGACATCTTACATGGAAACGTCCAGGTGTAGGGAGATGCAATGTTGGCTGGGAAGCATAGTTTCAGAAGACAGAGCCGGCGAGATCACTCCTCAGCGGATTTGTTAATTCATCTCCACCTCCCAGAAGGCTCTGTCAATTTCACCTCCCCTTGGAGGAGGCAAAGATGAAATTAACAAGCCCTCTGCCAGCTCTGTCTTTTGAAACTACCCTAGCGTAGTGAAGTGAAATTGAGAGTCTTCAGAGAGGCGAAGATAAAATTAACAAATCCTCTGAGGTGCGATCTCTGCTGGCTCTGTCTTTTGAAACTACACTTCCTGGTTAACATTGTGTCACCCTACACTTGAGCAACCCTGTGTAAGATGTCTTGTGTAGAAAGACTCTCAGTGTCATGCCCTCAGTTTTCTAAATTTGTCTTTGTATTGATCCCTAGTAATTCAGTCTCTGCACTCCCTGTTCTACTGCCTCTCCTCGGTAGTTCAGTCAGTACACCTCCAGTTCTATAGTTCTCTCCCAATAATTCACCAAACTCCCAAACTGTTCTTTCATCCTCTGTTGCAACTCTTTCTTTTCTAAAAAGATCCCATAATAGCCAGCAGCCCCAAAATCCTATAACTAACCTGGCTTTATCACCAGAAATCAGAGTCTTGTCCTGGCTACAACTTGGACTGCAACTCAAGCTTCCAACATACCAGACCCCTTCTTTTTCCAGACAAGAAAAAGCACATCTTTGCTCCCCCTCTTAGTCTGGCTCCCACTATTTTCCAACCCAAACTGCACCTTAGAGAGAGCTGGCATTTTGCTCCTCTCTGCTGGTTAAGGCCTCATACCTGAAAGACTGGACATCTCTGTCCCAACATACTCACTTCTCCAACCTGTTCCCCATTTTCCGCACATTTACAGTTATAACTTAAATGTAACTCTTGCCCTCAGCTGAAGTAGCTCTGGTTGATTTTTATTGTTATTATGATATTGTTAGTTTGGATAATGAATGTGCTATTTGTCTGTGCCTTGGTTTAGTATTGCTAGTATATGTGCCCCTACCTACCCAGTATTTACCAAATCCTTTAATAAACTCCATATTTCTTTTTAAACCTTTAAATATGGTCTCAGCATCCTTTTCCTACTCAACATTTACTTGCGGCCACCTCTTTAGCTAAAAAAATCTCTTTTCCTCTCCTTGCTTGAACACGCAAATGAATTCCCACTGTTATTCTGAACATATGTCCGTGTGTTTGCCTGGATGTGGTAACAGGGGCCTGGGTAAGATTCACGAGTTACATGTGGTAGTATTTGCATGCACCAAGGCTGCAGACCTTATGTTCACCAAAAGCCTCTGCTCGCGGTTAGGGGACCTTCAGAGCAGCGTTGGATACAGTAGGAAGAGTTGCAACCAGAAAGGCAACAAGTGCCCTGTGAAAATCTGGAGAACCTTTAAGTTGCACACTTTCCTCTTGCATTTTGGGTCTCACTTAATAGGGTTACTCCTAAGAATAATGGCGTGGGGAATCAGAAATGAATGCTCACATACAATCACTACGGAGAAAGTAGCCTCTGAAAGATATTATGGAAAACATTCTTTAAAATATAATCTGTCTTTCACTTATGGATCATTTGGCCACCAGGAATTTAGTGAATTAACTTTTCCCTATAAAGATAAATATTTAATGGAAGGAAAACTCAAATACTTGCTGTTGACACATTATCTATGAGTGATATTTTTTGCAAGCTAAACTCTTCTGTTGTACTCTCTTCTCTTTCTGTTATTTCTGTCTTGTAAGGAAGCAGCTACATGTTCGTTGTGTTTGCTGTGCACGCAGAATCACAATCTTTCTACCTTACCCTTTCAGCTGTTTAGGATCAGCTGATGTTTTGAGGAAACATCTGAGAGGAAAAGGCAGGTGGGGGAGCTTGGCACTTAACACTGGGGGGGGAAGCAGAGCAAACATGGGAAGTCACAAACATCAAACAACGTATGTTTTTAGACATTATACTTTAAAGAAGATGACTGAAAGGTCTTGTCGTCACCCCAGAAATGGTAAAGGGCATGATTCTGTTGATAACAGAAGGAGAAAGACTTGAGATTGGGCCAGGCAAAGACTCTCAGTCTAACCTACCTTGCAGCGTTGTTGAGAGGATAGAATGACGTAAGCCGCTTGCTTTGGGTTCCAGTGGAGGAGAAAGGTGAGGTATAAGTGAATTAAATAACTTAATTAAAAATCTGGACATAATCGAAGACATGGAACAATTACTTTATAAATGATTCATAAGAGAAAGAAATTCCTTTTTGGTACAGGATACCTACGCCTTTATAGTGCTAGCTCTCCATCTGTTTTTAATTGGCTCAAAATATAGAATACGCACAGATTTAATTTTGTATTAACATGTACATAATATATTCAAGTCCTTATATCTGCCATCTAGTATAAATTGGTTGGATTCAAAAGTGCCCTGGCTCAAGAAAAAAGGCATTTTTGCTTGGGGGGAGGGGGCAAGTTGTGCTTAATTCCCCACACTCCTGAGCACCAGCTTTTGAGATGGGTGGCCATGGGCCGGCCACACACTCTCAGCCTAACCTACCTCATTTGGTTGTTGTGAGATAAAACAGAGGACAGA
This sequence comes from Eublepharis macularius, assembly GCF_028583425.1. Taxonomy (NCBI): domain Eukaryota; kingdom Metazoa; phylum Chordata; class Lepidosauria; order Squamata; family Eublepharidae; genus Eublepharis; species Eublepharis macularius. Next base: position 104,274,331 of record NC_072797.1, on the reverse strand, counting down.
AAAGCAATGTACACTGAGATCTTTTGAGGAAGGCAGGGATAAAAATGTACTAAATACAATTTTGGCATATGCTATCAAGCCTCAGCACATCTTTGCTGAAACTTCATAAATGTAGACTGGTATAATTGTGTGTCAGGGTCTTGACTGTCTGGAGTGGCCACTGCCTCCTCGGACTTGGAGAGGATGCCACCCCCACCCCCACCCCCGTCCTGGGGAAAACTGGGGGGCACCCACCCCTACCTTGGACAGCTTACTGAGCCCAGAGGCACCCTAGCCCCAACAAGCCCATTCACCCAGCCTGAGGAAATTCCTGGTGGTGACAAGGCCACAGAGCAAGTGGCTGCTGTAGGAGGAGGCGGGACAATTGCTTCTGTTATTGGATAGTTAGAGATTGCCCAAGAGATGAATGTTCTAATCCTCTGGTTCAACATAGATGGTACCTGGTTTAGAGGACACCCACAGATGATAGCCCTCTCTTTTGTCCTTCTCTAAAAAAGGAAACAGAACACACTGCTTACAATTTTGGTAATGGCCCTGTGTTGCCAACCTCCAGGTGGTAGATGGAGACTTCATAGAATAACAACTGATCTTCTGGCCATATAGATCAGTTCTCCTGGAGAAAATGGCCGCTTTGGAGGGTGGACTTTATGGCACTATGAAAGCCAGCCTGGTATAGTGGCTAGAGGGTTGGACTGGGATCTGAAATACCCAGGATCAAATCTTCACTCTGCCATGGAAGCTTGCTGGGTGATCTTGGACCAGTCATACCCTCTTAACCAAACCTACTTCACAGGGCAGTTGTGAGAATGAAATGGAGGAGGGAAGAATGACGTGAGCTGCTTTGAGTCCTCACTGGGGAGAAAGATGGGGTATAAATAGGTAAATAAATACCCTGCAGAGATCGCTCCCCAAACCCTGCCCAAGTTCCACCCCCCCAAATCCCCAGGAATTTTCCAACCTGCAACTGGCAACCCCTATAATGGCCCCAGAATTATTTGATCAGTCTTGAGGTTACTGTATCATGGGTAAAAAAGACTGAACCACTGAAATGTGAGCATGGATTCATAAGTAAACATCTTAAATCTCTGGTATTTTGTTCGTGCCTATTTTACTTCTATTCTTTTATTTTAAATCATTTTTAGCAAATATCCTTTTAAAAATATTTCAGCTTAATTTTAAGCATGTTTCTCAATATATTGTGGTTAGTCCAAATACAGTAATATAGTGAAATCTTCTTAATTTCTGTAGAAGAAAAATGAAACTGCACATCTGCTCATTGTAAAGGGGGCGTCTCAGCATTCTGCTGGTGTAGAGCTGGAAATGATTAAATCTGAGTAAAAGCCCTGTTTTAATTGCTCAATAAGCCAAGATTGGGCAAGCCAAGTCCTTGTGCTTATTGCGCAGTTGCTTGCTATAGATAATGTGACTTGATAACAGGAATTTTTAATGGCCAGAGTTTTATCATACTCCTACCCATGCTTAGTGTTAAATGCTGAATACTAGTTAATTTAATAACACTAAGCACAGAGTATCCAGAGTATAATAGTATTTTAATGTAATAAAAGACCAAGTGTACCTTTGTACCCAGTGGGAGGAAGGGAAAGAGAAAGAATAGAGAAATGGACTACTTCCCTTACAATACTGTTTTCCCTAGTGTTATTTTTACCTTCTTTGCTAACAGATTTTTGTATTAAGCGATTTTACAAAAGTGGATTTTAATGCCAAAAACATCTGCTCAGCGATGCCAGAGACATTGCATATTTCGTAACAGATAAGGCAGAAATCTTGTCAATGTAGACGGGACAGGCTAAGGTCACGGAAAGTACAATCCAATAAATTAATAAACTTACGTATAATGAAAGCCAGCTTTGTATACACAAAGTCAAACAGCAAATCCTTTTCTGGATGTAGAAAGGCAAATACATTGTCACACTAGTATTCCTGTGAAGATAGGCAAAATAAGTCATTTTGTGATGTCACGCTGTCACTTTGTTGCAATGCTGTGTTAGCTCACCGGGAATCGCTGTTGCATAGGCAGCCCTGAGTTCATGTCGGTGGACCTTCAGATTCCTACTCATATTTATATAATATTTCTCAGCCTACAAAAGTCTTACCATTCTTCTCTCAACTTCATATTACAATTTTGCTCCTCTATGACACAGGCTAGGCTAAGAATGTCTTACTCAAAACCACATGATCAGCTTCATAGCTGAGAGGGAATTTGAAACAGAAGTGGATTATTTGACGCCTCCCTATATTCTTGAGGAATATATAGCCCACGTTCTATTAAACTGAGTGTGATCCTAAACAGTTTACTCCAGTTTAAGCCCATTGATTTCAGTGGGTTTAGACTGGAGTAACTCTGCTTAGGATTACACTGTATGAGCAAGAAGCACAACCAAGCAAAGTTCAGGTATGTCTAAATCCACTAGATTTAAATGTACTGCTCTGCATTTCATTTAATGGCATTCAAAAGGTATTGGCAGCTCTATGTTCAGAACTGCGCTTCATGTGCCGTACGCTTTTTGCCTCTCGTTTTGCTAATTCCTTGATCATTAGTTCAGCATCTTTATAGTTCATGTGCACTTTTAGATTGAATGCTTACTTGTATATAAAACCCCTTGCTTCTTAAATCTGGAACTGTGTCCCAGAATACCTATGGGGTGGCATCTCTCTGCCCTCTGCTTGACTTTCAGAGGCTCCCAGATTCAGTCACCCAATGTCTACAATTAAATGGACCCAGGTAAAGGTAATGTGAAAGATCTCTACCTGAGTCCTGGAGAGCCGCTGTGAGTCTGAATAGACACTACTGACCAGTTTAAGGCAGATTCATATGTTCATGTGAGCCACTTGATGTTCTTCCGAGCACTGTGCCCCAACATGGTATTTGCTCCATGTTTCACAAAGGTGGGCAAGGCCCTCATCCATTGGGGCTTATGGTTGGCACGTGGTTTCCACACTGAACCTACCAGAAGAATGGGTAGCCTCCCCAAGATGTAGGCCTCGTGCCAGGGCTGCCATTTCTCTTCTACTGGAGGGCTTTTTAAAAATCAATACTTGGTATTTGCTATAGCAGTATACTATCTTATTTACCATTTCCTCTGAATTCCCAGCTTGCTTGCTTGCTTTTTAAAAAGTCTCTAGCTCTTTTTGTAGTGAACATATTTGATCAGAGACCATTGGCATTTCAAGCAATTTATCATCATAAGCTTTATTGCGATAGCTCACAGCTGTAGCAATTGACATCAACAACATCAAGATTATAATACAACAATCACAGTCACAGTAAAAATTCTAATATACCTTCCAATTTTATAACAATCCTTAAAATCACAAGTTTAAACTAAAGCCAGCATCAGTTGGAGCAATTCAGTCAGATAGTCTGCAAAATACATAAGTTTATTCAACAGCCGCAACAGCAGTAGATGGTTTTGATAAGGCCTTTGTCACCCTTGCAACGAACTTTGCCACTTGCATTGTTATCCATTTACTTTTGTAGGCAAGTAGTATAGTTAATCTATCATTATCTGTCTCCCAGGATATGGTAATAAAATATCCCCAAGATATTTTTCATGTACCAATGCAAATCTTGGGCAGTAGAAGACCACATGACCTAAGTCTTCAACAGAATTCTGGTCACAAATACAGACATGTCCTTTGTATGGGATCGTGTTATAACTGCCTCTTACTATCGCCAGTCGTAAGGTATCCAACTGTGCTTTGGTAAATACTTTCCTATACTCAGGATAAATAGATCGGTAAGATAAGATGGAAGAGTCAAAGGAGGAGGTGCAAGTTGCTTGTAAAGGATCATTCTCAGAGTAATTAATGTGGCATACATCCAAGCACTTATATCTAACAGCCTTTTTTTATTAATTGCTTTGCTGCAAAACAAAATCAAGCCTAGGCTAGGATTGTCTAAATAGTATAATCAGGAATATTTCAACTGCCCATCTAAGCACATGCCACCAGTGATACCAAGACAACGCTAACCGTCAAGCACATCTTGCCTCAGAGCCAAGCTACAAGTGACGCCTGACACAAGTTGGACAATTGTCAGCTTCCCTCAAGTTTTGATGGGAAATGTAGGCATCCTGGTCTTGCAGCTGTAATGGACAGCCAAGCTGTAAAACCAGGACGCCTCCATTTCCCATCAAAACTTGAGGTAAGCTGACAAGTGTCCGTCCAACCTGTGTAAGGCGTCTCTTGTAGCTTGGCTCTCAGTATCTCTCCTTTCTTACATTTTTGGAAACATTCCCTGGACCACTGTCTATCTTCTCCATCTTTGCTCTCTCATGTGATATACTTTACTTCCTTCCCTCTCTCCAAGCCTGGGAAGAAAATAATCATTTGTTCTAAGCCTTTTGCCTACAATGGAGCAAGAAGCTTTTGCCAAAAAGAGCTTTTGACTGGTTCCAAATCACCAGTATTTGTGCAGCTATTTAAGATCCCATCTGCTGTGATGTCATATGGACCTCGACCTAGGATTATTTTCGGATTATACTAAAAGCTGCTTGGACCTTGGGAACGGGACTTACTCAGATAGTACCTATAGCTGTACTTTTCCCTTTTGTTCTCTCTCTCTGGCTTCTTGTCTCTCTCACTCTTGCACAGAGTATGTTGCACAGTGTGTGAGTGAGAGTCTTGGAATATCTGACTCTTAATTAGGGCTTTCTAGTGTTGGGCAGTACTATTGAATTCTTGGTGGTATTTTGATGCTTGCACTTCCTAATTCTCCAACACAGAGACTCTACTATTTACCTTGACAAACTTCACTCCTGTTTTCACTCTTATTTGGATTCTAAATGTTCCTTCCAAGCCTATAAACATGCTTTACCTCTTCTGTCAAAATTTCTTTTAGC